>NC_133621.1:282394008-282726508 GCF_048593235.1 Sminthopsis crassicaudata
TCATGTACATTTTTCTAATCCAAGTGGAAAGTGGTCTAACCACAGGAATGTATACTAACAAAAGCAATAAGCTAATTAAATAACGCACAAATGTTGTATTGTCTGACTATTAATGTTTGAAGGTCATGTCTTATGATTGCCAAGAGAGTTTTTAAGGGTGGATGATTTTGACAGGAATCTCTTCTTATAAATGGTGAGCAACTCTAAATAATTGACTAAGTCCTCACTTTGAGCAAAATCAAAAGCAGAATTCTCTTCAGAATGGCATCCTTATTTCTTCTGCTGTTGTAGGATGATTTAGAGGCTCTTGTGAGGGAGAGAGACGCTGGGGTGGCTGCCGGGTTCAGAAGCCAATTGGCTGTCAGCACTACAGTCCGGCAGCTGGAGCTAAGGAAGCTCAGGCTTGTCTGTAGTTTCTAGGATTTAATAGGAGAGGGGGGAGGGAGGGAGACAATCTCAGAGACAGAGGGAGAGCAAGGGAGAGAGACAGAGAAATAGGGAAGAAGAGAGAGAAAGAGAGAGAGGGAGGAAGGGAGGGAGGGAAAGAGAGACAGAGAGAGGAGAGAGAAAAAGAGAGAGGAAGAGAGAGGGAGAGAGAGAGAGAGAGAGAGAGAGAGAGAGAGAGAGAGAGAGAGAGAGAGAGAGAGAGAGAGAGAGAGGAAGAGGAAGGGAGAGAGAGAAAAAAAGAGAGAAATAGGGAAAGAGAGAGAGAGAGAGAGAGAGAGAGAGAGAGAGAGAGAGAGAGAGAGAGAGAGAGAGAGAGAGAGAGAGAGGGAGGGGAGGAGGAGGGAGGGAGAAAAACACCCTCAGAGACAGAGACAGAGAGAGAGAGAAAGGGAGAGAGAGAAAGAGGAAGGGAGAGAGAGAGAGAGAAAAGAGAGAGAAATAGGGAAAAAGAGAGTGAGGGAGGAAGGGAGGGAGGGAAAGAGAGACAGAGAGAGAGGAGAGAGAGAGACAGAGAGAGAGACAGAGAGAGATAGAGAATAAAGGTGGGAGGATGGATAGAGAGAGGAAGTGAGGGAGAGAGAAAAGGAGAAGAAGGGAGGGAGGAAACCAGCTGACAGAATGTGTCTTTGGCTGGTCTGGAGGATGCTGGGGCCTTCTCTGGATCACCTTGTCTGCGAGTTGTCTCCGAGTTATCCAGAATCACAACCTCCGGTGGAGAGGAATGAGGGTGATGAACTGAATGGGCTGTAATAGCCTTTTGGGAGAAACATGTCAGGGCTAGTGGTAGGAACCAGGAGCCAGAGAGCTGCCAGATATATTCTGGGCTTGGAGAAGGCCCTCAGTCCAGCATTTGTCCCGAATTTATTTGATTGACAAATTTTGTTTTGACGTCACACAAAGAACATACCGAGTATATCCTCGCCTGCTCTTACCCCTCCATAATTGGTGAAAGGCCGTTAAAGAGGGGTTGTTGACTAATAGTGCCGGCAAGTGCTTTAATTTGAACAAGAATAGTTCATTGCATTTGCCATTTAATTTTGTCTATGGTCACAAAGCCAAGTTAGCGTGCTATTTTCTGGGATCCGAGTTCTTTATTGTGCACAGCATTCCACATCCACTTCCCTCCCACCTCTGCAAAGAAGTAATGGGGGAGACTCCTTTGGGGTCACACTTATACTAATTCTGAAATAGTCACATTTGTTTTATCATGGTTGTCCTTTCCCTTCCTCGTGCTCATTGTGTATATCGTTCTAAGTCTCTCCACGCTTCTCTCTATTCATCATTTCTCATTTCTTTATAATAACAGGGATATTCCATTCCATTCGTGTACCACAATTTGTTAGTCATTCTCTAAATCCATTCTGGTTTTGGGTCTCTGCTGCCACAAAGAGGGCTGCTCCCATTATTTTGGAGTACATGAGAACTTCCTCCTTATCAATCATCTTCTTGGAGGTAGAGTTATTAGTCTTTTCATGTTCCTCTGAATTCTGCACATTCATTGTTATTTATGACGATTGATTTGGATCTCTCCTCCACCGGCACAATCTGTGGTTTTAGCTTCCTTTCTTTACTGAGATTATCATATATAATAAATTAGCCAATGCTGTCAGTTTTGAAGTTTAGGGAAATGGGACCTTCCTGTTTTTCGTCCCAGCCTCCAAAGCGGCCAGAGGTATACCCAGGAAACAACTTTAAACACTTGACCAACCGGACAATCTCTCCAGCCGGGTCACCATTTTTGCTCTTTGCAAATTATTTTTTTGCTGGGTATGAAATGAAAACATAATCCCTTCTTTCACTTCTTCAATGCAAGCTGGAGAAAAGGGATGCAATTGGAACCCAGGAAGCACGGGCGGTCTGTGCAGGCTTGCCTAAACCTCAGAGAAGCATTTTCCAGTACAGATGAAAGCACCATTCAGTTCAGGGAAGCCGATATTTCCTACAGGGTAACTTGGTGGCTTGGAAGAGCTAAGGGCTGATTTCAGCTGCTGTCTAACTTAATCTTTCCCTAGCACTGAAAACCAAAGTAAATACGAGCACCTACCACCGCATTTTGCAATGTGTGTTTTTCCACATTGTTTTCTATCCTTTTAGTTATGAGATCATCGTATCCTGCTCTCTGGGTTTTTTTGGGTGTGTTTTCTCATTTTCCTACGGAACAAGTCGGTGAAAGAATGTGCTGTGGGTAGACACCGGACGGGACGAGCCTCATGTCAAGCATTAGCCACGTATCTGTTATGGGAAAGTGCCACGATGTGTACTTTATTAGAGTACATTTCCCCCTAAATCAACACTGCCGATATTCGTGTCTCCAATAATGGGCTTGTTTTTTTCCACCTGGGCCCATGGCTTCCTTCAGTTTATCTCCAGGGAAGCCATCAATGGGAGAATGTCAGGAAAAGGTGATTTTGCAGTGAGGTAGCAAGAATGATAGCAGCACTTCTCTGCAGCCTTGAGGTTTGTACATTAAAGTCTAAAATACCACGCATTTCACAGTACATTTCTATATCATCAAGTCTCTGAATTTCTAATATAATTTCCTAATATGCTTGCAAGCTTTTCACTTCTTACATGATGTGCTAATATATTTGCAATAAAAAATCATTTAAAATATTAAAAAAAATGACCCAGATTGAGGAAAGTCGGACGAAATGATCTGACCCAAATGTCTCTTCCACCTGCCTTACTTTAGCACTCTGATCTCTGCCTTGTCTCAGTCCTGCACTCTCTGACACATTTCCCACCATTGCTCTACAACAAGGCTGAAGAACCTTTTCTCTACCAAGGGCCATTTGGATATTTCATGGGCCATAGAAAATTATCAGCTTACAAACTCAAGCAGTGGGAGCAGTTGTACCTAGCTTTTAGCTCATCATCTCCTGAGGTTGCCTTAGCAAACGATTTCACGGGCCCTACAGCCTTCCCTCATTGGGGATGCCTTTTTTCTGTATTTCTGAGTCATCCTTTCCCAAGGGTTCCCAGCTTGTTCTCCCAACCGTTCTGGGAGTCTCCCTATTCTGAATTCTTTCCCTCATTTCTCTCCCTCATTTCACATTTAGCATGCAACACAGCTATGGAGCCTTTCTTGGGTCTGGGTGCTTTCCCCCCCTCGAGGGCAGGAACGATGTTTTCTCCTCTTGGTATCTCTGGCATCTGGGCCATTGCCTGGTTGTCGATGATACTGATGGGTAAGCAGCAGGAATGTAGTTTAAAGGGTCTGAGCCTGTCTCCAGTGGGGTGGTTGACAGGTACCATAGAACCCCAGGCAGGCAAGGGATGAAGTGCTCTGCCGCCTCTGATCTGGGCTAGAACTGGCCTTGTCCTAGGGCAAGCCTGGACTTATAGACAGGAGAGAGCAGGCAGTCCCCACCCTTGCCGATCCCCTTTTCTGCCATCCCTTTTGCCTGTTGTTGCTCCTCGTGGGGTCACAGAATGAGATTTTGGGGGAGATTCCCACTTTGCTCTTGCAATTTGGAAGTTGGATGCTTGGAACTCATATCACATTTTCCCATAAAACCAATGGTGATGAACCTCCCAGGCTGGCCGAGAAAGGCGATTTCATCCAGTAAAAGTCTATTTTCACACAAAATCAGCATGAAAGTGCATTTAAGCCTGTAGTAGAGACCATATGATCTGGACACCAGAAAAACATTTCTGTGATTTCAGTGTTCCAGCCAGGGATGTCGTTCCTCATACAACCCAGCAGTGTCGGTGGGGACTTGGCTATTTTCAGGCGGAGGATGGTGGTTCTCCTGGTCTGGAGGAGGTAAATGGAGGGCAGTGCTGGGAATGGGCCATAGAGTCAGGGGGTGAAAAGGTACCGAACCAGTGAATCCCAAGGGAGTTTTCTCATAAGCCTTTTTCCTCTGTCCCTCATTAAAAAAATATTTATCCACCCACCCATCCATTTATTTACTTGTTTATTTATTTATATTTTTCAGGAATGGTGATGAGATGAGACAGACTCTTGTAATAATACCTGTGATTGGTAACAAAGGCCCTGGGGATCAGAAGTAAGGGTGAGTGAGTTGAGGGAAGATCAGAAGTTCTAGGGATTTGTCTTCTCTTCTCCTCTTCCTTCCCATCCTCCCCATTATAAGTCCTGCTGGCCACCACAAACCCTAGAGAGACAGCTGGGATGGTTTCTCATGATTGGGTTGAGGGGTCCTAGAAGCAGCAGAGAAACTTTGGTGGAGAGGGGAAAGCAAAGGAAGTGAAGGAAATCCTTAGCTGAGGACCTGGGAAGGGAGGAGAGTTCCTGAGTTACTAACTTGTGCTGTGTTCCTGGGGGGTGGTTTGTATATTTAAATTGGGGATTTAAAAATGTACCTTATTGTGTTTTTTATTTAATTATAATTTTTTTGACAGTATATATGCATGAGTAATTTTTTTATAACATTATCCCTTGTATTCATTTTTCCAAATTATCCCCTCCCTCCTTCTACTCCCTCCCCCCGATGACAGGCAATCCCATACATTTCACATGTGTTACAGTATAACCTAGATACAATATATGTGTGTAAATCCCATTTTCTTGTTGCACATTAAGTATTAGATTCCGAAGGTATAAGTAACCTGGGTAGATAGACAGTAGTGCTAACAATTTACATTCGCTTCCCTGTGTTCCTTCTCTGGGTGTAGTTATCTGTGTCCATCATTGATCAACTGGAAGTGAGTTGGATCTTCTTTATGTTGAAGATATCCACTTCCCTCAGAATACATCTTCATACAGTATTGAAGTGAAAATGTACTTTATTGTTAAGGCCACTGGATGACCACCAGTAGCAGGGCTCTTAACCTGAAATCTATAGATCCTTACTAGGATCTCAGGCAGATCTTAGGGAGTCCATGAACTTGGATGTGAAAAAAAATATATTTTCACTCAGGTTTAACTGAAATTGGCTATGTCCTTCAATTAAGAATTTTAAAAAATATGATTGTGAGAAGAGGATCTTTGGCTTTATCACATTGCTAAAGAGACCCAGGACACAAAAAGAAGTTAAAACTCTTTTTTAAAACAAGCAAAACTTTCGGCTTTAGTTTTAAAAGGTTGCACCGGTACAATCTCCTTCCTTAGCAGCCTTCTTTGATGCCTCCTTGTGCTAGGGAGGTGGTCCTGGGTCCTTAGAGGCATTGGTGATGGAGCATAAGCTTTCAAAGGTAGATAGTAATAGTAGCTAGCATCTATATAGCACTTTAATTATTAATTAAATTATTGATTAATTAATTTTCAAATATTAAATAGCAAACAGCAAACTTTAAAGTTTGCAAAGTGCTTTCTGCAGCTTTCTCATTTGATCCTTACAATAGGCTTGTGAAGTTTATGCTATCCTTTTTATTCCTATTTTACAGATGAGGAAACTGAGGTTAAGAACAGTCAAATGAACGTCTTAGGGGTTGAACTCAGGACTCCTGACACTTGACCTACTCCATCATGTTGCTTCCTACTAAGTTAGAACAGGACTGATGATGTCTGTTGTCCAAAGACCAGCCAGATTTTGTCTAGAGATGCTAATTCCAGGATAGCCTGTGATGATTCTCAAAGTCTTTCTATTCAGACAAAGATCTGCGCTGGTCGAAGGACTATTCATATGGCTGAAATGTGGGTTTCTTTTGGAGGTTTGAAATGTCCACCTTGTCACTCTTTCCTTCAAGTTGAGACCTGTCCTGCTGTTTTCCCTTTACTAGGATAAGAGATCATCTACAAATACATACATACATACATATATATATGATATAAATATGAATATTCCACCCCCATAGAGGAAGTTCCCATGAAAACCAAATGGAATGGTAAGAGGAGGGAGAGGAAGTTTATCCCATGTGGCTTCAGGCTGCCACATCTCATTTGGGTAGCTATGGACAACCCTCCAAACTGTTAGCTGCATCCTTGTGTTTTCCACAGCGTGTGTGACCTCCGAACAGAAGCTAACTTAGAGTAGGGATCATTTCCTTCTTTGTACTTGTAACCCCAGCTCCTAGCACAGTGCCTGGCACATGGGAGAAGCTTAGGAATACTTGATTGATTGATTGATCAGATGTGACAACTTTTGGAGTACAGATTGTAGCAGGTCCCAGAAGTCCTTCCTTCCCCTCTCCTATTTGGGTGGGAGCTGAATGGATGGCAGCCTTTCCCCCGATCTTTATACTACCTCAGGTCTGGTCTCATCCTTTAAGATCCTGAGGCTGAGAGAATCCATATGGCTGTTATAACACACTGCTCTACATTATCATAAGCAAACAAAGATCAATCAATATTTAATCCTCAGGGATATAATCTGATTGGAAATGTGAAATTTACTTTGTTCCAAAGTCACTAAATGCAGAACTCTCTGCATTCCAATTTTATTTTAATTAATCATCAGGGACCCAAATTACCACATTAACAGAAAGTCACATAACATGAGAAGTAGAACGGGGAGACTCATCCACGTAGATGGATGATCACCTGATGGCTTTTGTAAAGCTCCTCTTGTGATCTCAGCTCCCCAGATCCTTCTCCAGCTAGGGTCTGAGCATCCCAAGAGCCCCAGTTTGCTTAGTCTTGAACCCTGTGTACATCAATTGATCCAGAGCTTTTCACTTTGGGTTACTAGTTCTTGCCTAAACAGAGAAGGATAAATAGCTTTTTTTTTTGTCAGTTTCTGCCTCAGGATAAGATTCACTTTCTTTTTTTTTTTTAAACGTGATCATTCATGTTATTATTTGGATCCAACTAACCTCTTGTTATCTGGACCCCTGCCTGCCTTTACATGGTTGCCCTGCCTTATCTTGTTTGATTTCCTGGCTTCTAGACTTTTGTTTTGTTTCTAATAACAGGTACCTACAAGGTTCCTAATTGCTGTTCTGACTATCATTAATAAGACTTATACTGGTAATTATATTGCTCTTATAGGTTTGCAAAGCACTTTCTAAGTATTATCTCATTTGATCCTCACAACAACCCTGGGAGGTAATTGCCATTATTATTCCCATTTTACAGATGAGGAAAGTGGTTAAGTCACATAACTATCAAGTGCTTAGGCTGCATTTGAAATCAGGTCCTCCTGGCTCCACATCCAGCATTCTATCCACTGTGCCATCTAGCTTTCTACCTGGAAAGATTTCATGTAGAGAACCTTCCTTCTTCTTCTTGAAACCGATGATTAAATCTGAATTGGGTGGATCTGGTCACTGACTCACTCACTCTGATATTTGGAAAGCATCCACAGTGGCCCTGCAGGGTGGACACTCTTCAGGAGTTCATGTTGCAATGGACTTTGGCCAAAAACAACGCAATCCTACCAGTTGTCCGACGCACCACAGAATGACGGTGCTGGATCGTGAGCAGCAGAAGGAACGGGCTGTGTGCTTCCTGATCTTCCATAGGGCGAAACTGCCTGGTTTTCTCCACTGCCCCTGACTGCCCCCACCCCTGCTGCCATTTAAAAGAAGCTATCTTCTGGGAGAATTGGATAGAAGACTTAGTGGAGCCATGAAAAATGGGGAGATTTCCCTGAGTAAGTGACCAACAAGCAGCATAGCATGGCGGAGAGTAACAACAATAATATCACATAATACTTTAAGGTTTGCAAATCTCCTTTCTCACAATAGTCCTGGTAGGAAGGTGCTATTATTATTTCCATATTACAGGTGTGGAAACTGAGGCAGATATAAGTAAAGGCACATAGCTAGTAAATATCTAAGGTGGGATTTGAATTTGTAATCCCAATTCCAGGTCTAGTATTTTATCCATTGCACCACTTAGCTGCTTCCATTAAGAGCTACCCTTTAAGGTCTGTAAAGCACTTTACAAGTATTATCTCATTTTATCCTGATAACAGCCCTGGGAGGTTAGTAAGTGTCTGAGTCTGGATTTGAATGCAGTTATTCCTGATTTAAGTGTGATGCTCCATCCATGGCCCCACTTTGCTGTCTCTAATACTTGAACATGAAGTCAGAAGACCTGGATCCAGTTCTTCCTTCCATCATGTCTTACTGGGAAAGTCCCTTCATTTCTCTGGGTTTCCTTATCTGGTGTAGCACCTGGGCTGCCTCCTCAAAAATAATCCCCCAGAAAAACTCTCCCAGATTGGTCAAGACTCAATCAATGTTATAGTTTATGTGCCCTCCCCAAGATGTTTACTTTAATCAGGCAGTCAGAGATCATACTAGTTCAAAACAACAGCAAAACCAAAAAAGAAGCTATTTCAACCCCCTAATTTTACAAAGGAGGAAACATCCAGAGGGATGAAGGAACTTGCTCAAATTCTTATAGATTGAGACTTTCTCTGTGGACCTCTTTATTCATTGGGAATGTGTTGTCCCGGCTCAGGTGGGTGAGCTGCCCTTTGCTACCACGTGCTGGCTTCTGTTCTTCAGGGCCATCTGCTCTTATCTTGACATTGTTCATCATTCATTTTTTGAAGAAGACCAATGACATCATGGAGTTGTATCTTGACTTGTGAGTGAATTGGATTTAAATGAGATAGCTGTGCAAAGTCATCATCCTTAATCTCTCTTTCAGTCACAGAAGTCTAGTGGTTGGACCAAGGTCAGGACTACTGGTGATGATGGGGGATGCAGTGGGTGACTTTTGTATATTCAGTCTCTGACCACTTCTCTAGAGCACCGGCTTCAGCATCCTTCATGGCTAATGCAACAAATTATTCTCTTTTACTCAGTCCCATATGGGAAGCCTTCACATGTTCCCATCTACAGTGGCTGCAGAGTCTCTAGAACAAAGCTCCTTTAACTGTGGGTTGCATCCCTATATGGAGTTGTGACAAATTTGGCAGAGGTAAAAAGTTTCTGAGTGCAGGGACCAAAAATCAATCCTAAATCAAACGTGTAATGATCTGAGGTGTCTGACAGAGCTTGCCCGTGACTTCTCTGCAGCCTTGTTTCTGAATATGTAACATACATATATATATATATATATATATATATATATATATATATATATATATATATATACACATAAAGGTATATATATATATTATAATATATAACATTCATGCTTGCACAAATGCTGCCAGAAACCTTTCGGCTCAGATTCCAGATGCGACACATAAAATTTTTTCAGGTTTAAAGGGGCTGTGAGGGGGAAAAACACATTTAAGAAACCCTGCTCTAAAAGGTCCTATGCTAAGATTGTGTATTCTTCTTTCCTCGATCGGTGGTCCAAGACAACTATCTTTAGGGGTTTAGAAATTCCTTGTAAGTCTCATTACTTCTATTGTGAGGCTGTGCTCACATATAATATTGAGGTATCATACTGTGGTTTGAAGTCAAAGAAGACTTTAATTCTTGCCAGGTCTGCTCAGAGAAAAGGAATAGCAAACTAGAATTATATTTATTTGCTTCCTTAAATGTTTTTAGTCTAGGAAATGTAGTTATCTAGTTCAAGCTAAACTACTGATTGCTGTTCATTAATGGGAAAAGGGAAACCCAAGCTTTATATACAAGGCTTGATTCCTTTCCTACAAAAAATACCAATTTCACAATAACCACACATAGAAAATAGCCAAGAAACTCACAGAAATCAGAGGAAATATACATAAGAGAATGTGTTTATTTAAGGATCTCTCTCATTGGAAGAGAGGTAACTTAGCTGAATCAAGCAGAGAGCATCCTAGGTCTCACCCTTTGGGGAAGGGGTCTCTAATACAGCGAACTGGGGATAGATAGGGATGTGATGGAGATTGCTGGCTCCTTTCATGGTGGCTTCTTCCCAGAGTCTTTTTCTTCAGCAATCTAAGATAGGATTGGCCTTGTCCACCTTTTTTCTGAAGCTGGAAGCCAGAAACAACCCAAGAGAGTGCTGAGCTTGAAGCAAATGGAGACGCGAAGAGAACAAACTTCTTTGTCCAACTTTGTCCAGCCTCCCAGGTTCAGGGCATTGATTTTCACCAGTAAGAGTCCCATATCTATGGGCTTTGGGAATACTAATTGTGAGCCTGTCCTCGAAAGATATTTTAAAATCTCTTCTCCAAAAGACTCCCAGAAAAAGATTAGCTCTATGGCAGTTGGGTTGATGGAAGCCACTTTACTTCCAAGATCCTCTCTGACTGCTATGCACATGGAACCGGGGACCAGAATAAAATCTGGATGAGGCAGAAAGATTCTCCATTCCTGACTTTATTGTGCAGATCAGCTACCTTCTTGCTAACTTCAAACTTTGCTGAACTCCCTATGTGTGAAATATGAATATTGAAACTCCATGGGAGGGAATCTGGGTATGTACAGGGCACTTCTATTCTACTGTGTACACAAACACACACACGCACATATATATCCAGTCCAGTCTCATGTAGTTAGTAGGTGTATTCAACTCAGGTCTTCCTCAAGGCCAGTCCTTTATATATAATTTCACATTAATTATAAAAGAAGAAATTAATGTGGTGAGGGGATGCTCTACACTTTGGGCCTGTCACCTAGGAAATAACTTCCTTCCAGATTATCATACTCTCTGTTGCCAAAATTATCTTCAATCAGTGACAATGTTCAACAACCCTTCCTTATGTTAATCTCATACTTACAGCCTCATTTGTCTCTTAATTATTCACAATTTGGAGATTGGGAATTGGAGGGAGAAGAGGATGCCATTATTATTTTCTACATCATACAGATTATCCAGATATCCACCTATGTGGTTATTTCTATCCATCTAAAAATTACCTGGGGGAAGGGAGTAATTGCATTTGCCATGTTGCTTGGTCTCTCATTTAGGAAGCTGGTTATTTTTTACCGTCTCATTCTGCCCCTGTGGAAAACAAACCTGGGGTTCGAGATAGGTCTAGGAACATCTGTGCATCCCCTAATCAAAATCTCTCGATTCACCTCTCACCTACTTAGCCCCCTTCCCCCTTCCCTTCACAGCCCTCAATCAAAGGCCTCTGGGCAAAGCCTTATGATCTTAGTAAATAGTTTAATTGGATTAGGCAAAAACGTAATAAAAACATAGCCAGCAGACACAGGTATTTCAGAAATGGCAACCATCTCGGCTCTTTTCACCCCACCCCACTGGAACTGGCTCCCATTTCAGCACTGGAATAAAAAGACTGTCCAGGTGTTTAGGGAACAATCCCAACTCCCGCTGGTACAGAGAGTGGGTGGATTTGAAATGCTCACATAACTCATTGATTAACTTTGAGAAATTTGGTCCTGCCCCATTGTCTCTACCCACCGACTGTTGCCTCATCTGAATGGGACCCCCACTTGCTTATTGAGATGGGGATTTTCTTCATTAGGTAGAGAGAAAATCCATGACCACATGTCCCTGTTTCTGACCTTCACCTTCAAAAGTTATCCAGAGATGGCCATACATTGATCGTGGCCCTCTGGGAAAAATCTGCAGAGCTTTCCTTCCTCAAAGCCTTCTGGGAGATGTAGTGTAAGGGAAAGATTAAAAGCCCCCCCCCCAATAGATCTATTATATATAAATGATCCTACAACCTACAGGCAACAATAGGAGGCTGGTTCAGGCAAGTTTTCTCACTCTTAGAGCCAGAACCTGAGTTGCTAGGAGCACATTTCTAAGAGAATTTATAGGGAACGGGCAATCATTTGGTCCCCTGTTTCTGCAAAAAGAAGAATAACTGAACTCTAATTCAACATACTCATTTAATGAAATTATTTAACTGGGAACACACCATTCAACTATAGCAGAAGGAGAAAAATTTGAAGATAATTGCATATTGCAAAGAATCCTGGACTTGGATACCTCGTTAGGTGCATGATGAAGTCTGTTTGGATTGGCTCCTAGACTTGATCACACCCTCTGTGGCTGTATAATGCCATCATGCTTTTTGGAATTACATGTGCAGGAGCTAGGAGAGAGTATTTCAATTAAACCTCCTGAGAATGAATCGCTCAGGGGCAAAGAGAGCATCTCAGTCTCTTCCCCTCCCCGTTTCCTCTGCCCACATTGGTCAGACTTATCAACTTTGGAGAATCAGAGGATTTGGACTTTTCACCCTTATGCTAGAAGCATTCTCAGGACAGAGCAAAGATCAGCAATTAAGGACAGACCAGATTTATGGGTTAAGGGAGGAAAACAAGTTTGAGCTTTACATAGAAAAAAAATCTGCATTATACGTACCGAATATCTAGAGGACCCAGCTAAAGGATTTACTCTTTGTCACCTTTTATTACATGTGCTCTCTTTATAAAACTTGAGTCCATTTTCTCTTGGACTCTATATACTAGTGAAAGAGCACGTCACAGAGTTTTTTTTGGGTAGGAATATGTTATAACAACTGCTCTTACTAAAACAATCCTTAGGAAATAAATCTTTATAAAAGCTCTAATTGTGCTGGCTAATTGATATTAAATGATGATTATCAGGGAAGCTCCTGATGGGGTTCATGAGTTACAGCTGAAGAAAGCCATACCTCAATCCCTTATGATAATTCTAAAGCCCTGAGAGGATGTAGTAGCCAGGTCCTGGAGACCTGATTCCTGAATTGGGAAAGTGTCTCTAGATCATGTACTACATTGGGATATCAAGATAAAAAAAACAACAGTTCCTGTCCTTAAGAAACTTCAAACATAATAAGGATTAATTTTAGAAGGATGATCAAAGATAGATGATAGACTTGTTCACATGAGTTTTCTCTTTGGAGCTTTCTCAGTTGATTCGTTCTATGCTTTTATGTGGGAAAATAAAAGAAAGGATTTACAGGAGCTCTTTGTTATCTTTTGTTACACATGTTCTCTAAAGTTGAGTTCATTTTCTCTTGGACTCTATATACTGGTGAAAGAGCATGTCACAGACTTTTTTTTGGGGTAAGAGTATGTTGTAACAATTACTCTTACTATAGAAATCCTTAGGAAGTAAATCTTTATAAAAACTCTAATTGTGTCTGGCTGACTAACTGATATTAAATGATCATCAGGGAAGCTCCTTGATGGGGACTCATGAGTTACAGCAATAGAAAGATATTCCTCAATCCATTATAACTAATTCTAAAGCCCTGAGAGGTCTTTGGCAGTTAAACAGCCTAATAGAAAGTACTGCACCTGAAGTTAGGAAGCCCTGAGTTTGAATCCTGTCATCTTTGTTACCTGGGGAAGTCATATCTTACTTTAGATTGTTATGAATATAAAATGAGATTTCTGCAAGGCCCTTTGTAAATCTCAAAGTGTTCTATAAATGCTAGCTATTGCTGTTATTATTAATCAACCATACCAATTTCAGCATCATTGCATTCATAAGAAAGGGCCTGACTGTCATTTCATATGGATTTTATACACCTACATGTAATCACCGATGAGCCTTTATTCCACTGTATTAAGATTTTATTGAATACATTAACTAATGTCTTGGACAACTCAACCATTTGGAAGTCCAGTGACCCTTTCTCCAAAAGTTGTTTTGAGGATGAGAAGTGGCGGATATCTTACATAACTCATACTCCCCTTTGTTCTCAGACCCTACCCACGTGGACGTGTAAGGCTTCTTGGGTAAGGAGCCTTTAACTGCATAATATTTCCTAAGCTAAGATACCTTTCCTGGATCTCAACTTCCTCATTTATAAAATAGTGCTTTTAGACTAGAAGACCCTCAAAATACAAATCAGATGAATCATATCTATGTTTTTCCTCATAATCTGTACATATTATGGTTTTATTCTATTTCTCTATATTTACATATATTGTAGATATTCTTACATATTCTTTTTTCTATTTAACATTTCTCGTGATCTGATTATAAAAGTAATAGATTGATTTTGATGGACATATGGACAATAAAGTCATCACAACTAGTAAATGTCTGTTAGGTGGTGCAGAGAATAAAGTCAGGAAAACACATTTTTCCTGAATTCAGATCCACCCTCAGACACTTACACGTTTGTGACCTTGGATTCAAACTCAGGGCTTCCTAACTTCAGGTGCAGTACTTTCTATTAGGCCGTTTAACTGCCAAAGACCTCTCAGGGCTTTAGAATTAGTTATAATGGATTGAGGAATATCTTTCTATTGCTGTAACTCATGAGTCCCCATCAAGGAGCTTCCCTGATGATCATTTAATATCAGTTAGTCAGCCAGACACAATTAGAGTTTTTATAAAGATTTACTTCCTAAGGATTTCTATAGTAAGAGCAGTTGTTACAACATATTCTTACCCAAAAAAAAAGTCTGTGACATGCTCTTTCACCAGTATATAGAGTCCAAGAGAAAATGAACTCAACTTTAGATTTTCTTGGTAGAAAATCCAAATGATGTCACACAAAGAGTCAGGGCTGATCGAAATGACTGAACAAAACAGAGATGCAAACTATGTCCTAATGCTCAAAAAAGCTCACACACTCTGGGGCACCAAAAGGTACCCATGGAAAGATAACAGGATCAGGAAGAGGAAGAAGTTCTAGTTGGAGAGGAAAAAGCTCTAGATGTGGAGTTAGGAGAATTTGTGGCTGTAGGAAAGTCAAAATTACTCTTTCGACTTCAGTTTCTTCATCTGTAAAATACTGGTGCTGGACTGGCATGATCTCTGATGTTCATTCTACCACTGCATCTAAAACTGGAGTTATTTATTTATTTTATCAAAACTTTTTATTTCCAAAACATTGACCCTTAAAAAATCTTAATGTTCCAGTTTTTCCCACTCTTCCCCCCAACCTCTCTCCAGATGGCATGGTAAAAAAAAATACAATATATGCATACATATTTATATAATTATCCTGCTGCACAAGAAAAACCAGTCAAAAAGGAAAAAAAAATGAGAAAGAAAATAAAATGCAAGCAAACAACAATAAAAAGAATGAAAATGCTATATTGTGATCCCCACTCAGTTCCCACAAGATCACTGGAACTGATCTGAATCATCTTATTGTTGAAGAGCCACGTCCATCAGAATTGATCATCGTGTAATATTGATATTGCCATGTATAATGATCTCTTGGTCCTGCTCATTTCACTCGACATCAGTTCATGTAAATCTCTGAAATCATCCTGCTGATCGATTTTACAGAACAATAATATTCCATAACAGTCACATATCATTACTTGTTCAGCCATTCTCCAACTGATGGGCATCCACTCAGTTTCCGGTAAAACTGGAGTTTTTTGAAGAACTAGATGAATAATTATTAATCAGTCCTGGAGAGAGAACAAAGTGGAAATCAGCTCTCCATCACCCCCCCCCCTTTTTTCTGCTTCTAAGGAGGATGGATGGGCAGTGTCTTAGGCTTCCAGTGGCCTGCCTTTCTCAGACTAACTCCATCCGCCAGGCTGCTCAGTACTTCATGAGGATACAGATCAGTTTTGGCTCCGGAAAGTAACAGAACAGAGAACCGGCCGTACATCTACATTCAGGCAGGAGGGGATCCTGGAGTTACAGACACCAAAGAGCTATCCATCTTCCTCCCAAGTAACACTCAAAAGCTGGAAAGGGAGTAGTTTTTTCCTCCTCTTCCCTCCCCCACTCATGTTCAATCTAAAAGAATGCATGGGAACAAAGACGCATAAATTGCTGGTGATGAAAGAAATTTGTTCAGGGTCTAGGGCACACTGAAGATATTATTTATCTTCATATAGTATAAAGATTACCCCTGTCGGCCTGCCAAGGTCAGTGAGTTTGTCTCCTGGTAACAGTTTGATAAATTTGAGCTGAATTAGTTGAAATTGCTCTGGGGCACACAGTTTCCTTTGCATTAAAAAGTAGGAGAAATTTTCTAGTCTTGTTTTATTTAATTGTACCACCCTCATTAACAACCACTTTTCTGTAGAGAGGCAAGACTGAGTGGAGCATGAATAGGAAGGCCAGCCTTCGGATAAAAGAAAAGTAAAATTGGAACTAGAGCAGAGTATTTGTGGGAAAAAAGTTTTTCATCAACATTTGATTTGATACAGGCAAGTTATCCCCACAGGGTACGGTGGGATAGTTGGCTATTTTCCTTATAAGGGGGGGTGAATTTTCTTTTATGATTATGATGATCACTCTTGAAAGTGGGATATTTTATAAAAGAATAACAAACAAAGAAAGCAATCCCAGCAACCCTCAGCTGGAAATAGTCCACGCTAACCAGTGTGACTGTGCCCAGCCCTGAGGATCTCGCAGTCTTGAATTAAAGATGCTGGGCCAGTCTGTCGGGGTTTGGGACTGAAAATAATTTACAAAACAAAAGTTTGACCTTCCCATAGAAACAGGCCGTGGTTCATGGTTAGGAAGGCTGGCAGGGAATTTATGGAGTTAATTATGAAGATGGGTTTATTACATGGAGAAAGCCCACATGGCTCGGACTGGGCCATTGACACTGAGCTAGGGGACGTGAATTCTTTTGTGGCTGGAATGCAGTGGGACTTCCCAAAGGCTTGAAAGAATGGCTAGAATGTCTTCTATTATTGGGATTTCTCCTCATGGATTCGAGTGAATCTTCCCAAGCTGCTGTGACGTGATGAGCCCGCAGCAGGCAATGGGGGGGAGCCCCCTCCGTGGCTTAGGCAAGCATGCAACAATACCTGTCTAACACATGCGTGTCAGACAAAGCTGTCGTAAATCTTGAAGCCCAACAGGAAAATTAATGAGCACGGCACAGAGCAGGACCCTGTCAGCTCCATAATAGGGCTGTGGGAGGAAGAATTCTGTTGCTTCCCTCTGGGCATTAAGGGCACCTCAGAAACTGATGCTTTGTGGTCATTATCCAATTATAACTGCTTTTTGCTCTGAAGAATTTAGTCATTTATTGCTTTCAATTCATCCAGGGGAAACAGTGGCTGCTGGTGCATCTAGGGTGACGCTGCCGAGTTTCTTTTTTGGAAACAAATTCTTTGGGAGAGAATGTCACCTCTTAACTTGGATTATTTTAGGATATTAAATATAAAAATAAGACAAAAACTCCTCCAACTCCTAAATAATAAAACCCACACCAGATAAATCACCTCATCTTATTTTTTCTAACATCCCCAGAACATGAAAAGGGATTATTATTTTTTTCCCTTTATATAAAGAAATGGAGGTAGGAAACAAGTCATTTGTTGAGGACTATTTATCCCATGATGGGAGAAATCATCTTGGACTTCTGCCTCCCTCCTGGGATGGGATCATGGCTTAAGGACATTTATAGTCAATCAAGTGATTCTACATGATGGAGTTTCTACAATCCAAATAATCCTTCTCTTCCCACTCCTTCCTCTTTCTTCCTCTTATTTGTATGCTCTTTATCTTCCTCTTGCCCCTTAAATAAAGTTGTCTTTTATAGTCCTTTACCTGGCCCTCTTTTTTTCCCTTCACACACTCATTCTTTTAGTGATTTCCTCTATCTGCTTCCCCTTTCCTCTCCTAGATCCTCTTTAATTTAATAAAAATGAATGGATCTAAAAACTCGAGGGTTTCTTTTTTAGATAACATTAAAAAAAAAAAGATTTGGTGTAATTAAAAAAAGCCCAACTGTATACTCTGGATTTTTGCTGCAAGCTGTTTCATATAATATTTATCAAAGAAAAACAAAAACACGGATAAAAATATCCATTTGTCTGTCTTCAAGGCTTCTCAAAAGTTCTTCTGGCTGCTGAAGGTTACTAGGCGGGACAACATGAAGATAGGGGATGGTGTGTGTGTGTGTGTGTGTGTGTGTGTGTGTGTGTGTGTGTGTGTGTGTGTGTGTGTGTGTGCAATGAGAGAAGAGGGTTTTTTAGGTCAGAAAAGATACCTGACCCCTTTTGTCAACAATGCCAGTCTAATTCCCTGCACACGAGTTGCTGAGAACTTTTTATAGTTCAACAATGCTTCCTTGCACTCTCATTCTTTCCATAAATTCATAATTTCTTCCCTTTCTTCTCTCTTTCCCTTCTATATAACCTCAGACTCAGACTCCTGCTGGAAAATAGATATATTTTCATATATTGGGTGGGTAAGAGCACTGGTCAAACAAACAGGCAAAGAAGAAAACTCAGTGTGATTTGTTCAGCCCTGAGAGGCTCAAATGACTCAAGATGTCTCCTCCACTGACTCGCCACCTGCAGTTAAAATAATTCTTTAAAAAGGCCTGGAGGTGTGTGATTTTAATTGGGTCAACAAGGCATGATGTGACCTTGCAGGGGTAACACATTAGCCAACCAACTTATTAGAATAGATGACTTTTATCTAATTAATCCATTAGTCCCTCATTAAAATTCACATTTATTGAGCAGAATCAGGAGATCATGCTACATGGCAACAGCAAGATTATATGATGATCAATTCTGATGGATCTGACACTTCTCAACAACGAGATGATTTCAGACCAGTTCCAATGATCTTGTTATGAAGAGAACCATCTACATCCAGAGAGAGGGCTGGGGGAACTGGGGGGGTGGATCACAACATAGCATTTTCACTCTTTTTGTTGTTGTTTGCTTGTATTTTATTTTCTTTCTCATTTTCTTTTTTGCTGTTTGATTTGATTTTTCTTGTGCAGCAAGATAATTGCATAAATATATATGCATATATTGGATTTAATGATATTTTTGCCATATTTAACATATATTGGATTACTTGTCATCTAGGAGAGGGGGTGGAGGGAAGGAGGAGGGAAATTGGAACACAAGGTTTGCAAGGGTCAGTGGTGAAAAATTATCCTTGCATATGTTTTGAAAATAAAAAGCTTCAGCAAAAAATAAATAAATAAAAATTCACATTTATATAAGATTTTAAGATTTTCAAAGCACTTTTCTCAGAACAACGCAGTGTGGTAGGGCAAATACCTCCTTTTCAGATGAGAAAATCGAGGTTAGTTTAGTAAAGGTAGAATTTTCTCCAGAAGTTTCAGGGCATTTTATGAGTCTGCTCTTTTAAAATTCATGAGTCTTAAGGAGCAAACACTGATTTTTCTGTCTTCAAGCCACATGGATGCCCACCATTGTGTTATAGATACAAGGAGACCAGTAGACACAAATGCTCAAAGCAATTTACTAAGTTGGTGTAGGAACAGCTGCAGCTACAAAACATTCCCCCCCCAAACTAGAGGCACATTTCCCCATACACTGAGCATAGGTGGGAAGTGAGCTGGCGCTGCAGTGGTAGGAAGCATAGGAAGATCAAGACAATTCAAGCATCCCTTCCACCGGTCCCTGGGCACAGGGTTTCCACTTGGCCGCCCAGCTGGGTTTTCTTGATGTCTTTTCATCATGTCTCTTGATAGGCAAGTAAACGCCAGGGCTAGACAACAAAGCCCTCACCCTGCCCTCTGGTAGAGCTGCAGAGTCCCACTCACAAAGGGACCTTCTGCTGTAATTGTTCCTCCATCACTTCCACAGCCGGATAAACACAGGTTTATCATTTAATAACAACTCAAGAAGTATTCTTTGTACAGCCAATGGAAAACTGCTCTCCATTCCATCAAGTTAACTCTTTCACACTTCATAAAATAAGGCAAAACTTTTTTGTTTTGTACTTTTCAACATCTTACTTAACTGTCTCTTACTTTCTGTGATTACGTCAATTAGGCTGGCGGAAGGATGAGGGGGAAAGCAACTACCACCCCAGCTTCTTAAGTACCAGAGACCAAATTCAGACTCGGGACTTTTGGCTCTAAGGCCACTGATCTTTCCATGATACTGTGGAGCCTTAAAGGAAGGACAAATGCGATTTGTGATGATGTACAGACATATTTATAGTAAGAGGTATTTTATCATAGAGTTAATGAAAAAGTCCAGAGTTTTGTCAACCATTATTTTTAAAGTATCAAGTGAGTTTTGCCTAGATAATAGTAATAGATACTCTCAGGTAGGTGATGTTAAGTCTCTGCAAAAATACTGAATTTATTGGTTTTGTATGTCTTTAAGACACATTTAACATTTGATTTCTGAGTGTAACCAAAGTGATAATTTTTTCCACTTGGGAGATGTTTACAGATAAAAAGTTTCAGAAGAGTTATCAAGGGGTCATTTCAATTAAATACTCAAATCCAGAGTCCTGATTCAAAAAACTTGGATTTCTTTAGCACTTTCAAAAACCGTAGCTATTGAAAGATGGCTAACACAGAGTAGTTATGAAAAGAACATTTTGTCTTTGAACTTTTGAAACCTTTCTCATTTTTTCTTTTTTCTGCCCTCAAATTTTATCCATCCTCTTAGCTTTTATTTTTATCCTCAACATTTCCTGATATTGTCACCCACTGAACCCAGCTCTTGCAACAATGAACAGGGAAAACTAAACTGAAATGAAAATGATTGTGGTGACAATATGCGAGACATTCTGTATCCCTTGTCCTCCAACTTTCTACTGAGGTACAGGAAGTATGTTTTATCATCTCTTATCCGGGATCAAGCCTGGTCGTTGCAATTAATCTGAATTGGGATGTCTCTGAGTATTGCTGATATTTCTATAGTTATGACTGAATGTATTGCTCTGATTTCTGCTCACCCTATTTTACATTAGCCTGTGTATCTTTTCTGAATGCCTCCTATTTGTTATTACTTATAGTATTCCATCATTTTTATGCCATAATTTCTTTTTAATTTTTTTTATTTTAATTGAAGCTTTTTATTTTCAAAACATATGCAAGGATGATTTTTAAGCACTGACCCTTGCAAAACCTTGTGTTCCAATTCTCTCCTCCCCACCCTCTCTCTTAGATGGCAAGCAATCCAATATATGTTAAACCTGGTAAAAATATATGTTAGCTCCAATATAGGCATACATATTTATATAATTATCTTTCTGCACAAGAAAAATCATATCAAAAAGGAAAAAAATGAGAAAGAAAACAAAATGCAAGCAAACAACAACAAAAAGAGTGAGAATGCTATGTTGTGGTCCACACTCAGTTCCCATAGTCCTCTCTCTGGGTGTAGATAGCTCTCCTCATTACAAGATCATTGCAACTGGTCTGAATCACCTCAATGTTGAAAAGAGCCATGTCCATCAGAATTGATCATCATATAATCTTGTTGCTGTGTACAATGATCTCCTGGTTCTTATGCCATAATTTCTTAACTCATTCTCCCAACTGATGGACGCTCATTTATTTTCCAGACTACAAAAGTCAATATTTTGGTATATATAGGACATTTTTTATGATTTCTCTGAATATATGCTCAGTAATGGGGGTATAGGTGAAAATCATGAATACTTTAGTTACATTTCTTGATTAATTCCAGACCGTTCCTCAGAATGGATGGACCAACTCAGGATTTGACCAATAACACTTAATGCAATTATCTTTCCACATTCTCCTTAACATTGATAATCTGCATATTTTATCATCTTTGTCAATTTTTTTGGGTATGAAATGCTGTTTTAATTTATATTTCTTTTAATTTTAGTGATCTGGGGCATTTTTTCATGTGGTTAAGAAGCATGTCATAAAGACTTTGCCTTAGTTTAGAAAGAAATCTCTATTAAATACATGTGACTTTCACTTTTTTCTTATAGTATCAAGATGAAAGAATTTACATATACTTACACATGCTTCCTTTTCTGTCCACTGCTCTCTTAACATTCTTCTATGGGTGCTCTTCTCTGTAAACTGTTCTCTCTCAACTTTAAAAGTTTCTGCATTTTGTTCTTTCCTTACTTCTATAACTCATGTATCACAGGATTGAAAGAATTAAAAATACTTTTGAAATCCACAGGTTATTGGTTCAAGAATATCAGCAATTAGTAAGCTAATGTACCTGAGACATAATTAAATTCCAGAATTCAGGATAAAGGTAAAAAGTGAAAGAATCCTTTTTGGTTCATCATAAATGTAAGTGATAATTATTTTTTACCTCTGTGATAAAATTATAACAGTGAAGAGGGCAGAAGAAAAATTGTGTAATTAAGAACATGGCAAGACAATGGGATGTATTGCAACTTGGAGTACGGAGAACTGGAAATATGGCATTCAGCCAGTTTAGTTAATAAAATTATTAACTACGTGGAGCTCTCTATCTATGGAAGAAATGGTGCTTCCATGCTAAATCTACGATAGAAGAGAGGCAGCATCATATAGTGCATATAAGGCAGTCTTGGTGGAAGAAAACCTGGGTTTAAATCCCATTCTTGAAACATATTGGCTATGTGACATTGGGCAAGTTACATTACTTCTCAGTGACCTGGATAATTCTCTTTGCCAGAGTTTCTTAACCTTTTCTGGGTCCTGGACCCCTTTAATAATCTTGTAAAGCCCAAGGACTCCTCAGAATAAAATAAACAGAATTATAAAAAGCCAAATCTATTGAAATATAATATCATTTAACCACTGCTTAAAAATGAAACATATCTCATTGGGGAAAATGAATTGAAAATTCCACTATCCAACTGTCCCATATAGATGTTGTTCTCCTCTATCTATCTATCTATCTATCTATCTATCTATCTATCTATCCATCCATCCATCTATTCATTTATTTAATTTTGGTGGGAAAAATGATGAGATTAGGCAGGATATGTCTGTACACCCTTTCTTGCCTTTTTAAACTTATAGCTTATAATTTGCAAATGTCTATCACATCTATTCACTTCACCTTTTTCATGTCTAACCTATTTCCTTTTTAGCCATTCAAAAATACACCTGGGAATTTGTCACTTTCGATGACATTTTAGGCAGCATCAAATGTGGTCATAGTGATGCTGTAGGGAAAAAATGATTTTAATCAAATTTTTTGGACTCAGTGTGGGTGTGAGTTGGCAGGGACCTCACTTAAAAATTTTCCTTGCTGGTATCTCAAAAAAGACACCCATTTGCTTCCCTTTCATTCCTCTGTGAAAATCTTCCATGTAATATTATAGTTATTCAGAAATATTTTCCTTCTGAACTGTGGGAAAGAAGTTGTGAGTAGCTTTGGCTCTTTGATAAGGTTAGGTTTGGGGACAGCCTGTCACTGAAACAATGAACACAAAAGCAAGTAAACCCTGGGGACCATGGACAGAGCTTGTCTGCCACAGTGGTCACAGTCCTTGTTCTTCCATATCCTAAGAGAGTGAGGAAAGTTTGGAGAATTTTTGAAATTCCTTTCTTCTAACTCTCCATTGTTGATAATTGATTTCTGATCCTTGAGGGATGGATTTGTTTTGTAAAAAAATTGCATTTATTTTTCCCCTAAAGAGTTCTGTTTATCTACACTGTATCTTTCTGTTGAGTACAGATGTACATGGATTTTAGAATTTAATGGTCATTTCCCCATAGATTTGACCTTATTAGTGTAATTCTGAAGAGGTTATCCTATTCTGGGACTTTCCATTGCATCAGATATTAAATATTAGCAACATTCCTCTGGCAAAGCTTGCCTGATGTATTTGGATATTACTCATGCAATCTGTTGACTAATAAAGCAGAGAAGCAGATGGTGGAGAGTTTTGGGGAAGGGGTGATAGTGGGGTGGGGAAGGCCATCAGAACAATAGGAAGGAAAAGTTCTCACATGCATGTGAAGTCACAAATGAAAGCTTCATTCAGTTTTCTGTCTTGGTGAAGGATACCTACTCAACAGATGGCCACCCAGCCCCTTTCTGAAGACCTCAAGTGATGGAGAACCTTTTAATCTTTGAAGGCTCTGGACAACTCTAGTCATTAGGAAGTTTTCCCTCCTACAGCACCAAAGTCTGCTTCTGCAGCTTTCACCCGAAATTCCAATTTCTGTCTTTTAGGACTAGACAAAACAAATATGATAGCCCTCCAAGTACTTGAAGACAGTTATAATGTTCCTTCTGAGTCTCCTCTTGTGGCTATTTTTAGTTCCTTTAACCGATGATCATATGACATGGTAGCCAATCTGGTTGCTCCAGTTTGTTAACCTACTTCTTAAAATGTGACATCTGAAACTGGACAAAATCCTTCAGATGTCCTCTGATGGGCAGGACGCAGCAGAATTGTTACCTTTTCTTTTCAGACATGGACTATTCATGGAGTAGTTTTGGCTGCTATGTCTCACTGCTGATTCATACTGACTTTGTGGTCCCCTCAAAACCATTAAATGTCTTTTTCACTTGCTATCATTCCTCCATCTTGAATTTAGGTGGTTGACTTTTTGAAGCTCAATGTAGGACTTTACATTTGTCTCTACTGAATTTCATCTTTATTGCATTCAATACAAAGTTGTCACCTGAAGATTACTAAAGTGGAATGGGAATTAGATCATCAGGAATGTAGCCCCACCAGATATTCTATTTCTCTTTTTGATGACTGGGGAATTATCACTTGCCATCTATTTACTTATAAGATTATATATAATTTTAAAAAAATATATAATTTGAGCCGGAACCGCCCCCCCCCTGCAATTTTACAGATATAGAAACTGAGGTCCAGAGAAGTAGTGACTTGCACAAGGTTACACAGGTACTAAATAGGTCTATATTTAAACCTAGATACCCTTGATTCCAACTCTACAGTCTTTCCACTGTATCATGCTGCTTTTCTACTGTTTTGGAAATTATAAAACTTGTTTAAGAAAGATAAAACTGGAGTGGAAGCGTTTCAAAGGATTTGTGCAATAGCAATGAAGATACTGAGGTAATTATCATTGAGAACTATTTAAAGACTGCAAATGTGACTAATATGGAAATATGTTTTGCATGCTTTCACATATATAATTGATATTATATTGCTTGATTTCTCAGTGGACAGAAGAAGATCAGGTAGGGAGAAGAGAATTTAGAACTCAAAAATTTTAAAAATGTTAAAAATAAATAAATGAACCTAAAAGAAAGATTGTATAGGGTGAAAAAATGATAAGAGAATTAAGATCCAGTACATTTTAAAGTATAGAGCTAATTATTTTAAAGTCTAAGAGCTATGAACTCGAAAATAGATTTTTAATTATGTGAAACATAAAGGGACAGTATTATATAATCCAGAATTTAAGAACTAAACCTATATGTAGTATGTATGTATGTATGTATCTATCTATCTATCTGTCTATGTAGTTAAATATGAATCAGCACTGTCAAGATGAATGAGATAAAGTCAACAGAGAGCTTTTCCATGCAAGATTAAGTCAAAAGCTTGGGGGCTGATGAAGAAAGATGATGTTTGTAGAAATACAGCACACTGGAACCAGCCTCCACTCTAAATCTCAGGAAAACAACAACACAGAAATTTACTATGTATGACTGTATGTCAGTCATTTAATCTCTGGGACTTACCTCAGTTTCCCCATCATAAAAAAGAACGGGTTGGAAGAGGTGATCTCTAAGACCCATCCAGTTTTAAATCTAAGTAGTGGATTTTTTTTTTGTTTTCTCAATGCAGGAAATGGGTTGAGCTAATTTCTTGTGAAACTAAAGCACTTTAAAATGAAGATCAGGAAATCATATTCTTTTATTACATATATGAAATATAAAAACAAATTAACCACACACAATATATATATATATGTATATATATTTTTGCAAGGTCCACAGGACCTTAGAAAAATATGTTCTGTATAGAAGTGATATAATGCGATTCTTACAGCATTGAAGTTCATTTTTGTATACTCAAGTACAGAAGAGGCTGTAGGTAGTGTTTAAAAGGATTACAGAAGATGAATAATGACAAAATTGGTAATTATTTGGTGAACTGTCACATACATTGGTGAGAATAATGGAGAGAAATAATGACCATATATGCTGCAAATAAAGACATGGAGGAAAACCAGTTTAACATTGAGACAAATATCAACCACAGAAATAAAATAAATTCTATATCCACAATCATTTTTGAATTGCTGGCTTGTGCAGTTGAATAAGTGGGCTTCTTTTTAAGGTCTGTTTCATTTTATCCAGGCAGAGTTCTTCTTTACTGATGATTATATCATCTTATTTTAAATTCTTTTCTTGTTTAATTTATTTTTTAAAAAATGTTTCATCACAGCATATATCTGCTGGATCTAAATACTGGTCTGAAGTTGGGACTTCAGTGCAAACACATTTACTTTTTAAAGATTGCATCTTCAGAAAATTTCTCCAAGTGGTCGGTGGACAGCCTCTTTTACTGTCAAATTTCATTCCATACTTAGAGGGTGTGGTGGGCGCTTCAGTTCCTGTAGTTTCCCCCTCCCCACCACCACCATTATCTTCTTTCCCTTCTCTTGGTAAAAACTCCAAACTTCCACACAAAGTGGTAGGCAGTAAAGTGCTTTATACAAGGAAAGATTATTTACATGTGGAGAGGATCCATTTAACACCTTACAGACCAGAGTTCATACACAGTGAACAAAATAAGGCTCTTTTAAGAAATACCTTTGTTGACACAGGGTCCTTGGGGTGCTTAGCTAGAGTCCTGCTAATGACTTTAAATAGCATGAAATGCAAGCAACATCTTAGATGCTGGTAGGTCTTAGACACATAGTCTTAATGGATAACTGCAAAATATTATGATGCTATTATAGTGCTTCCCCATCATATATAAATTTCAGAATCAGTTCCATAAAGGCCAGTTATCAACACCTTGTTTAATTTTCTATCTCTTTATGCAAATAATCATCAACTTTTCCCAAAGAAGTTATCATATATAACTTAAACATTTGTCAAAGAAGGGATCAGATGAAACCTATTACAATACTTCTCTATGCATTTTGGCACTTTTTTTTTTTTTACATTCCAGTTTCATTTTTGAGGTCTCCTTTCCATTAAATTTGCATTTTGTGCATAGAAAAAATGCTGTTGGGGACCACACACCTTTGCTGTTACTTGCAATCTCTTTTGAGAATCTCCATGACTCTTCTTCCAAGAGCTGGTTTCCAGTGCTGAACGAAACTTTTCATATTTACAACTAGTCTGCCTGTTCTTACATCTTCATGTCCTGCGATAAGGTACTCCAAACCTAAAGGTGGAGAACAAGATAAAGAAGTATGCAACATGAAGCCTTATTTGAAAGAGAAAGACAGACCAGTGACTCCATTCTCCTCAGTGGGAGCAAGGCCCATCAGATGGGTGCCAGGAAGACTGCTGATCCGGACCACGTATTTAGCAGGTACAGAACTTACCATTCAATTAATAGACCAAAGCATCTGAATAGTATATGAAAGTGTGATTTTTCCTAAATAATTATTGAATTTGCAGAGAAAAATAGCTTAGAAATATTTACTGAAATTTTAAAAGGTATGCCATTTTTGGTGCCTTAGTTTGTTTTCCTGTATTTTGTACTTTATGTACACACACACACACACACACACACACACACACACACACACACACACACACAAAGCTGTGAAGTTTACAACAATTATGGCTAGGGATTTAGATTCCTCAGAAATAAATTGGCTAGAACATGTCTGGACCTTTGAGAGCCTCTGAATGTGGAAATAGCAGAACACCAAAAAGCTCTTTTGTTTTTCTTATTGCTGTTACAGATCTAGTCATTCATTCACTGCTGAGTCAAATAGCATTTACTGGGTGCTTGGCACTGGGTGCTGTGAGGGATAAGAAGGGAGCTGATATGGTTTCTATTGCAAGAAGTTTAAGATCTAATTGGGCAGACAAAATATACACACAGGAATCTGCCAAAGAGGAAAAACAAAAACATGACAAAGGCCTTTTGAATACATTTTTTTGAATAATTGCTATATTTCCAACTGTGATGAACTCAGCTGACTCTAAGTTAGCTTGGCAGAAGCCTGGTTAGGAAGTAGTCCACTTCCTGGAGGGAAGTCAAAACAAAAGTTAAACCATTTTTCTTTGTATTTACATTAAAAAAAGTCTAATGCCTTTAGTTTTTACATCTTATTCATTTTCAAATATATCCTTCCCCACCCCTCAGCCACCCAGCAAGCCTTCTCCTGAACAAAGATTAAAAAAGGAATAAAAAAACTGGTTTAATAAAACCGACCAATACATCAAAAGCCTCTGACGATATACGCGACATTCCACACACAGTCTCCCCACCTCCATCATGAAAGGAGGGAAAACTTTTTATTCTTGATGTTTTTTCAAAAGTCAGGGGAAGTTTCCCCCCTTAGTGCTTCCAGCTTTCATCTCAGGATAACCGCATTTTTTAGAGGGGGAAGAGCCCTTGCTGCCATCTGCACCCTCAAACCTGTGTGTTAAAAGGAATCCCCACAAAACCCATCCTCAGCATGACTGTCCAGCTCAAATTAAAAACTTCAGGTGAGGGGGAAGTCACCCCCCCCAGCAATGGCAAGCCACATCTGCCTGCTGGCCCTGGTACTTCCCTTTAGAGCTGCAAAGAAGCCTTATCTCCGCTTGACCCCCAAGCTCTTCAGATGTTCCAGGATGTTTTGGCTCTGGATACTTGGGCCATGAAAGCTCTGGCAACTCCTTCTGGCTGCCATCTTTTTTTATCCCTGGAACCAATTACCCAAGGAAGTATGGGATAAAGCTCCTTGTTTATGTCTGCCATTGAAGGCCTTCTGACCTAAGGCTCTTTGCACGGGACGAGAGCCCCAGCTTGGGTTCTTAGGTCCTGATGCTGTCATTCGGTCATGTGGGACTCTTTCACAGCCTGCTAATGGGGTTTTCTTGGCAAAGATGTTGGCGTTCTTCAGTGGATTGAAGCAAGCAGAGCTAAGTGATTTTCCCAGGATCAAACAGTTAGTAAATGTCTGAGGCTACATTAGAACTCAGGTCTTCCTGATTCCGGAACCAGAGCTTTACCCACTGAGCCATCTGGCTGTCTCCTCTTAGGCCCTACTTTGATGGAAAGTTAGAGGTGGTGTCTTCTACCTGAGAACCAGGTAGCGGATCTACAAGGCTCTGGACTTTAGTTTATTATTGTTTATTAGCACCTATATATGCCAGGGATTATGCTAAATACTAGGAATACCAAAAAAGAAAAAAGAAAAAAAAAGCCAAAAATAGCCCTTCTTGCCGAGAAGATCACACACAGTCTAACATGCAACGATCATGTACAAGTAGGATATGGACAGGGCAATGGTCTCGGAGGGAAGGCACTAAGGAGAACTGGGAAGGGCCTCTTGCAGAAAGTGGAACCTGGACTGAGACTTAGGAGAAGCCTGGAGGCGGAGATGAGGAGGGACAGAGTTCTAGGCATGGGGGGACAACCAGGTGATGACTCTTTAGGGCATGAAAGCTTTGCAGTCTGTGCTGGTAGCATAAATACCAAACTGTGATGAAATCACAGATCTAGAAGTATTTTATTAAAATGATCCAGACTTCCAGTCCCTCTGCCCCTATTAGAAGTGACAATGGAAAATTGACTATCATTTAATTTTATTAAGGGAAACAACAATGCAGTAGATTTATACAGAGCAGAAGCTCTTTTTTTCTGCTTATTGCTGTGAAAGCAAACTCAGTCATTCTATTCTTCTGCCATAGGTCAGGAGAGCTCCTGGGAGTTCTTATTTACCACCGGTCATAAGAAAGTTGAACAGATTAATTTCTTTTGCTAGGTAAGAAGGCAAGAGATTGGTTCCCAGGTCCATTTCCAGTAATCAAATGACCTGAGCTTTCTTGAAATAATTTGATATCTAATTTTCATTCACCAGCAATCAGTACCCGTTCCCTTCTTGGCGTGTAACGGACACAACAGATACACAGTCAACGCGTACTGAATGAATGTGCAAGTCTGTTCATTTACTTACATCAACTCCTGTTAATGGTGACCAAGGTGACTTCAGGAGACATGTAGGCACAGAAGGTTTCAGAATTTCCTTATCACTCTTTTTTTTGGCTCCAGTTTTTTGAGTTGTAAAAATGGAAAACACAGTAAAATAAAAGACTGTCTGGCTTTACTTTGGCCAGTTCCAGTCTTTTCTTCAAAGCAAGTAAACATGTTTTCCAGAATTCTTTGAATAACTGCTCTAAGGTTTCCAATTGTGATGAACTGAGTTGATTCTTTTGAGTCAGTTTGGCAGAAACCTGATTAGGAAGTGCAGTCTACTTCCTGGAGGGTGGCTCAGATAGTTAGAACTTTTGTTTTTAATGCCTTCCTAAGAATCTGGGCATTTAAAAAAATCCTGGCGTTGCAACAGAATTATTGCAGGCAGGAGCCTCAAAAACTGAAATCATTGAGCAAATACAACTTTAATTAATGATCTTTAGGTTCCGGAATTAAATATTTAATATCTTATTTTCTGATCTCTTTAAACTTGTTCCCACTTAAAATATTATTTTAGATATTTTAAATACTATTTTTAAAAGTATAATTTATCCTTTCCATCAGCAGAAATACACAGAATTTAGATGAAATTTCGAGATAGGGACAACACTAACAAACTCAAAAGGAATTTCATAAGTTATTTTCTCCATTTCAATATTTTTGGGGAAAATTCTTTTAAAATTATTATTATAATTTGATTATTGGTTTGTTCTTTAAAGCCAGAAGTCTGAAGAAGTTTAATATAACTTGAAGACCTGGCAATACTGGAACATAAAGGAAGCAACTGGTCCCAGAAATGGCATCCAAACAGATGATATTCACATGAACAAGGGAATGAAGAGAATTTTCCTGGAAATATTCCATGCCCCGCTCTCCTGCTCTCTCTCATCTTTTAGGTACAATTTTATTTTCTGAGTCATAAGGAAATTGAAACATCTCCAGATTTTCCTCTACCAATATCCTCTGCTTTTTTTTTTTTTTTTTTAGCATCTGCTGTTTTTTGTTTGAAATTGAAATTATTATTTAATGAAAGGCAAGATAAGGAATGAAGGTTGTTCCCCACCTTCCTCCCCACCCCTGAAGAAACAGATGCTTCTTGCTTGAAAATAAATTAATTCAATATAAGTTTGTGGATGGAATTTCACATTTGGATTTCCTTTGAGAAAAGACTTTAACCATGGTACTGTCATAAGACCTAGTTTTCACATGAAGAGTTCCCTTCCATGACAGAGGGCTCTGACTTGGTAAATTTGAAAATGTTGTATTAGTTTGTGAAGCACAAAGGTGGGAACAAGAATTTTTTAAAACATTAATTCAAGGTGAACTGATTGAATTGTTCCCAGAATTTCAAGGACAGGATGGATACTTATTCAGAGTTGTGGTTTGGAGAATAATAGTCATTATGACATCTCACAATTACACTTCAATATTTACAAACTATTTTCCTCATTATATCCCTGTAAGTATCATTATTTCTATTTTATAGAGGAGAAAACACAAGGTCACAGCATTAGCAATTATCAGCTGGATCCTAAATCCATTAACTTCAAATCCGTGGGTTTTTTCCATCTACATTAAGAGGAGCACATCTGTAGAGACTGAGTATGTATTCTAAACTTTTTTCTTTAATAAAACCAGATACTCACCAGGATTAAGGATTGGGCAAGTGCATCCTCTGTTGGTCCAAGACTCTGGATAGAGTGTTCTCTTTCCCCGTAGAATCTTTAATTTGTTGGATTTCAATACTTTTTTGATCTTCACATTGACTTCAGCATGGGAGCCTTTATCATGAGCTGATAAAATCTTTATTTTTAGCACTGTATCGACCCAATTCCAAAAGGAGAAAAGCAAAAAAACCAAAAAACAAAAAAAACAAAAACAAAAAAAACCCCCAAAAAACAAAACAAAAAATCATTACACAGTTCAAATTTGTGGAGCAACAAATATATTAACTATGGAGGAGTGCAAAGGATAAATATCAATGTTTCCCAGAGAATAAAAAAAAGACAACCATGAGGATATAAACATTTCTTTTTTGGGACCTAGCCATGTATTTACTTTCATGCTTGGCTATAAGCTCCTTGAGGATGGGGGCTCTCTTTTGCCTCTTTTTGTATTCCCGTTCCCAGTATGATGTCTGGCATAGCAATTAGCAAATGGTGACTGAATGAAGAAATAGGCTTTAAATGTTGGATTCAGTTAACAGGTATTTATTAAGAGCTTGCTGTAAGTCAAGCACTGTGCTAAGTGGCCGGGGGCACAAAAAGAACAAAAAGCAAGCCTTCAAGAAGCACACTTTCTAACTGGGGAGATGACACAAGAACACTCTGTACATACACAATGTGTCTGAGTAGATCCGGGAGATCACTCAGTGAAAGTGAAGATGATGAGATGAAGGACACTGAATCAGTGAAAGCGATGAGCCCAACTCCTAGTCCCCTGGGTAAAGATGGGGGACCAGCTTATATTGGCAGGATGGATGGTAGGTCTGTTCTTCAAGGTGACAGCATTCTTTAGGACTTCCCTGGGTTCTGCAATCTAGAAAGCGTCTGTGATTGGGGAAAAGGGGAGGAGATGCGAGGAACTGTTCTCTGCAGAAGTCCTTTCTATCCCACAGAAGCTTTTTACCGTGCATGGGACAGAGACCTCTGTCCTGTCCTAACATATAATCAAGAGTGCGGCTCCTAAGGGTCCCTAAGCCAGGACTGTGGGGTTCTGTGGGCGAAGGGCGGGCACAAGGGCGAAGCAGACAATCCTGAGGACATTCCAGGTGACTTGCAGGGGGATGAGGCTGATTTGGAGATCTGAGAGACCTCAGTTCTAGCAGCAGGGCAGGGCACTGCAGCGGAAGAATGGCTCTGGTTGTATGCTGCAGTAAGATGGAGTGGGTCTGGGAAGCAAGGTCCTTGGGAGGGTGATCTAAAGTGGCTGCAGGAGAGACAGAGCTGGGAGGGCGGGGCATTGCTGCTGAATATCAAAAGGAATGTATGTGGGATTAAGGCAATGCCAGGCTCCCAGAGAGGCTGTGAGGATCAACTGAGGAGGGTATAGTGGTAAAGCACTAAGTTCAGGGCCTGGCAGAGAACAGCCACTTGTGAATGTCAATATTGTGCTCCCTTCTTTGTGACCCTCCATTTTAACAAATCACTAGTACACAAGAGCAAGATGGGAACTAGAATAAAAGTCTCAAAGACAGGTGATTCTAAATCTGGAGTTCATGAAATTTTCTTTTAATATGTTGATAACTGTATTTCAATATAACTGAATTTCCTTTGTCTTCCTATGTACTTTATTTGTGCATTTAAAAACATTACTCTGAGAAGGGCCCCTTGGGCTTCCCCAGACTGCATGAGGGGTCCATGATCCAGAAAGGTTAAAGGTCCCTGCTCTAAGCTTCTGCTCTGAGCTTTTGCTAGCTTTTTTCCTAGCAGTGAGAGCTTTGGGTACTTGGAGTGACCCGAGAGAGGGAGGGTGATGGAGCCAGACAGGAACTTAAAGCTCATCAAGTTAAACCCTCATCTTACCCCTTTCCACTTCTGACTCACCCTGCTCCTGCCTAACTCCTCCCGTGGTGTGTGACGGCCTGCAGACTGTACTCCCAGCCCTATACCCCCAGCTCTTTCACCTTCTGGGCTAGACTCAACCTTGACTCCTCAGAGACTGCAATATTCTATGACTTGCAGCCATGAAACATTGCCAGAAGCCTAGTGTCATTAACAGAACAATGAGATTTCCCCAGAACACTCCAGGCTACTCGCCTCCTCGTATTCATTTCTGGAGCCAGCTCATCGTGAAGTGGTAGTGTTTGTAGAAGAGGTATAGACTGGTAAGTGAGCTTTATAGTCTGGACAAGGTGGGGATTATTCATCCACTTAGCTTCCCTGTGTAGAAGGTTAATCCAAACTTTTTTGAACTATTATGAATCAAACTGAGAAAGCTTTATAATGCCGTGGGACTTGAGACAATCAGCAAAATGAAGTCTACAGGTAGAAACATCTGGAGGAATTCATTATGAGAAAACCCTTTTCAATTTCTGCTCTGTTCTGGACCTCATCGGTAACAGTGGTAAACATCTCTGGGGGAGTATTTGCCCTCCTATTTTATGCTTTGCTTGATAAAACTCCCGGAATTGCCCTCTAGGTCATCTTCATTATTGTAATTTTCATAAAAGCTTATAGCATTCTGATATATGTGGCAGAAACCTCGTCAGAAGAGAGCTTTTAGAATTTTATTCCACCAAATCACTGCTTGTATGAGTGGAGAGGACGTATTACACTGGAGAACTACTGCCAAGGGAGAAGATAAAAGAAGATTTAGCAGTGGACTGGAAAGATAGGGTGAGGGAGAGGCCTGGAGGATGACAGCGAGGTTCTGAGCTGCCTGGAAGAATGGGGGTGCTCTTGTCATTAACAGGGAAGTCTGGAAGAGGGGAGAGGGCTTGGGAGGAAAGATAACGCCGTCCGTTTTGGACAGCCCATGTTTGAGATGTGTTAAGAGACAGTCGGTGTTGTGAAGCATGGATATGAATTCTCAGAAGAGAGGTCAGGGCTGACTTGGGAATCATCTACACGCATGGGAAGAGACGAGATGACTAACGAGGAGGGCCCAGGGAGAGCCATCCCTTCAAGTAGTGGACAGGCCCTGGAGGAAGGTGTAAAGAAAGAGCTGTCAGATAGATGTCAGGAAAACCTAGGAAAAAGAGAGTATCTAGGGGAAGATGGTGATCGGCATTATCAAAGGCTGCAGGGAGCTTTAGAGGGATGCGGACGGATAAAATGCCATTAAATTTGGCAATGAAGAGCTCATGGGAACTGTGGACTGAGAAGTTTTAGGTGAATGATAAGGTCAGAAACCAGAGAGCAGGGGGCTTACAATCAACTCAGTGAGAGGACAAGTAAAGGCACCGAGACCTTCTCGAGAAATAAACACAGGAAGACAGATTTGGGAATATAGCAGAGATGGATGAATATTTTTTTTAAAAGCTATTTTTTATTCTTTTGGTATCTTCCCCTCTTTCAGAAAGCTTCAGAATCAGTTCTTCAGAACCTCAAAATTACATTATTTCTCCCTTTATATATATGTGGCTTAGTCTCATATGGGACATCTGAGACTGTGATGATAGGAACTGAAGTTATGATAGTCCTAACCTCAATGGTAAAAAGAACATTTTAAAATGTCTTTTTTCCCACTTTTTATCTGGGAACTATCCTTCTAGTTAAGTCCTTAAAGGCCCTAAAAATGATTCTTCTTAGTTGAGTCTCTTGTCAAGCTTTCTTTAAATAGTTTTCTACAACTACATCTCACTGTTTTATGAAATGTAGCTGCTCATAATCTTCCCCAAAAAGATTTTACAAAGGGGTTTATGTTCTAAACTCACATTCCTTTGGCTACCATATATTTCTTTTTTATTTTTAATTTAAAAATTTTTTAATTGAAGCTTTTTATTTTCAAAACTTATGCAAAGATAATTTTTTTGCCACTGACCCCTGTAAAACCTTGTGTTCCAATTTCCCCCTCTTCCTCTCACCCTGTCTCCTAGATGGCAAGTAATCCAATACATATTAAACAGGCCACCATATATTTCTGTTTTGCAAGGAGATCAAGAATTTTACTGGTTAGGCTCTCATATTTCATAGCAAATAATTTGTAACTGTTAACTTCTTTGGGGAATAGTTATAAACAGCATCAAGGATAAAAGCATTGGATATGGAAAAATATCTGCTTGGTCACATTTATTCCATGTCCATGTAATATAGTATTAAACATCCCCCTACTATCTGTATTTGATAATTGTGTTTGAATTTAACATGTATTGATTGGTCACCTGCCATCTGGGGGGGATAGAGGGGAAAAATTGGAACAGAAGGTTTGGCAATTGTCAATGTTGTAAAATTACCCATGCATACATCTGATAAATAAAAACTATTAAAATTAAAATAAAATAATTGTGTTTGAGCTTGAATGTCAGAAGCCTTTATTTTCAGTTCACGTTTCCCACCCCCTTCATTTATAAGTCTCATCTCATTCTCATAAGAATTTGGTGCTGCCAGAGACCATCAATAAATTTTTCTTCTTGGTGAGTGTACCAGTCTCTACGTTGGTCCAATACTGAGTTAGCCTGTAGTAGGGTCTTTGGCAGTACCACACAAGACAAATATTTATTAGGGCCTGAAGTAGGCTTAATATACATTTCTAAGGCCTTTTAAGAATTCATTCATTCTAGATTCATCTAGAGTATTGACGGTTCTCAGGAGCAAAGAAACCAATTTTTTTTCTTGTAACTCACCATATGAATACTTCATCCCACAGAAGATTTTGGGGTTTCCTAACGATTGTTCTTTACATTCACATTTACCTAAAAAAAGTAAACAAAGATTCATTTTCATGAGCAGTATAAAGATGGAAATAAGTAACAAGTAAATTCAAGGAATATAACTATACCCTCAGAGTGCTTAAGAGAGCAATAGCCACAAATACAAATGATAATTAGACACCTAGGAGAAGAATGGAGTTGCAGAACCATTTAATTTGATAATGGAAGGATGAAGAGAGAAAGTGTGAGTACTGTCATAGAATTTCAGATTTCTCATCAATAGCAGAAATTCTCTCTGTAATATTACCCACACATGGTCATTCAGTGGCTTTTAAGTAGCATTTAAGACCATTTTTAAGACCATGGGGATCTCTGCACACTCTCAGGCAGCCCCTAATTGTTAAGGCTTCTCTGTTAACGCCTACCCAAGCTCCTGATTCTGTTCTCTGAAGTCAGGCAGAACCAGTTTAACCCTTCTTCCTCATTAAAGTCCTTCAAATATCTGAAGATGGATAAAGGGTTTCTCCTAGTTCTACTCACTTCACTTAGTATTAGTTCATGTAAGTCTCTCCAGGCCCTTCTGAAATCATCCTGCTGATTATTTCTTATAGAACAGATCACTGTACACGGCAACTACAAGATTATATGATGATCAATTCTGATGGACATGGCTCTCTTTAACAATGAGGTGATTTAAGCTTGTTCCAATGATCTTGTGATGAAGAGAGCCATCTGCATCCAGAGAGAGGACTGTGGGGACTGAGTGTGGATCACAACACAGCATTTTTTCATTCTTTTTGTTGTGGTTTGCTTGGATTTTATTTTCTTTCTCATTTTTTTTCCCTTTTTGATCTGATTTTTCTTGAGCAGCAATATAAATATAAATGTATAAATATGTAAGCCTGTATTGGATTTAACATATATATATATATATATATATATTTATTTTTTTTTACCATATTTAATATATACTAGATTACATGCCATCTAGGGGAGGGGGTGGAGGGAAAAGAGGAAAAATGTGAATACAAGGTTTTTCAAAGATCAATGTTGAAAAATTATCTTTGTATATATTTTGAACATAAAAAACTTCAATAAAAATAAGCTTAAATAAAAATAACAATAATATTCTATAACATTCATATACCATAACTTATTCAGCATTCTCCAACTGATGGACATCCACTCAGTTTCAAGTTTCTTGCCTGGCCATTTTTCTAAAAGGTTGGTGGGTGGGACTAGTGGACTTAGTCCTCCTTTCCCTTTTTTCTCTCTCTGTCCCTCACCAAAGTCTTTAAGATCGAAGGAAGTTTTATTATTAGTTTAAGTTTTAGCACTGCACAGATAGGACCGCATAGTAGGCAGAGGAGAAGAAAGAAGGAAAGGTAGAATAATAGGTGGTATATCATGAGCCTGATAAATTTATCTTGGGAAGATGGGCATGCTTTCTCCAAAAGGGAAGGGGAAGGCAAGAAATAGGACAGGAGATAAAGATACATGGTGAGATGGAGAAGATAGAACTTAAGAGCCTCCTTCTTCTAAGTTGGAGGGTAGGTCATCTACTTGAGAATGAAGGGAGTTGGTGTTGGGCTGTGGCTTTGAGAAGAGTGGCAAAGATAGGCAACAATTACTGCAGAGAATGTAATAGGGAGACCATTAACAAAAAGAAGGATTTCCAGTGAGCACTGATGTCCTAATTTGAGGTTAAATAGCATGAATTTGGAGTGCAGCCAATCTGCTTGGGTTCTGTGACTTTCCTTAGTTATTCTAGAAACAGAAGCAAAGAAAGCGGTGGGATTTATCTATTACTGGAGTTGGTAAGGTAGGGAAATCACAAGTTTAAGGGGGAAAAGGAAATTTAGGGTCTTGGGTAGAAGATGGTGGGCTGTAATGTTGGATTCTAGGTTGAAGGAATAAGGGAGAGATGAATCCAGAAAGAGGCTGATAGACTGGGAGGAGATGGAGATTATAAGGAGAGAAAAGGACATTTTATTCTGAATGGAACTGGCTTGGTATTTACAATACAATGGGTTATCAGTTTTCTCAGTGCCAAGCTAAAAGTGATTTGAGAGCAATTAGGGTCTGAACCTCTTTGATGTTATTTAACTTTTCACATGTTTGCCTATTTTGTCCAGCCCTAACCTCCTCCTTTTTCAGGCAGGAAGCCAACTGGATTGTAGGGGAATGAAGGGCACTGATAAAGGAAGAATAATGAAGTAAGAGTTAACTATATTAACATATTAGCAGAAAAATAATTTAGTTTGGACAGATTTATAAAATCATAGAGAAGGAAATATGATAAGTGTGAGAAATTGGATAGAAAATGCTAAAGACTAGTTTCATGATTTATTTACATTATTTAATTTATACAGCTTTCCTAGCTTTTCTGTGGCACATGTGATGAGGGAAATTTTTTGTCTTTTTTGAGAGAAAACTTACAGTAATATTTAACCCATGTATTTAAAACCATGTTGGCTGGGAAATCCTTTTAAACAATGGCTGATGGGGTTATTTTAGAATAGCAAAGGCCCTACCAAGAGTTCGGAGAATCTGAGATAAAAGTCTAAAAACACACTAGTCTTAATGCTCAGGACAGGGAGAACTCAAATTTTCTGTCCAGCTTAAAAGTATCCACTTGTAACCATGACCATACAACTTTACAGAAAATAGTTGTTTTGGTAGGGGCTAATATGGCTGAAAAACCACACAAAAAATTGGGTGAGTCTCAATCTCTCCCTTTTCTAAGACTATAAACTGTAGTCCTGTGGCTAATCAGCATCAGTTCTCCACACCAGTGAAACAAAAGGTTTATTCCATGCATTTCCCCCTCCCCCACTTCCTTAGCAAGACAGAGAAGCCATGAGATAATGATAGGATATGGACAGGAGCCTGGGCTTCTAAGCTACCCCATGGACTAGTGGGGGACGTTTCTGAGTTTTTTTGTCTGAAACAGGAGGGATCCGAACCAGAGATTCCAAGTCTCCTCCGAACATCCTAATAGTTCTCTGATAATTAGCCTGAGCAGGAAGAGGCACAAGAGTGTCATGGAAAGAGTAAGAGAGCCATTGGTTTGGTCTCTGATGCTTCCTAGCTATGGGACCAGGGGCAAGTGACTTAACTTCTGCTTGCCTCATTTGTTTTCATATGAAATGCGGATAACGGGGCTGTCTGCTTCCCAGGGTGGTGTGAACCAAATGAGACAAATGTACACAAAGCACCCTGCAAATCTTAAAAACTTGTGGTAAAGACTGGCAATTATGAATTTTAATGCAACTGCAGCTCAGGGTCAACAGGATCCACGGGCATCCCAATAGGGGGCACCTTCAGGTTCTCCTCCTAAAAGAGCTCAGTGGAGAAATCAAAGCTGACTCGAGTGACAGGACCAAACAGTGGAAGAGAGGCAGGTATTCTTGGGGGGGGGGGGACGCCTTCGGAGGTCTCCACAAAGCCCGGCTGATGCCCCCACCAGAGACCCTGGCAGGCCCCTGTAAGGCACTCCAGAGCTGAGCTTCTCTTTAGGTCCAGGCCTATAAACACCCCGGCACCCCTTTGGCTGCTTCCTCCTACGTCTTTTTCAGAAGTCCTGAATAACAGCACTTAGAACTGTTAGCATTTTGGAGTGTGAGGAGGCCTGAATTTGCAATCCCAGCACCTATTTGAGATGATGAAATTCAAGCCCAAAGATACTTCTAGCCTAAGATTAGCCTGTGGTGGAGCCCAGAAGCCAGGTCTCTGCTCCCTTATCACAATATCTTATGGTCTTTGTATTTTGGGGAGGGAGGAAAACATGTCTCCCAATAAAAGCAACTTAAGGTTTATGGAGTACTCTACCTAAATGATTTCATTTGATCCTCAAACCAACCCAGTGAGATAAGTGCTAGTATTATCATTTTACAGATAAGAAAACTGAGGTGAAGTGATTTGTTCAGAAGTGCTGTTATTATTATTATTATCTCATTTTACAGATAAGAAAACTGAGCTAAAGTGACTGGTTCAGAGTCACCCAGTTGTGATTATCTAGTAACTGTTCTATCTACTGAACTAGGGGATTTCACCCTGGTGATGAGATTTGTAACCTCCTTTCCCTTGATTGGTTAGATGGCTTGAGAATTGCCTTATCTAAACAGTTTTTTATTTTTCTTGTGGTCTATCCGATAATGAGCCATCTAGGCCCAGCTTCACTCTTGGCAGAGCCTTTGAAAACCCGGGGTCACCCCCATGCCATGCAGAGGCTCTGGAATAAGATGTCAGGAATTATGGTGGCCGAATATTAAAACCGACACTAGGCTAAAGCTTTGCTGGTGAGGTCTCCCCTTAGCTGTGTATTTTCAAAAACTAAATCTGGAAGAGGAAAAAACCTGTAACTTGCTATACTGGGTTATTAGAAAGTTAAAGAAATAGGATTGTTTACACTACTGAAATATTAGTCAAAGCCAATTTTGTTGTTCAGGAAATGAAATATTTCAGCTGGTGCTCTCCACCACCCAAGAAGTTGTGGGAATTAAGGCTGTCCTGTTGGTATAGGCCCCAAGTCCCTGGTACGGTGACTCCATGATATAGGGGGCAGATCCGCCCAGCTGTTTGAACACAGATCTCCCAGTGTCTGCAACGCCTGCGCGCTCGGGACTCGGAGCATTGCTCCTCGCTGGAAGGGGTGCCCATGGGAGCTCTTCTCTCCCAGAGGAAGACGGCTGTTTAGCAGGAAACCGAACAATAACTGCTCTGAGCTGGAGCTCACCCAGATGAATTCCAGATAGTCCTCGGGGACATCACAGACAGCACAGCTGTTAATGTGGATAGCGGGGTCTGGAGTCGCTCTGGTGCCAGCACTTTGTTACATGCCTAATTGGTCTGATGCCAGCTCCCGAGTAACACGCATAATTGGCTAACTGAATGGCACATACGCTTACAAGTCTGATCCTCAGAGATCTTCCTGAGCAGACTGCAGCGGAGTCAGAGAATTGTGAATGGCAAGAATGCTTCAAGCGCTCATTAAATGAGCGGTAAATAATTTCAGTTAAATTACAGAAATCAAATTAGCATTCAGGGGAAAAGTTTGGGTAGTAATCACTGATATTTTTCCTTTTCTGAACTTTGATATCATTTTACATTTTTTTCTTCCACTATTCTTCCTTTTGTGTATTAAAACCCTTGCTACATAAGCCTTTTTTGTCCAAACTCATGTCCCCCAAGAGCTGCACATTTGTAAGTTCTGTCTCATCACGTCAGAACTAAACAGTGCCATCCATTATGCTGTTTCCTCATCCCCTACAAGCAAAGTTTTACTCTTGGGTATTAAAGATTACTCTTGCTTAGGACTGAACCAGGAAAGAAGAGAGCCGATTGTCTTTCTCTTACCTGAATGCCGAAGAGCTGAGAATCCTTGCTCATCTTCCCATTCCCAGGCTGGTTCACTCTGGTTAAACACGGGATGGAAGTCTGGAAGTTCATGGTACCAGTCAATGTCTGCGCTGCTATAATAAAGTCAAACTATGAATAAGAATATGTCACATTGGTCAAAGAACACCAACAGGCAGTTTTTGAACAAGCAGCACAAATGATGGACTGAAAAAGTGTTTAGAATCAGGAGTCAGAGAAATGTAAATTTAAAATGAACCCTCATATACTCCCCATATTGGCAAAGATGGAAAAATTCAAAGCTGTGGGGAGCTGTGGAGCTTATCAAGCCTTTGTGAATAGATCCAAATACTTTGGAAATCTGTATCTGACCCCACGGTGACTTAAGATACTGTTCCTATCCCTTGATCCAGGTGGCTAAGCTAAAGAAGTTATTACACCAGGTGAGTGAGATGACTGCCTTGGTCTCTAAAACTGCCCCACCAGGGCTCTGTTTTCCTCCACGTGCTTTCTACTACTCTTTTTTTTTGGGGGGGGGGGCAATTTTTAACTGCTACAACCAGAGTGGGAAGGAGGCCATGAACTGAAGTGGGGAAAGGGTCTGAGAATGGGCCTGTTTGTTTTTGTTCCCTGTAGTTTCGGTGCTGGGGGTAACTCCCAAGGGACCAGGAGTTGTCAGCCAGCCAACCCTGTCCTGAAGTCTGGAGAAGCCAGGAGATGTGGAGCTTGAGCCCTAGGGGACCCAGGACTCAGAACTGGGCCTGGGCTCTCTGGGAACTGAGCTAATCCTCTGCCCTTTCCCAGAAGCGGAGGTGTTGCAAAGGGATGGGGTCTTCCAGGTGTTGGGGGGTGAGTAAGTTTGTATATTTGTGATTGTGTCTTCTGAAGTAGATACTTCCATGTTAAAGCTAATCTCAGTATTAGTGGCTAAATGGAACTAGGGAGCAGACAATTGAGGGAACATTGTAAGTGGAGACTGAAGTCATTTGCAGAGCTGAGACATCCCAAATTCCCCTTTTAGGTTCTAGGAAGGAAGAAGGGAATCAGTAAACAATAATTCATCCGGGCTTGAGTCAGGCATTCAGGGCCAGGGTGAGTTGTGTGAAAATTAAATGAATCCACGGCAATATTAAGAGCTCACCCTGTATGGAGTTTATTTGCTCACTTGATCCTTGTGACAACTCTGTAGGTTCTGAGCTGTTAAAGTTATGGTGGGGCGGGAATGGGGATGGAGAAAGAAGGATTATAGCCAGGTGTCTGGATCCTACCTACAGCCTTCTCGGCAGGGCACCACGGTTCTGAATGTGAAACACTTCTGAAAGCATCCTCTCAGGCCTTGGGAGAAAGCACCCCATGTTTCCAGAGACCCAAAGCTGACACCATGATTTCTACCTGTTAGAAACTTCACCGAGAGCCTCTTCTCTTAGAGTCAGGAGTTGTTGATAAGAGAAATCATTCATCTTACAACAAAATGGGGAGAATGTGATTCCCAGAGTCTTGGACTTCCTGAAGAGCTGCAAGAATTGTTTTATAGGAAACCTAGCTATAAGCTATAAGTGACCACTGAGCAGCTTCTAAATTATTAGTAGCTTTCTAGATACCCAAAAGAAATAAGAGGAGACAGGACGCCGTCTGCTCACCTGCTGATGCAGTCCCCTGTGAGGGGGTCACAACTTCCGGCACAGTCGCACGGTCGGCAGCCGTACTCTCCAAAGCCCCAGTATCCTACCATGCACTTGTCGCAATGCGGGCCTGCCACTCCAGGTTTGCAAGGGCAGTCCCCATTGCTGGGGTCACAGAAGGGTGCTGAGCCGAAGGGAAGGATAGCTGACCCGGTGGGGTGACAGGAGCACACTGCAAGAGAACCAACACACAAAATACCTTCAACTTTAAATGAGCTGCTTATGGATGTAAAATGACATTCCCATCGTCAAGCAGCACACCCAAGTCTCATGTTGGCTAAGATGTGCCCCGGGAGTGCAAACTGACCTCTGTGCAGCTACAAAACCAGCACCAAGAAACTCGCCTCAAATCTCAAAACCAACAAAACGGAATGGGTCCCCGCATTATCTAATTCTTTGAATAATCTTCATATTTACAGAAATGAAGATCTGAATATAGCAGTGTCTTAGCAGAAATAGCTTTGTCACTTTTTAGGGTAACTGCCAAGCTGAGTATCTAATCTCATGTCTTTGGTGTATTGTATGACAAGAACACCCCAGCCATTGGATGATTAGGTGACCATTTACCTTGGCCTGATTTTGGGAAGAGAAACCAGGGTGATCTTTGGGTTTGGGCCATCTTAGAAGTTAAAGGAATCAGTGGATTGTCAGTTCTGTGAATTTCATGGGGCTTCTAGCTCATAAACAAGTGTCATTAAGGACACACCTCACTGGTAACCCAGAACGTTCTTCACCAAAATATTTTGGATCTCTGGATGAACTTTAAAGCTCACATGCCTATTTAGAGGTCTTAGACTCAAAGTACCCTACTGAGGCTCCCTAAATTGAGATACAAAATTTTCCCTAAGAACTGCTTTGTCTCATTATTGTCATTTTAGTGGATGAAATATCTAGGTTTTTTTTTTTTTAAAAGGATCCTATGAATCTCCCTAGTTTCTTTCTTGTTTATTTTATGGTTAGATTGGTCTGAATCTGAGAGGGGAAGGTGGAGGGCTCCCTAGTTTATCCTGAGAATTTCCAGGTTCAGGCCAGAAGCTTCTCCCCCCAGTCTTATGTCAACAGCATTTTGCTTTTTAAATACTAGGTTTTATCTAATAGTCTGGACCTTTGCACTGCACCAAAGCCATAGCATAAAGTAATCCCAGGCCTGCGCCCTTGCTGGCAGGTGTGTTCCTTGGACATGCTCCCAGATTGAGCAGACTTGTTCTCCCTCCATACATGCCAAGCGCCATCTCTGTCTTAGACTCGTCCATGTCAGGGATGGATAAGGTTCTTGTGTTCTTCCATATATGGAAGTTCCATCTAAGGAGAAGACGCATGAAGAGGTGAAAGGGAGAGGGCCTCGGAGCCATGGCTACATTGCTTCATGCTCTCACCTTCCAGAGGGAGGAAAAAGAGATGGTTGCCATGGTGTACTCTGTTGACATTAACCTGACAGAATTAATGGAATGCAAGAATAGACAGTCCAAGGAAAGGGTCATACTGGGCCATTTAAACTGTGATTTCTAATTCTTCCATTTGCTCAGATTCACCTCCCTCCTTCAGAATGTGCTCAGAGGTAACTGAAATGGAATCCAGTGACAATGCCAGCAATACTTGTAGGCACTAAGGCAAGAAATCAGCTGCCAAAGTGATCTTCCTAATGTGCAGTTTTGAACATGTCACCCCACCTTCGCCTCCCCCACCTTTCCCCAATAATGGAACTATAGTAGCTCCTCCCTATTACCTCCAGGATCAAACATAAAATTCTGTTTGCTTTTGTTTCCATTTTAAAGTAAATTTTCATTGATGTATTTTTTACACCAGTTTCCCTCAGTGTTCTTCCCTTTTCCAAAGAGTTATATGTTCCATATAACATATATAATTTACAAAAGAAAGATAATTATTTATAAAAAAAGAAAAAATCAGTATGACTAATCAATACACTAAAAAAAGTCGGAAACTCTGACAGTGTGCACTTGTGAGCTTCACTTCTCTGTAAAAAGGAGGGGATTAGAATGCCTTTTATTTCTTCTGTCAAGACGATTTGGTTTTTAAAGCCCTTCCCTTCCTGATCCCTTCCAGTCTCTTTTCACTTTACACCACATACTATACAATTCAGTAACTCTGCCCTCCTTCCTGCCTTTGCACAAGATACTCCATCTTCCTAACTCAGTCTATTTTCATTGTCAGTCTCCTATGCCTGAAATGCTCTATTTCCATTCTCCCCAAATTGACTTTTAAAGTCTTTTTTTGCTATTATTATTTTTATTAAAGTTTTTTTTTATTTTCAAAATATATGTAAGGATAATTTTTAAAATTAATTTTATAATTATAAATTTATAATTATTTTTTTGACAGTACATATGCATAGGTAATTTTTTACAACATTATCCCTTGTACTCCCTTCTGTTCTGAATTTTCCCCTCCTTCCCTCCACCCCCTCCCCTAGATGGCAGGCATTCTCATACATATTAAATATGTTATAGTATATCCTAGGTACAATATATGTGTGTAGAACCGAATTTTGTTGTTGTTGTTATTGCAAAGGAAGAATTGTATTCGGAAGGTAAAAATAACCTGGGGAGAAAAACAAAAAATGCTCACAGTTTACACTCATTTCCCAGTGTTCCTTTTCTGGGTGTAGCTGATTCTGTCCATCATTGATCAATTAGAATTGGATTAGCTCTTCTCTGTGTTGAAGATTTCCACTTCCATCAGAATACATGCTCATACAATATTGTTGTTGAAGTGTATAGTGATCTTCTGGTTCTGCTCATTTCTCTCAGCATCAGTTGATTTAAGTCTCTCCAAGCCTCTCTGTATTCCCCCTGCTGGTCATTTCTTACAGAACAATAATATTCCATAACCTTCATATACCATGATTTACCCAACCATTCTCTAATTGATGGGCATCCGTTAATTTTCCAGTTTCTAGCCACTACAAAAAGAGCTGCCACAAACATTTTGGCACATACAGGTCCCTTTCCTTCTTTAGTATTTTAAGGATAATTTTTTTCAACATTGACTCCTGAAAAACCTCATGTTCCAATTTTCCCCCCTTCCACCTATCCCCTCCCCAGATGGCAAGTAATCCAATATATTTTTCCCCAATATATGTTAAACATGATAAAAATATATGTTAAATCCAATATAGGCATACATATTTATACAATTATTTAAATCTTTTTTTAAAGCCTCACTTGTATGCATGAAGCCTTTTTTAGTCCCACTTAATGCTAGTGAATTCCCTTTGAAATTCCCTCCAATTTACCCATTATATATCTTGAACACCCCCCCACACACACACACATATATACTTGGAATACAGCAAGCAATGTAGGCAAATATATAGTTGTTTACATGTTTTCTCCTAAATCATGATATGAAATCCTCGAGGGCTCATCTTTCAGTGTATTGTATTCTCCAAAGCCTGAACAGGACAGTGACTGTCACATAAGAAACACTTAATTAATGCTTATTGATTTATACAGATAATGATACTGACAATTTTGAAGGTTTGTGACAGATTTTTTTTTTTGGTCTACAGAAATCTGAAACTAAGTGTGTACCATAGAAATGATAATTTAATTATTATTTTTTTTGGTCATGATTAATCAAAGTAGCTTGATCTTATGATTTATTCAAATTGAATACATAATTGTTGACTGATAGTCCATACAGCATCTAAATGAATCACTGATTCTAAATGAATATATTCTTTTTGAAAGGTAATGAATTCCATTTAACCTGAACAATTGTAAAAGGTAGTAGAATACTTCAGGCTGTTACATGTTTCTCAAAGACAAGAAGGTATTTTAAATCTATAACATTTCAGCCAGGAAAAAAAAAGGTTTAATCTTTAATCTGACTATTAGTACTCTTTTAAAGTAAATTAGATATATTAAGATGTTCCCTATTAAATGGGGAGCTCCTTTAGGGTAGAGATTTTTCCTTCTTTTTGTATCGCTAACACATAGAAGGTGCTTAATAAATGCTCACTCATTCACTGGTTGTAGAACTTTGCATTTTGAGTAGTTGGAACATCTCAATGGAAAGATCTTGAAGAAATGCAGATATCTTTTGTTTTTACATCATTTTCATTTTCCAAACATATATTCTGTTTATAGACATTTGATATTTTTAGAATTTGGTTCCTTACAGGATTTTCTAGAATTGGGTTTTATTATATAATCTTTGATAATGTTATGCTGGCACTATCAGTTTCCCCTAACTTTTTCACAATGAAATGAAAGAAGACTGGACTCTAAAACAGGAATTTATCAGCAAATGATTCGATTAGCATAGAAGATGACATTAAATGAAATATTCTGGTTCAAATAATGAAATCATCATAATTTTGAAGTCATCAAAAAAAAATAGGATTCAGGTGATTTGACTACCATAAAAGCTCTGAAATGTGGGACTATTGTCGAGGAAGGGCCATAGATACAAGGCTTAACTTGAAGGTAGAAATCTCAAGCTCTCTAAGTAACTGAGTGCAGCATCTTTTTCTATCTTGAGGACTGATTGAATGCTGGGAGCATTTGTAATATTTGACCTCATGGACTGTGTCTTTTTTTAAAGGTCTATATTCATTTTAGGAATAACCACTTAATTCAGAAGGGAATGTGATTCCATCATCTATGCCAGCAGACCTCTCAGTCCTCCAAATCAATATGACTTTTTGCATAATTACAAGATAAAAATATCAGCCAGAAACTATGTGAAGCTAGCTGGAGGCAAAAGGCTCCAATGTCTTTCAGGGCATACTTTCCCAGCACAGCACACAGAGGCTTGCCTTGCATACCTAAACTCTAAAGTCTGCAAAGCAGTTCACATCTGACACACATACAACTAAATATCTTATTTTCTTCGGGCTCAGTGTTGGGATAGTAGCTGACTCTCAATGACACTTTTCCGATCTTTATTTCCCACTGTCTATTAACCTTGAGCTGTGTACGGCACTTCGTTTTCCACAGCTAACTGCCAAAAATACTAAAAGGACAAATACAACTTGTGAACCTTATTAGAAAAAGTCCAATTCAAATAACATAAATCTCTGACGGCAGTTTTGACTTTCTCGTTGTTTGACATTAAAAACCAATAGAGAAGCCAGAATTAGCTTTTAAACGTCGTAGCTCTTGTTCATTTTATTTTATTTTATTTTTTCGTTTACACAGCTGTGGTGAGATGTCCTTAAAAAACAGCATGGTGTCTCAAGTGGCATCCTGACATACTGAAAAGAAAGCTGTGTGGCCATGTCTACAATGGCAAATTGCTCATAAAAGGAATGTGCACATTTTTTCCAAAACATTTTCCCTGGGTTGTCCAAACTGCAACCACATTTTTAAAAAGAAAATGTTTCTGAAAATGTTTATACCATCTTAACTGCCCAAGTATATTTTCTAAGTTTTTTTTAAACTACATAGTTTTCTCATTTAAAAAAAATTAAATAAAACATAGTTCAAATTTACTTACATAATAGCTAAATTCACATGAGACTCTTTTCAAAGGAATTTTTATATTACTAAAGAATTTATAAATTTCTTTAATTTAGTGAATTAAAAACTGAACTTAGGTCAAGTTCAGTGGCTCTGCCCATTCTTGTTTACTTCAGAATCACTTCTATTCCCTACAGAAGCTCATTTAAAACTAGTATGTTCAGAGTCCAAGTGTGATAATTCTGATTGTAAAAGGAGCAATTAAAAAAAATCTTTCCAATGTTTCTCTTTTATGTTCCAGTTTCATCCTGAAACATACCTAACACTTAGGATGAAATGGTTTTTTCTGTTTCTTGCCAAATTCTCCTTATGGTTTGTTTTTTTCCCTCCTTGCTTTCTCACTATCTTATGAGCTGAAATTATTCATAATTTTTCACAATATTCTTCTCTAAGATTTTGCAAATAAAATGGTATTCTAAATAGATGTTGTACTTTGCTATCATATTTTTTTGACCAGCAAGAAGATAATGTGTTTTTTGGCCAAAGTGGTTTCTAGGTTTGTTTATTTAAAAAAAAAAAAAAAAAACCTCTTTGTTTTTAATTTATTTTGATTAAACTTCCTTAGGAAATGATAGTCTGTTTTGACATTTTAAAAAATTGATTTAATATTTTTGGCATCAGTAGCAATAGGTCAAGTTGTGATTACCTCAATTAAAGACCATGTTTTCTTTTCTTTTTTAGTCTTTCTTCTAGGATTACAAGATCATGGCTTTAGAGCGGGAAGGAACTTTGTCGATTGTCTCATTTGGCATCTTCATCTTACAAATAAGGAAGTTGAATCCTAGAGAGATTAAATGACTAGCTAGATCAAGGTCACACTAGTAGGAAGTGACATAACTGGGTAATTCAAATACTCTTTCCCTGCATCATGATGTTTCCTAACTGGGATTCATTTTGATTCTTGTTCTAAATACTTGATATTCTGAGTATAGTCATAAAGCCATCTCACATTGGTAAGGTAGTGGTCACTAATTTCATTTTTTGTGATTTTATTTGTCGTTTACCATGTCTCGTGTTTCCTGACTTTTTTCCTTGAAGAAAGTGTATATGCCTTTAGCCTCTCTCAGTTCTTAGTCCTGAACCATTTTTTTCCAAATTTTTTTACATTTTCTATGTACAACTTTTCTTTGAAGACAGTAAATAGCAAAACATGTTGAGTTTTTCACAGGATTTCTCTACCTTCTCAGTCTCTGCACCAGAGTCCCTAATCAACATTTGGCTTCATGATAGTTTTTTTACATTATGAGCACAAAAATATTAGATAACTAGCTCATGATATGTTTATTGTTGCCTTTGGACACATAATAAAGCCAACTCTATTGCCTCTCCAAAGTGGCTTTATTTTTAGTGAAAATGCCAACATTGATCCCTTTTAGTTTCTCCACTACTCCTAGGCCCACTTATTACTGGACATAGGATTTAACATTTAGAATACCAGTATCCAAGCTAATATTTGTAGAATGATTAAGAAACATATGATTTTTAGCACTCTTTGCCCCTCTTCTACCATAAGGAAGCCATAGAGGGCTAAAAGTGTATTTGTATTTTTCTTTGTTTTGTGAGTTACGACAAGTGGCCAGTCTACTATTTAAAAGACTTTCTATATTAAGCTAGGCTAGTCCTCAAAAAGTAGACATCCTGTGGCTTAAGTCCATGCTCAATGTCTCAGTGATAGAAACTACTCAAATGAGACTAGTCCCAGAGCCTTTGAGGACCTAGGGTCACCTCCATGGCAAGATGAGACATCAGAGTAAGATTCTGTGATGATTCAAAGTTATAAGGAAGAGGCCAAAAAATGGTACCATCCACTCTCCCAATGACCCTCTAAAACCCACAATGGAAAAGTTAATAGACAATGTCATTTCAATAGGGTTCTAAAGCCCCTTGTTGTAAAGAGAGAATCTTCATGAGAACTCAGGAGTCTGTATGCCTTGAGTGTAATCTATGATGTCCCAGAGAGAACTTGATGGCCTTGGGATCTTATCCCTGAAAATTGCCTGGACCTCCACCACTTCCTCCATGCTTCCTTAACATCTGATTGTTCTTTTAGTAAAAGTTGGTAGTGAAAAGAAACCAAAACAAAAAACCCAACCCCCAAACAGAGAAACACTCCTGATTTAGCTTTTCTAAATATGGAACTAAAAGTTCAAGGACTTCAGCTGGGAAAGAAAACTGCTTTTCAAGTTCTTTCACCACTGTCCAATAGCTTCTCTTTTAGCAGAGCCACCTCCCAGACTCCCAACATTGTTTTCTTCTGAAAAGGCCAAGGCCTACAATGTTGGAGAATTTCTAATAGCAAATGCATTTTGAAAGATACTCAGCTGTCTGCCCAGGTCACTGGAGGGGAATGGAAGATGAAGGAAAGAGTTTGGGAAATGTAACAAAAAGAGGATAACATGAAATGTTATTATAATAGTAGGTGTGAAACTAAATATTTAGAAAAGAAAATAAAGTTCACTACCTTTTTTGGTTCTGTTGTCTCCTTTCTTTTTACTATCAACTATTTTCCAAAGTGAAAGAACTACTAAACAAAATAAGAAAAAAAATTGAAAAATAAATCTCATTCCATCAAATACAGACATTTAAAAATCTTTAACGAAAACCATTTTGTGAGTGCTTTGATAATATTATTTGTATATTCTTTTTAAAGATGATGGATTTTAATAATACTAGAAATGAGTGATATGGAATTATTAAAGTATACTAAATAAAATTTCACAGGTCAATGTAAGTTCAATATGAGCTAGGTTTTAATGCTTTTACTTGTTGAAAGATATAGTAACATCCTTAAAGAGTCAAAATGGTAGAGTTCAAGGTCACAACTGCCAGTCCTCCCTCAAAATCATTCCTACAAAATGGCCACAGAAAACTCCAAAAAGAATCCTGAGCAGGAAAGCTAAGAAAAAGTCACAGTAAATAATTTTTCCATCCAACGGCAGCTTAGGAGAATAGAAAGAGAGGTCTATGGATACTGAAGTAGGGAGCTGGATACAGTGTGTAGGGTAGGGGAAAACAGCACTGGCTGTTGAGTTGTGGGGGAACAGTACTCAGGAAGGATAAAGAGACCAAACACCTGGTAAAAATAAAAGTTCTCCAAGGGCCCCTGTACTATAATTGGGCACAGGAACAGGTGTGATTTGGCAGTTCTGTTGTTGATTACCCAGCTGAGGGTATCAATCCCAGGACAGAGTAAAAACCAGGAGGGTAGGGACCAGATCTTTTTATAGATCCCATTGAAAGCATCAAAAACTTAGAGGCCCCCTTTCTGAGCTATGAAAGCAGGACAGAAAAGACAGAGGCTTACACGAATTCTACCTCCCCCATTATAAAAAAGCAAAGGGCTTATAGAAAGCAAAGAAGTTAGGATTACAACCACAAATAACGTATCCAGCAAAACTGAATATAAACCTATAGTAGTAATTAATGAAATTGAGAATTTTCAAACATTCCTAATGAAAAGCTCAAAACTAAATAGAAAATTTGACCTTCAAATACAAGACTCTCAAGAAGACAGAAAAGCAAATATTACTGAGAAATCATAAGAGATTTACTATTGAACTGTTTAACATTACGATGCAGGAGGATGAAACTTACATGTAACCCTTAAGAACACTGTCATCATTAGGGCAGTTAGAAAGAAAGGGATTACAGTTACAAAAACAATAAACATCATATGATTGTATCAATAGTTACAGAAAAACTTTTCACAAAAAAATATCGATTCCCATTAAAAACACTGGAAAGCATAGAAATAAATGGAGTTTTTCATATAATGATAAGAAGTATCTATCAAAAAACCAAGAGCAAAAGTGAAGTAGGACCAAAAGAAAATTATACATAGCATCAAGATTATGTGATGATCAACTGTGATGGACATGGCTCTTTTCAACAATGAGGTGATTCAGGCCAATTCTAATAAAGACTTGTGATGGAGAGAGCCATCTGTACCCACAGAGAACTATGGGGATGGAATATGGATCACAATATTGTATTTTCACTTTTTTGTTGTTGCTGTTTGCTTTTTTCTTTTTTTTTTTCTTTTTTGTTTTTTCCTTTTTGATCTGATTTTTTTTTTTGTGCCGCATGATAAATGTGGAAACACATTTAGAAGAATTGCACATGTTTAACCTATATTGGATTACTTGATGTCTAGGGGAAGGGGGATGTGGGGAGAGAGGGAGAAAAATATGGAACCCAAGGTTTTGCAAAGATAAATGTTAACTATCTTTGCATGTATTTTGAAAAATAAAAAGCTATTGTAAAATTTTTTTAAAGAACCCTTCTTCCCCCCTGCCAAACCTAGAGCAAACATTATCTGTAATGGTGATAAACTAAAAGAAGCTTTCCTAATAAGATTAGAAGTGAAGCAAAGATGTTCATTTTAACCCTTACTACTAGAAATGCTACCTATAGTAATGACAAGAAAAAAGAAAGTGAAAGAATATAGATAACAAGGAAACAAAATTATTACTTTTTGCAGTTGATATGATGATATACTTAGAGAACACTAGTGAATCAACTAAAAATTAACTGAAATAATTAACAACTTTAGCAAAGTTATAGTATATAAAATAAACCAATACAAATCATCATCATTTCTGTATTACAAACAAAAACCATCAAGAAGAGATATAAAGGAAAATTTCATTTAAAATAACTGCAGACAGTATAAAATGTTAGGAAGTCCACCTACCAAAAATTGATATTTTGGTAATTTTTTAAACAATTTGGCACTGGATAAGAAATAGAGTAGTTGATAAAAGGAATAGCTTAAATAAACAACATGCAGGAATAAATGAGTACAATAACCCAGCATTTGATTAAAAACAAAGATCCCAACTATTGGGTCAAAAAGTCATTCTGACAAAAACTGGTAGGAAAAGAGGAAAGTAGTCTGGCAGCAACTAGGCAAAAATAAATTTCAAAATGTGTACATTATGTAGACATAAAGGGTGATATCATAAACAGATTAAGGAAGCATAGAAAACATTCCTCATTAAATTTAGATATGGGAAGAGTTCATGATCGGATAAGAAGCAAGAAGGATCATGGGGTGATAAAATGAAAAATGTTGATTACATGAAACTGAAAGGATTTTATATAAATAAAACCAATGCAGATAAAATTATAAGGAAAGCAGGAAGCTGGGAAAAATTTTAAAGTGAGTTTCTCTGATAAAGGACTTATTTCTCAAATATATTAAGGAAATGACACAAATGTATACAAATATGAGCCATTCTCACTTTGATAAATGGTAAAAAGATATGAAGAGCCAGTTTTAAGAGGGAATCAAAGCTACCAGTATTGATATTTAAAAAAATACTTAGATTATTAATACTTAAAGAGATGCAAATTAAAATAATTCTCAGGTATCGTCTTAGACCCACCAGATTGGTTAAGAAGACAGAAAAGAAAGTTGACAAATACTGGAGAGGATGTGGAAAAATTGGGATATTAATGCACTGCTGGTAGATCTGTGAACTATTCTGAAAAATTTGGATCTATGCTCAAAAGACTAAAAAACTGTGCCAAACTTTTGACATAGCAATACTACTACGAGGTTTATTACCATTAAGAGATCAAAGAAAAAAAGGAAAAGGAGTTATTTTTTGTGGTGGCAAAAAACTGGATGCTTATTAATTGTAGAATCACTAAACAAATTATGGTACACAATTGTGATGGAATACTATTGTGATAAAAGAAATGATGAGGGGCTGATTTTAGAAAAAAAACCTGGAAAGACTTATATTAACTGATGCAAAATGAAGGATACAGAATCAGAAGAACAATGTACATAGTAGCAACAATATTTTAAAGATAATAATTTGCATCAATCCTAATCAATACAATGATCCACAACAATTCTAAAGGTGTCATGATGGAAAATGCTATCCACCTCTGATAGAGATCTGAGAACTCTGAATGCAGATTCAAGCATACCTTTTTCTTGATTTTTTTTGGGTGGGGAACAGCAATATGACCAATGTAGAAATATGTTCAGTATGATTCCTATGCATATAATAAATATCACATTTCTTTCAGTGAGCGAGAGATAGATGAAAGGAGAAAATCTGGAACAGAAACAAAAATCTTAAAAAGAGTTATATACTACACTTCCCAGAGTGACTTCCCAGAGATGTTAACTTATTCATTTGCAGGATATGGGTTCTTTTACCTGGGTCTTAATACAAAAGATTTGAACAGATATCTAAATGTTTATATTTCTGCTAGTCAGGTAAACAAACAAATTCACCCCCTTTATTCTTAAATGAAAATACTTATTTAGACATTCGTGCTTCTCTTGCTTATTTATTTGAAACTGAGCCAATATAGTTCTTTCCTGAATTCATTTAATAGGCTCTTAGGCAGTGCAAATACAGCTTTATGTTCACAGTTTACTACTGTAAATGTCCATTTAAAAACCAATACAATGGTTCCATCTTTGAGTCTTTTGGATGCATGCTCTAGACTGACTCCTGATATTAGAAAGTTTCTTGACGAAATCTGTCCCTTCATTTCACTTTTATGAGTTTGGTAATGTGGCCCATCACAGCTCATGCATCAGGAAATAGTACGCCAGTTTGGATTTTATTTTTTCAGGTCTAGGTCTATAAAATGTTTATGTAACATTTCTGGGTCTTTGAGATCTTTCGCTGGATTCTGCTGTTCATCCTTCCAACGAGGTAATTTAATAGATGACTTAGTGGAATGGAAAAAGCATTTTGCCTAGAGTACGGAGACTCTTTGAGTTCAGTCATTCAGTAGTCTCCGAGTCCATCTAATTGTGTCACTTAAAATTTTTCATAAGAATAGCTTGGCAGAATTTATCAAATACTTTCTTTTAACCTAGTCTTATCTAAATTATCCCTAAATCTAAAAGTTTAGTAACCTGGTAAAAAAAAACAAACCAAACAACCCCAAACCCCAAAGTAATGTTAGGCACATATGACCTGTTCTTGAGGAAGTCATGCTGACTCTGGTATCATGACTTCTATTCCAAAATGTTCATTTGCTTTCCCTTTCATGCTATTTTTAATTGCTGAGACTCAAAGTCAAGTTTTCCTGCTCTCTAGTCTTTCAAAAGGTCACAGTGACTCAGGAATCCCACATAACATGTTTTATGACATATACATTCTGTAAACTAAATTTATATAGCAACAGTCTTGAACTAGCCAAAAGAATCCAGCACTCTTTTTTCCTACTGTAAGATTGTTTCTCACAACAGCTTTACAAAGTCTGATTTTATTTAATAGTCTTAGGAATAAAGATCACCTTTAGAACTTTGAATGAGTTCCTATCTATAACATATTTCCTTAGCATTAAATCTTCACTTAGAATTCTGCTTAAATTTTCTTTATTTTCATCAAATTATACTTTATTTAAATAACCCTTTGTCTACACTAAGTAAATTGGTCTTTCCTATTCCTCCATGCTTATATTTTCTGATATGTGCAGATTTTGCTGAGACTCAGAGTCAGGTTCTGCTCTCTAGTCTTTCAAAAGGTCACAGTGACTCAGGAATCACACATAATATGTTTTATGACATATTGTATGATGTATTTTTTTATTGTATGATAGCTGTTGTATCATACTCTAATATTTTTGTTGCTCTATTGTGATCTCTCTCGTTTGCTATATCTCCCTGTGATTCCTCAAGACGAACTCCTTTCTTCAGGTTCTAAAGCGGAGATTCTTAATCTTTGTGTGTGTTAGAATTCTTACAAGGTGCTAAGTCACTGGAATTGATAGAAACAATAATTATCTAATTTAGCATGCTATTTAACAGTTTTCTAGTTCACTAAAGTACTTATTAGAGTCCCACAAGATTCACACCTTTAAGAGAGCATATATAAGGAGGAGCCCACTAAAGGACAAGCCCACTCTCGGAGGCTGAGTCAGATTCATTCCATATTCCACCTTTGTGCTGGCTGGAGATTTGGAGGGAACTAGAGGCTGAAGCTGGCAAAGGCAAAGGACTAGCAGCAGGAACCAAGGAGAGAGATAGGCCTCTACTAAAGCTACGGGGCCCAAGGAAGGAGACAAGACTTGAAAGGAAACAATAAAGGATTTGGACTTTAACTCCTGGCTGCATTTGAGGTGATTATTGAACTGAACTGAAAGGAAGGCTGCCTCCAGAAGCTCCCCAAGAAACCTGCTCCCAGAGAACATTATATTTTAGAGAAGAACACTGCGGTGTGTGTGTCATAGAATCTTCTCAGAATAATGTTTTAAATGCAGAAAATCAAATATATAGAGTTATGAAGGAAATAAAAAAATTAGATAAAATAAAGATGTATTTTTTCTATCCAAGTGCAAGCATTCCCTGATCCTGAATTAAAAACTGGATCTAAAGGAATGTGTTTTCTAATTTAATGGTGTTCTTCTCTTTTTGGTCAAGAGTTTTTTGTTTTGTTTTGTTTTCTTGAAACTAGGTCTCTGTATTTCATCAAGACTGAAAGATCAGTGGACTGATCCTGCCACTGAGTGGGACAGCTACTCTGACTTGCTCCATTTCCGACGGGTCTGACAGGGGTTTGCTTACCCCTTTGCTCCTGGGGCTCATCATCTTGGAGGCACACTTAGTGAGGACCCCTGATCACTTATGCTGCAGCTCAAAACTGCTGAGCTTAATCAATCTACCAGCCTCAGTCTCCTTTTTAACAGGGATTACTGGAGAGAATCATGTCCCACTCAAAGACATTTTAACAATCAGATTGTTTCATTCCAAAATCATAACTGATTTATTGTTTAACTGATAGAGTGTAATGTTGCTAAAAAGTTTTTTCCCTTGACTTTTTTTTTGAAGATCTTCTTGTTCTTCAGGTATTTCTTCTGATTAAGTTTACTTTTTCATATTAACTTAATTCTTATTAACAGGAATTTAACTTTATTGAACAATCAAATTTATTTATGAAAAATCTGCCATATGCCAGGTTCTGTGATAGGTTTAGGAATATAAAGACAAAAATTAAACTGTGTCTGTCCTCAAGAGATTAAACGGATTAGACAAAGAGAGATAGAACATCAGTGTATAAATATACATTCAACTCATAAAAAGTGGGTTTTCTTTGCTTGTTTGTTTGTTTTTAAATTGGAGAGTACTAGAATCTGGAGGAAATTAGGAAATTTTCCATATGAGGCAGAACTTAGTTACTCTTTGAAGAAAACCCAGCAATGTTGAAAAGTGAAGGTGAGGATGGAGGGCATTTTGTCACTAGAAGGATGTTATGTCAAGTGATGAAACATTTTATTATAATTTTACTTTGAAAGAAACATTTTCACTCTATCTTTATTTTCTTTGCTTTACAAGTTGTACCATGTCAATCGATAGGCTTGGTCCTTCTGGTTTCTCTGTTCTTTCTGTCTCTTTATTTTTTTCCTTCTCCAACTTTGATTTTCTAGAGTTTTTTTCCCCCCTCAAATTAAAGTCAAACATCCCTAAGCAACTCTGCCAAGTCACTTATTCGTTTTAAAAACTGACTTTTATAAACAGTTACTTCATGTTGATTCTGTATTGTAATCATTCACAGTTGCTACTAATACATAACAAAGCTTCCTCTGTGCTCTGTAGGAAGTGAAACTATTTTGGATTTCACAAAGCTATGATTTAAATTTAATTAGATAAACATTGACCAAATCCCTACTGTATGTAAGATACTGTCATAGGTGTTGGCAAAACAAAAAATAGATCAGAGGCAACCTCTACTTATGAGGAACATTAAAATACAATGTAGATGGGGGATATTCTATATTTTTTACTCAAAGACCTGTTTTAATGGGTGGGTCAAGGAGATTAATTGGGACTAATTCCTTGATAAAATTGTCTTCTTGATTAGATGTAAACTTAAGAGGTCCTAGGGGCAGTTTCCTTTGGCCCTTGGATGACTTGGATGATTCATAGTTAGTTTATATGCATTATACCCTTAGATTTGTATTTTAAAAGAGAACACGGAGAGAAGGAAAGATGGATAGGGACAAGAACTGTTTCCTGGCAGTTCTGGATCCCAGGTTACATTTATGGGGGAAAGGGGTTTGTCTGGGATGCTTATTTGGATATTTTTTGATATGAAAACTAGTATAGACACTTTAAAACTGTGCTGCACGATCTGTGATTTGTGAAGGCCCAAGGGATCAGGAGGATCACTGATGCTTTGCTGTGGGTCAGTGGCAGTGTCGAGACTGATCCTTGGAAGGGTGAGTCCAGAGAAGCAATGTACACTAACAAGATGTCCCAGTATAATTTGCAGGAGGAGAAAGTGAAGGGTGTTTCTTGGGAGAGTCCTGTGGGGACAATCGGATTCCTCTTTTGTCCCCTGAAGGATTTATGATCCTCTTGTCATGGTTCAAAAGTTTAACATGGATAAGAACTTTGCTCTGGCCTTGATTATTTCTGTTTGTAAAGAGTGGACTTCTCTTAACTTGCGTTTCAGAGCTAGTTGCTACAATTAGCCTACAGGCTTAGACTTTGCAATTAAAAGAAAGGCAAGAAATAGCTGGAAAAAAACAGGGCAAGAGAAACATCATAAGTCAGAAAAAGATAGAGAGATTCAGAATCAGCTCCCTGGCAGTGGAAACCTGTACACACGTGAGGACTTTCTAGGGAACAAAATGGTCCCAGAGACAGTGGGTAGAAGCAATGGTCCAGGAACTAGGAGTTACTGAGCCAACCTGGGAAAAAGCATAAATGCAAACTGGAAGAATGGATCAGAAGTGGTGGGAAAAAATGGAGGAGTTCCTGTAAAAAACTGAGCATATCCTTTGATCCAGCAGTGTCTCTACTGTAGGGTCTGTATACCAAAAAAAATCATAAAAGAGAGAAAAGGACCCACATGGGCAAAAATGTTTGTGGCAGCCCTTTTTGTAGTGGCCAGAAATTGGAAACTGAGTGGATGCTCATCAATTGGAGATTGGCTGAATAAATTGTGGTATATGAATGTTATGGAATATTATTGTCCTATAAGAAATGACCAGCAGATTGATTTGAGAGTCCTGAAAAGACTTACATGAACTGATGATGACTGAAGTGAGCAGAACCAAGAGAACATTGTACACATCTACAAAAAGATTATATGATGATCAGCTGTGATGGATTTGGCTCTTTTCAGCAATGAAGTAATTCCAGTAGACTTGGGATGGAGAGGGCATCCAGAGAGAGAACTACAAAGACTGAATATGGATCAAAGCATAGTATTTTTATCACGTTGTTTTTTGTTGCTTTTTTTCTTTCTCATGTTTTTTTTCTCTTTTGATCTGATTTTTCTTGTGCAGCATGATAAATATGGAAATATAGTTAGAAGAATTGCACATGTTTAATCTATATTGGTTTGTTTGCTATCTTGGGGGAAAAGAAAGAAAAAAATTAAACACAAGGTTTTGGAAAGGTGAATGTTGAAAACTATTTTTGCATGTATTTGGAAAAGTAAAAAAATTTTTTTTAAGTGGCAGAGTTCTTTAATAAAATTTCTAAAACTAAGGATTTCTAAAACTAAGGAATCCTTAGACTTATGTCCTGGCTTCAACAAATAGGAAGGGGAAGAACTATGATGTGGAACTTGCCCTTCACTTGGTCCAAGAAAGTCTAGGAAATGGACTTGAGCCTAATAACCTCAAATGCCTTCTTCAGTTGAATAGAATCTTGGAAATTCAGGGCTCATCACAGAAGAGATTTGTTTTATTCTCTTGAAAACCTGAGTGCTTTTTGTTGGCAGAAGGAACTCAACCCAAGGGTAGTTAAAAAGGAATTAAGATCAATAAAGGTTAACCTTGACAAAGTAATATCATATGTCATTAAGGAAATAGAAGAAATATCCAGGAGGACCTTCCTCAGTTCTTCCTGGGCATACCCATTACATTACGATATCAGGAAGAATGAAGAATATAAAACCAAAAAATCATGAGAAATTTGATGAGGAGAAAATAATTTCCCTTAGGAAATGGGAGTGGTGGTGATCATGTAACATCTAAGAGTTGTAAAGGAGCATCACAGGAAAATAATAATTTATAATATAATTTTCTTTTTGTTGATTTTCTCCTTACTCTTTACCTTCTGGCTTACTTATGCTATGTCTAGAATATGTTCCCATACTAAGTACTTATTATGTACCAGAAAACATGGTGGGAATACAAAGATAGTCTTTATCCTTAACTCACAATCTAATGGGGGAGACAACATGCAAATAAAATTTAAACAAGATAAATTGGAGCTAATTGAAGAAGGGAAGGTGATAGCTTTCAAGGGGATTAGAAAAACTTCTTGAAGGAAATGAGATTTTATCTGAGACTTTAAGGAAAGTAGGAAAGCCAGGAAGCAAAGCTGAGGAAGGAAAGCATTCCAGGCATATAGGATAGTTTGTGTCCTCTTCAGAAATTCTTTTTGCTCTTTTATGTATTTTAAAGAAAGTTCATGTGGATAAAGCACTGGCCTTGAAGTCAGGAGTACCTGAGTTCAAATTCAGCTTCACACACTTAATACTTCCTAGCTGTGTGATCCAAGTCACTTAACCCCAACTGCCTCAGCAAAAAAAAAAAAAAAAAAAAATTCACTAATATACTTTCTTTGGAATAAATTTTTAAATTTTGGGTTTTTCCCCAGCTTTAAATCTTATGAATTTTATGAAATTATATATTTATCTCTGTACCTCTCTTAGATTCTAGTAGAATAATTACACAGAATAGCCTTTATAAAAGGATTTGCTGAATGACAAGTGTACATCAAACTTAATATTGAGGCCCACAGAGATTCCTATCTTCTGATAATATATTAAAAGATATAATTGTTTTTGAAGAAAATTTGGAAATTCTTTCCAATGGATCCTGCATGTAGCTTGTTTGTTCATAATTGTTTTTTATGCCGTCTTCCTCATTAGACTGTGAGCTCTCTGAGGGCTGGGATTTTCTGGGATTGTCTGGCATTCCTCCTGAGCCCAGTACCTGGCATTTAAACAAGTGTTTAATATATATCTCACACAGATATCTAAGTTTGACTGACAATAGATAGATTCTAAACTGGTTGAAAAGCTATACTCATACAGCTGCCATTAATAGTTTCATACCGGTTTTGAAGAAGGTCTTGGGTATTTGTTCCCATGCTGTTAAAACATTTTATCAAAGACTTAAAAGCAAAAGTAGAATGCTTGCCAAATTTGCATATGATCTGAAGTAGGAGTATTGTTCCCTCAACAGATTGAAAGGTTAAGCTAAAAAAAAAATTTAAAAGGGATGGATTTCATTTCAAAAAATTAATTTCACAAGATGAAAATGGCATAGTTAGACATTAGTTTATGTTTAAAAGATCTAAAAATGTGGATGCAATCTTGGGTTGCATTAAGAGATTAGGAATGTGGAGATTCTGCTCTATTCAGCTAGATCATTTCTGCAGTACTGTGTTTGGCTTTGGACTCCATGTTTAAGACAAGGAATTAATAAGATGATAAGTATTCAGAGTGGGACAATCACAATGATTGAAAACCTTGAGATCTGCTTTCTGAAATAGGAATATTTAGCTTGGAGAAAAGAAGACTTGGGAGGACATAATGCGATCTTCAAATATTTGAAAGATGGTCATATTTAAGACAGATTCAACTTGTTCTTAGTTTTAGAGAGCAGAATGAAGAGCAATGGATTAAAAGTGCAAAAAAAGGAGATTTCAGTTTAATTTAAGGGAAGTATGGCTCAGATAAGAACTTAGATCCATCTCTTTTCTGAGGACCAGCCTGGCTCAGCATGGAGAAGCTCATTACCTCTGGCTATTTGGTGATGAATTCTCTCACTAGGGCAATTTGTGAAATGAAGAAACCTACCAAAGGACCCTCAGTCCTGTGGGAATGACTTCCATTTCTGTAGATGGTAGTAGTGTAGCATAAAAGGGAGGCAAAAATGCCATGAATCATATAGTTTTTAGTTTGTCTATAAACTTTAACTTAGCTGCTAATATTCTAAATGTGAGACAATGATCCACAATAGGTCATCTTGTTGGAGGAGCTAAATCATTGCAATCATCATGATAGTCTCATAAAAGAAGGAAGCTGTAGCAAAATGAATAGATGGCTCAAAAGGTACTCAATGGAGAAGCAAATAAAAAGCTGGTCGACTTGATTCTGTTGTATGCCCAAAGGTAATAAGAAACATTATTTTATGGGATATTTAATCATCTTATAGTTCTCATCTCTTATAGTATTTTGCAAGAAGACCAGCATGGTAATAGCTGCAGGGTATAGAATAAAAAAATAAAACAAATGAAATACTCTAAGTAAAATTAGCACACACTTTTCAAGTGCAGTGACTTCAGTGCAAAGGTAGGAAAAGGGAAATCTGATAAGAATTATATTGGAAAGTACAAGTTAGTCAGAAGGAAGCCTCAGAACTTTATATCATGAACATTTTCTTTAAAAAAAGAATTGATATAATGCCACAAAAATGAAACTGATTGTATTCTAAAAGACATGATCAAATGATGTCATTACAGAGTCAACTCATATCAACAGAGGTAGCTTATTTGGCATAGTGAGTAGAATACTGGGCCTGGAATCAGGAAGACAAATTCAAATGTGCTTCTGATACTAGCTGTTTGATTTTGGGTAAGTCACTTAATCTCTGCCTCAGTTTCCTTAATTGAAAAATGGATATAATATCAGCTAACTTAAAGGGTCAAATGAGATAGCATTTGTAAAGTGCCTGATACATAGTAAATGTTATGTAAATACTAGCTATCAATATCCTCATTCTCAACCTCATTTCAGATTCACTCTGTGTACATTTAGCCCACTGACTTGTCACACAACAATCAGAATTTGTTAAAAGCTTGAAAAATGAGAAAAGGATATGGCGCACAATTCAAGTGAATCAATCCTGAATCAAATAAGCAATTGATAATGAAAAATGGGCAATGGATAGCAGACATGACATCAATACTAATTATATATAGATGGCTAATTGACATAAATCAATTGCCATAAGGAAGAGCATTGTAGTCAACAAATATCTGACGTGTTTGCAAAATAGAAGAATGTGAAGCTTATCTACTACTGGGAAACTTGAATTAGATGACCTCTAAGGGGCTCCAGTTTTAAAATTTTATGAAAAAATAATATTTTCAAAATTAAACTCTGGGAGAGTGATCAGCAAATATATTTTCACCTAGAGTAAGTGACCATTTATATACATGTTTTGCTTTCTATCTTTAAACAAAGTTTCCTACTCATGGCAAAATATTTCCCCCCAATCATATGACATTAAAAATAAAACAAATAGCCTATAGAGTATAACCTTCTAAAAAGTTTTTTAGAAATCTAGATAAATTAAGTATACTGGTCTTCCTTGACTACATGCTTATTTATTCTCCTTAATAACATCAATATAGTCTGATAGGACTTGATGATGTTGACTTAATCTGTTGACATTTATCTCTGCAATGATGACTTCAGGACATCATACTAGAAGTTCCATCGTGCTGTCATCATAGAAATAACAGATTATATGCACTCCCCTATCACTGTAGAATTCTTTATTATACAAACATAAGGCCCAGATATTAAAAAAATTTATTTATTCTAAAACCTTTACAGTTTGGAAAATGTATTGACGTGGTCAAATTCTCTTTAAGGGAATCATATGTGGGGCAGCTAGGTGGCGCAGTGGAGAGCACCAGCCTTGAATTCAGGAGGATCCAAGTTCAAATCTGGTCTCAGACACTTAACACTTTCTAGCTGTGTGACCCTGGGCAAGTCACTTAACCCCAGGCTCAAAAAAAAAAAAAAAAAAAAAAAAAAAAAGGGAATCATATGCTTTGATATAGAAATCCAATAGCAATTCCAGTTTATAAATCCTTTAAGGCAATGATGCCTTTCCCTTAAAGAAAAAATACAGCTATTTAATATTTTCTCCTTGTGTAATAATAAATCGAATATATGCTAACTCTTAAGTTTTAAATAAGCTTCTTCAACCTACCTGAAAAGAATATCACTTAGTTAACAAATACTTTTCAAGCATTTATTCTTTGCCAGGGACTGTACTAAGTAATGGGGAAGTCAAAGGCAAAAATCAGTCCATGTTCTTTCTTTCCAAATAAAATCCTCTTTCTTCTCATCTCTATTTTAACAAGGATTTTAAATAAGGGAAAAGGAAAAACAGTTCAACCAAACCAATCAACATATCAATATTTATATTTGCATCTTCATCTTGTGGCACATGTAGGTGCTTAAATGCTTGTTGATTACTCAATGGTACCTGGCAGTATATCCATACCCACCCCCTACACACTTTTGCACAGAGGATAAAGAGTTGCTAAATGATTTTTAAAACAATGACACACTGACTTACATACATCAGTTTAATTTTATGTTATGCAAGTAAGTAAATGTTGTAATTAGATGGTACTAAAATGACTAACAGAGACATTTGTCAATGCACGTGGTATCTTATGTTTTATTTGGATGAGGCAATTCTTGTCTCATAACAATTTATATTGCAAGTTATTTATGTCACAAATCCACATGTTGTAAATGAGAAGGGAGTTCCCCCACATTGAAATATTTAGCTATGTATTTTGAGTTATATTTGAATCCTACATTTTAGAATTTCTAGTAAGGATACAATTTTTTTTTCTTCCTAGAGAAAGACAGAAAGCAAGGACCTGGAATTTTGAAGAGGAAGAAAAGAATTTATATAACTGTTTCTTAATGTTTGTATCTACCAAAGTGTCAGAAAAAATATCCATTAATCATATTATCTGCATAAATCTACCTCCTGCCAAGACTACTCAGACAGCTAGCCAGATTTTTAGCAATCCCCTAGGATTTACTCTAACTCTATAGTGAATTCTGGGACAGGACTAAACTATGAATGCTCATTAATATGTAACCTTTTAAAAAGATGCTGATATTTTCTCTGAAAAAAATTGCTATCAATTCAGTTTAATCCTCCAGAGCTTCTGGGTGTAGGGACCTGGGAATGAAGTTGGCAAACTAAGATGAAGTTAGACAGTCCTGGGGTGTCCATGTTTCTATTTCATAGCCCCACTTTAGGAATGCTAAATGCCAGTACCTGATTCTTGGCTAGGAAGCCAGATCAGTGGTGAAGGGATTTATATCTCTATTATATTTTATGACTTCACTTGAAAAGAATAAATCTAAAAAGTTGTTAGTTCCCAATATGCTGGTGTATTTGACAGAGTACTATGTAGGCTAGTGGATAAATATCGAACAGCCTAAAGCTTTTTCCTGGCAGACATTCTGGAGTGGTTTGTCCCTTCCTTCTCCCACTTATTTTACAGATGAGAAAGATCATACAGCTAGTAAGTGGCTGAGGTCAGATTGGAATTAGGGTCTCCCTGACTCCCCGTCTGGCATTCTATCCACTAGCTGTACCAAGTAGCTGCCTTTAAGATTAGCAGAAGTGTTTAAAAACAATCAGGAGCTGGGAGCTCAAAAGTCTTCTCTTTATATTTCTCAGTGATGTTAAGAAATAGATCAGAATGATTAGTGAAGAGGCCTAGGGAAAGTGGGACAAAACTTTCATGCTTGAAGAAAACTTCCCAATCTTTTAAATATCCAAGTCCTATCTGACTTCTTCAATGACTTGAATTCATGTTTTTCATGTTAATGTTTTCATGATTTTCATGTTAAAGATTTCATGTTTAAAAGCTGTTTAGGCTTTTGGAAAACATTATTAACAGAAATTCAAGGGTCTAAATATACATTGCTATCCTAATATTGATCCTGCTCAGATACTATATTGACCTCCATTTCTTGCTAGCCACAGTATTTCTCATAGTAAATAGGATAAAATGATGGGTTTTTTTCCATGAATTAGTGGGAAATGGGTTGTCTGTGTGAGTCCACTCCTAAATTGAGATAACAAGGCTAACATTCTCCCACATTATTACAGACCCTAAATGCGCTGACATTTATTTCAGAGCTAAAGAAGTAAATTCAGTAATGTTCTTACTGGCCCTAAAAAAAACAAACAGCTTCTCTGGAATCCACAGGAGTGGCTTCTTGGCTATGGAAACCAGTAGTTGATCAGCTGCTTCCCAACAGTCCACTCAGTTTAATACTGAATAAAGAGGAAGTGAGAATAAACAAGGATGATTTAATTGCCCACAGGGATAAATCTATTGGTTAGATCCGGTTCAGAACTCTGTTTATTCTGGTCCAGTCTCATTATCAACACAATCTTTGACCAGTAACTAAGAGTACACATTTCTTGACCACAACACAAAGTACTTAGTGGGAAAATGGAAAAGAAAAAAGGGGCCCTGGAAAGATAGGGTTCCTTTCTCTATCGGGGTAGGTTAGTTAATCTTCTACATGATCCCAAAACATCTATTGACTTAATTAGCCAAATTTTACTTCATTTTCTAACATCCTTCACTAATGGTGGCTCAGTCCAGAACTAGATCGTAATCCTTTTATGTTACTGCTCTAAACTCATTCTCAGGGGGAAAAAAAGAAAAGAAAAAACTCCCCAAACATTTCTGAGATAGTCTTAATCCTTTGTTTATACTAACTTTGTAACTAAGTATGAATGAGCATAGTTTGATGCTATGTCTCCTCCCTACCGCAACCACATAAATAAATCTAACCAAGGTTGTTTGGAAGAGCGGCTCTTGGTGGGCCAATACGTGCCGGGAAGAAAGAACCTTAGGGGTGGGGTAAGGGTGGAGCTTCCCATCTATTTATGAATCTGGCTTTGCAACAGTTGGTATTCAGCCCATGTCTACTAGTTATTATGTATATGATGAATTCCCCTATGTGAAAGTAGGAATTTGCTTCTGCTTTATTAGACAGACTTCTAGAAACCAAAGTGACTTTAGAGATCGTCATGTTCTTGAAGAGGATATTAAACTTCACTGAAGGACACTCGGGATCGCCCTTGCTGGGGAGTAAGAGACCAAGATATCAGACTCAAGCAGAAACAGTGGTATCCCTCCATAAGGATCCCAATAGTGATTGGGTTTTAAAATGCCATATTGTCTATGTTTTATTGTATTTTTATTTAGTTGATTAACAATTTCATTTCAGTCTAATTTGGGTTACACTAGGGAGTATTGCAGCAATATGTCTGTTATTTCTGTCTTAAAGAACTCCCTTACAAACGTCCCCGAGGGGACCTGATCACAGTATTGGTGGGATCTATTGATCCATGTGTCTATGCAGGGAATTCAGCATTAACCAGTGAAATCTAGCTTTGCTGATCAATACTGTGGGAGTTTGACCAAGTCACCCTTTTCCGCCCCCCCTCTCAGTTTTTTCAGCTTAAAAATGGAAAGTTTGAAGAGCAGCTAAACAAATAATGGCATGTGAATATAATGAACTGCAAGGAGGGAAAAGTAAATCTGGAGAATTCAAACAAGGGAAGATTATATGAACTGGCAAAGTGAAGGAAGCAGAATCAAGAAGACATTAAACATAACTATTGCAACATACGAGTAAAAGAATAATTAAAATAGAACAGAATGCTGTATATTTATAAAGACCAATGGTGGTCCTAGAGAAGAGTTGAGAAAATGCATTTTCCCCCTTTTATTGGAGAGGCAGAGGAATACAGGGTGGAAGGCTACTCATGTTATCAAGTGAAATAAGTTGGTTTTGCTGAACTTCCTCTTCCTCTTTCCTTCATTCTTCTCAAACCTCCATGGTTCTCTTCCCTCTCCAATTTCTCAGCTGAGGATTCTGCCTTTATTTCACTGAAAAGATTGAAGCTATTTTCTGAGAACTCCATCTTCTCCCCTCCTCATTTAATCCTTCAGAGGCGTTCTCCCACTATTTCCTCCACCCGGCTCACAAGAATGTTTATCATGTTCTTCTTGCCAAAGCAAACTCTTTTGCATGCCCAAGTGATTCCATCCAATCCTATCTTTTCCAGCAGATTATTCCCTGATCATATCCATTCTCTAACTACTTTTTGGTCTCTCCCTATTAGCTGCTTTCTCTGTTCTGTACAAACAAATGTGCCCCTCTTTGTTCCATTCTCAAAACAACTCTGGTTTAGACCACCTATTCTTCCCAGCTATCATTTTCTATCTCCCTTATCTCCCTATCTCACCTTAGTGGCTAAACTTTATGAAGAAGTCTCTCTACAATGGGTGCCTCTTCTTTTACTCTCAATTTCTTAACTCTGCAGTCTGGCTTCTGGGCTCATTCAAATGAAATTGCTCTTTCCAAATAATTAGTCATCTCTCAGTTGCAAATCTCATGGCCTTTCTCAAGCCTCATTTCTTGACTTCTTTGTGATCTTGGACACTATGATCACCCTTTCCCCCTTGATATTCTCTTCTCTCTAAGTTACTTTGACATTGCTCTCTCCTGGTTCTCTTCCTACCTGTCTGATGGCTTCTTCTTAGCCTCCTTTGCTGGATTTTCATCCAGGTAGGGCCTGATAAACATGATTAGTCTTGGTCCTCCAGGATCTATTGTCTTCACTGGCTATACTATTTCACATTTTAGTTAGTGATCTCATTAGCTTCCATAGCTTAATTATCATTTCTGTATTTTAAATCTACTGATCAAGCCCAATTCCTCTCGTGACCTTCAGATTTACAGATCCAAATAAATGCCTATTAAACATCTTAAACTGGATGTCTTGTAGAGTCTTAAATTCAATATATCTAAAACTGAATGCATTATCTGTCTTCTTAATTTCTCTGTTCTTATTGAGGTTGCCCCTATCCTCCCAGTCACTTTCTCTGAGCTCCCTATCCAAATTTTTACTCTTGTATTGATTCTCTCCTATATAGCCCCTCTCTCCTCTTACATTGCTACCCCTCTGGTGCAGGCTCTCCTCAATTCACATCTGCACTATTGCAGTAGCTCCCTCAGTCCATCCTTCACTCTGCTGTCAAAGTGATCTTCCTAAATTACAGGTGTGATTGTATCACTCTGCTACTCAGTCACCTCTAGTGGTTAGCTTCCTATTCATGTAGGAGCAAATAAAAAGCCTTGTTTGTCTTTTAAAGCCCTCTCATGACCTCATCCATTCTACTTTTCAGTCTTCTGCTACTTTATTCCTCCATCCATGAACTCTATCACTGTTTTTTTTTGTTTGTTTGTTTGTTTTTTTTAAATACACAATCCATCTCCACCTCCAAAGTCCATGCATTTCACTGCCTATCTTCCAGGTCCATACCACTCTCTTTGTTTCTGCCTTCTGCAAGAAGTCTTTTCCATTCCCTTTATTGATCAAAGCCTACATAATCACGAGTCATTTAAGAGAGTTGGTTAAATAAGTGTTCATTTTGACTATGAACAGGATAAGGCAATTTTTATTATCCTAGTTCTCTCCCTTCTCAAAACTGTAAAATTGAAGAATCTTTTAATTTACAGACTTAGGGTTGGCAGCCGTATTACATTAACTAGGACCGTGGGGCATAACTCGAAAATAGAACTCTAATTTAAAAACAACAATAACCCCACAGAAGGAGATATTTCTTTTGGCCCGGATTACTTGGGCAAAATTCCCACTTAAAACATTTTATTTTAAGGCTTGGGCATTTTTTTTCTTTTTGCTTTTATAAAGTTTGTCTCTGTTAGATCCCTTGAAGAGTTCTTCAATTTTCCTACTTTTGTGTATTATGCTTTTACAAACAAATCTTTAAAAAAATCAGTTCTTCCCATGTCTCTTGTGAAATAAAAAGCTTGTAAAATTATAGTTATCAATCAATATTACATTAACTTCTTTTTAAATACGATGATAAGATACATAGATATGATAATGCTCATCTTTTTTCTATACTATTAAGACCTGGAAAAGACCGTAGTAGCCAGAGTTCCATAAATGACTGAGAAGGAGACTTTCTGTTGCTAATGGGACATTTGTCTTTTCAACTAAAAATGAACTTTTGTCTTAAAAATAAGGCACTCCTAAAGGCCATTCAATATGGCCTAATGTAAAGGAGTAATTTTGCCTTCTACTCTCAGAGGGCACTGGGGAGCAGGGAACAGAGCCCTATAGTGGAGGATGGTAATTTTCATTGAATCGTAATGTGACTCTAGTCAATTCATAAACATTTATGAAGTTCCCATAATGTATGAAGTAGTGTGGCTACAAAACCAAAATGAACCAGTCCTTGTTCTGCAACAGTGGAGGTTTGCTGTTGACCATTTGACAAGACTGGGAGAAACAAGGAGAGCACGGGCGGACATCCCTGGCAGGGCAGCTGTCCAACCCTGCTCCGCCTCTTGCTGGCTCCCTTCCAGACCCGGCCCTGTGGCATCTCTGTCCCCCCCTACACACTCACAGGGACTTACTTCATCTTCAAATGTACCCTTATACCTACCTGTCTTAAGTAATGTCACATCAATTACATGCATCTCTTTGCAAAACTATCTTTTTTGGGTTTCAGCCAACAACTCAGAAGAAACTACAACTGCTCTTTTGCCATATTAGAAGACAAAGTAATGACTGGTAGATCCCACATAAGTTATGATCCACAGTGCATCATTAGCTGTGTCAAGTCCTGGGGAAAGCTAAATCTTTTCTGTTCTTTAAGTGATTAACAATACAATGGCAGTTTGCAAGCAACCTTTTTTTTTTTTTTTTCATTAATTTAATTCTGTTTATATTTTGATTCAGTTTGTAGTCTTCTTATTAATTAAAAATTAATCTTCTAAGTCAGGGGTCAGCAAACTATGGTCAGGGCCACATCTGGAGCCTGTTTTTTTGTGGTTAGTGAGCTAAGAATGGTTTTTACATTTAAAAATACAATTAAGCTTTATTTTAAAATGTAAAAGCCACTCCTAGTTCTCTCCTTTACTTTTGACCAGACTTGGGTTACTCCTGTCCTAAGTGGTCTAAATAGCTCTTCCCTCAATATCCCTCTTTAGCTCTTTTTTTGTCTTCTTTTTAACCTTGTTTTCTAGTGTGATTTTACATATTGTATTCTCATCTGATAACATTATTAAGAGGCAGAATGGCATTATGGCTTGGAGCCAGGAAGATCTGAACTCAAATTCTTCCCTTGACCCATTTTGACCAGATGGTCCAAGGAAACCTCTCCATGGCAGCTCTCTGGGAGTTGAGGTCGCCTCCAGAGAAGGTGCCAACCTGCATGGGTGAGAGGGAATTTCCTACAGAGGCTCTGTCCTTCACGATCCCCAGCACGACGGGCAGTGCAGCCAAGCCAGGAGAGCTGGGGCAGCAAGACCCCAAGGGAGAAACAGGAGGGAGAATGGCTTTGGCAAGTCAGACCCCCGCTGCCATCTTGACCACTGCCTCCCTTCAGACCTGGAAGGAGACATTCTGGAACCCTGAACCCCAGAGCCTCGGGAATAGTCTTAAGTTCTCACCCTGGGGAGGAATCCCTGGGGAAGCCTGCCAATCACACCTGTAGGAGAGACAGCTTCTGCTCCCAAGACCAAGAAAGGAAAGCCCTTGCCACCAAGGTCTTTGTCACTGTCTGACAGCTTAATAGCAAAACCTGAAAGGATTCCATCATAGGAAATCACATTATAGAAGAGGCAAGCCCATCTGTTTTGCCACTGAGTCCTAAGGACCATGGGACGTTTTGATTTGACTTGTGTGAAATTTTCCATGGGGATTGTCTGACTTTTTATTTGTATCTCCAGCTTGCGTGCTTCCTTCCTCCCTCCTTCCTCTTTCTATACTTCCTTCCTTCCTTCCTTCCTTCCTTCCTTCCTTCCTTCCTTCCTTCCTTCCTTCCTTCCTTCCTTCCTTCCTTCCTTCCTTCCTTCCTTCCTTCCTTCCTTCCTTCCTTCCTCCTTCCCTGTCACTCACATTTGCAGGCATCTGGGGCAGAGAAGGGTCTTCGAAGATCCCGGTAGAAGCCTGGTTTGCACCGCTGGCAATGCTGGCCTTCTGTGTTGTGCTGACAGTTGTCACACACTCCACCACTCCGATTTCCTGATGCTCGCCACACATCTTTGTCAAAGTGACATGTGTCAGCATGGCCATTGCACTTGCAGGCTAGGAAAAAGAAGAGAAGGAAAGGACATGGTTAAAAATGAGATAGAAATGCCAACTGGGTTAGGGCTTTTTGAGATACAGAGCATTTAGGGGTAGTCGGGGGAAAGTGGGTATCTTTTTTTTTTTCCTTTTTTCTCTGAGGCAATTGGGGTTAAGTGACTTGCCCAGGGTCACACAGCCAGGAAGTGTTAAGTGCCTGAGAGCAAATTTGAACTCAGGTCCTCTTGACTCCAGGGCTGGTGCTCTATCCACTGGGCCCCCTAGCTACTCCTGGTGTCTGTTTTTAAAACACTAAAATTTCAAGATTTTTTGATGTTCTAAGAAAACCTGACACGGTTAAGTCTTGCTTGTTAAGCAAAGTAACTGCGGAACATTACTCATCTCCAGGGTGGAGAAATCACTGAAGACCAAAATGTCTCACTTCTCTGCAATGAGCATGAAGCTGCCAAAAGCCTACAGTGAGCATGGTCTGTCTCTGGGCATTCCTCAACTCTATTCATATGGTTCTGATTCTTTTCATGAGTAATCACTTGATATCTTGAAAACTAGTATGATTTGACCACTTATGAAAGAGATACTGATCTAGTGAGTGGTCCCTCCTCAAATTTTCATTTGGTCCTTTCTCAGGATCCCACCTTTGCCTACATAATCTACCTTATATTACACACATATGTAAGCATATCCTATCGCCAGAGTAGACTAGAAATTCCATGTGGGCAGGAGCCATATCTATTTCATTCCTATATCTTCGGTGCCATTTAATGCCTTGAATACAGGGGCTCAATAGGTGCTTCCTGATTTTCGATTGGCCTAAGCTAACACTCAGGTGTTACTTCCAAAAATCTGGTCAGAGTGCAACAAACATAAGAACTGATTCTTCTTGGAATGATATTTTTGAGGTGCAGTTGAACTACGGAGTATGAAGTTAGGATAGAGAAATCAAGTTCCTTCAGAAACCACAAGTTTTCATTGTTCTCTAGCTACCATATCTCTGAAGTACTAATTTCACTAGAAATATTTCATCATCTTTCAACAGATTCAAGAAGCACATTGTCTTTTCTTTTTTCTTAATGAACTGAAATGAACAACTAGTTTCTATGGAAGGGGCCAGAAGAGCACTCTAGGAAACTGGAGGAAAATTCAGTAAATTAGTTTAAGTGATTTAGAATAAAAATATAAACATTCTCACATATTGCAATTAAGATATTCTTGCATTAAAACAACTGTTTGGTCATGCATACATGTATTGTATTTAACTTATATTCTATCATATTTAACATGAATTGGTCAATCTGCCATCTGGGGGGGGAAGGAGGGGAAAAATTAAACAAAAGATTTGGCAATTGTCAATGTTGTAAAATTTACCCATGCATATATCTGGTAAATAAAAACTATTAAAATATAAAAAAAAAGAATATAAGCTTCATGGGGAAAAGAAAAAAAAAAGATAATCTTGCATTATTTCTTCAGTGTTTTCTTGATATGTGATGGTACTCAGATTCTTAACTTAAAAACCTCTTAACAACACGATAAGGAACATTTATAGAGACCATAATGACTTCAGATATGTACTTAAGGGCAATCATAAACATTTCTTATAAACAAACATAAGAGCTATATCCCTAATTGATGCCTAGAAAAATGGGGCTCACAATATCTAGCTTTAAATCCTAGAGATACAAGGAAAAACCAAGTTTCTGTCAATAATAGGATTTGGTGGCCAGTGGTTGGGAGGGGTTGAGGATGGGACTGATGGATCCACCAAAATAAGGTGAGTGGTCCTTGCAGTGAACACTAGGAGGGCGTCTAAGCAGATGGTTGGGGAACATAACAATAAGCAGTAGGTGCTAATCAAAGTAGACAGGGGAGAACAACACTGGGTAAGAGGAGAGAATCCCTGCAAGCCATCCAGGTGGAAGGCAGTGAGTATTAAGGAGCAAGCAGGGGACCTAGTTTCCTAACAAGGAGCTAGCTCAGGGGACTGGGTGCAGGGACAAGGCTTTAGTACCTCCTAAGAATAAGGCCTGAGGGTTGTAGCACAAGATAGAAAGAGAGAAAAATAAGAGTAGTTGAATAAGACAGACCTCTGTTAATAGTTCTGGGCCAACAAGGTGGGGGAATCAGTCACAGTGAAACACTGTGAGAGCTAGGGTACAAAGTGAGCAAGAGCAGAACCAGCAGGGACTGCTTGATTTCTGTCTCTGTCTCACATGCCTACTACTGTGCTTGGCACATAAATGCTTGATGAATGAATCCTGGACTTTTCTCCTCTGTAGAAGAATAAACAGGATAAATACATGAAGCTCAGGCTGCTTACAGGAATATGTCTGATTTTTGATGTTAATTCACTTCCCTAGAGAGAAATTAGCACGGACTATAAAGGAAGCATTAAGGAATCATAATCCTGGTCATCAAGCTCATGGTCATGGCCTAGAATGAATGCTTTAGTTTGAGATTTTGTCCCACACTGGCAAGCTGGCAAACCGCCCAGGTCTCTGTAATTATCTTGTTTGGGCTCCATGTGCTATTCACTAGTGTGAAAGACTGTTCATCTATGACCTCCAACAGGAGTTCCCTTAACAAAAATTTAAAAAATATTTTTTACTAGGCATTATGAAATTTATAGGATATAAAAATACAGTAGTTTGATTAAGCTGGAAAAACTGGAGGTGAAGTTGCAGAAGTGGAGAAAGCAAATGGTACACCCTCTCTCTAGCTCCCTTCTGTGACCACCTTTTCAGGGATGCCCCTCTCACTCCAGGCTGCTAGGGAGAGAGTAACCGTTTACTATTTAGAATCTGGTTTATTATCTAAAGTACTCTTGATGAAATCTCTTTCTTTGTCTGGGATGCTACAGCAGCTTTGATCACATATACTACTACTCACTTCATCTATCTAGCCAGCCTGCTTTCCAAAGCCAATCAATGAATCCAGAAAGTATTAAATAAGAGCCTTTTAAGTGTTATACACTGTGCTAGGCCTTAGACTATAATTACAATCTACATTTTTTAAGAGTTTATTTTTAGATGGGGAAAATAAGTACCAAATAAGTAAACCCAAGAATAAATTCAAAAAGAACACACAAATAAATAAAAAATCAATGACAGAGGCAAAGGATAGAGAACACTCTTTAAAGTCAGGAAGACCTGCCTCTAAGACACACTGACTGCATATCCTTGGATTATTTATGTAATATCTCTGTGTCCTTGGAAATTCTCTAAATGATAAATTGTAAAGCAATAATGAGAATGAGAACTAGCATTATATTGCACCGCCTTTTTAAATAGTATCTCATTTTATCCTCAAAAGAACCTTAGGAGGTATTATTTCCATTTTACAGATAAGGAAACTGAGGCAGAAAGAAATTTAAGTGACTTGCCAAAAACTATACAAATAATAAGTGTCTGGGACTGGGTTTAACGTGGGAGCTTCCTGACTTTGATCTAGCACGCTATACCACCCAGCAAATCTGCCTTCCTTGAGATAATTTCATCACCAAGGAGTGAGTTCCCTAAACCACTGAAATTATGGGTCACATCTCTATCTGAATTCTTAAATATAAAATAGGGGGAGAAGTAGCAATCCGGGAGAGAAGTAGCAACTTCAGTTCCTAATTGAAGAAAAAATAGGGGTTCTATGGAGCAGAAGGGAATGTGTACAAGCATGGAAGGAAGTCAGTACAAAAGGATAGAGAAGGGAAATGAAATGGCTCTTGGGAGGAGCAGAGAGAGGACTAGTTTGGCTGGACTGAAGAGTGCTAGATGAGGAGTGATGTACAATGGGGCTGGAAATACAGGTGGGAGCTAGATAATAAAGGGTTTTAAAATCCAAATAAAGGAGTTTAGTATGTCTCTCTGAAGTGAAAAGAAAGTCAATGAAATTTACTTAATAAGAGGAGTCACTAAATCAGATCTATGCTTAAGGAAATTCATTTTTAGGAACAGGGTGGAGAATGGACTGGAAGGAGACCAGGGATACCAACTGACATGTGGAGACCAATTAGGATAAATTAACAAAAATGTAGATGACAAATGACGAGAGCCTGTGTGAATGAAGAGAAGGATCAGATGCTAGAGGTGTGAAAACAGAAATGGCAGCTGATGAGATCTGTGGGGGAAAGGACTGAGGAGACAAGGATAATGCACCTGGAATGCTAGGAAAATGGTGGTGTCCTTGTAAGAAATAGGAATGCTTGGAAGATAGGGGCTTGGGAGAAGGAGAATCCATTGTGTTTGAGTATGAGTTTGCTTCTAGACATCAGCTTGATAAGTCCAAGGGGTAGTTGCTGATGTGGGCTTCTAGACATCAGCTTGATAAGTCCAAGGGGTAATTGCTGACGTGGAATTGAAGCTCAGGGAGAGACAGGACTCCCCAGATAATAGAGATCTCAAGTCGCTGACCTAGAGAATTCAACCCAAGGGAACTGAAAAGGTCACTGAGAGAGAGAGAGTGGGGAGAGGCAGGACAGACTCTTGGGGGGGGATGATTTGAGCTATTTGGAGACAACAGGGAAGGAACAAGGTTGGAAATTAGAGAAAGAGGAGGACTGAGGTTGCAACTGGCTGGGGAAATGAGATCACTGGGGCTCATATTACCAAGGAGAGGAGCTCATTGTCAGAGAGTGTGGGGAAGGAGGAGAGAGTGCAGAATGATGTTACGGGATGCAAGATGACAGTGTAGAGGTTAACTAGAGGGTTGAGATTTGGAAGGGGAAATGTCGTTAAGTGAAAAATAGGGATCATTGCATAAGAAAGTAGAGAGGAATAAAAGGGCTGAGGTTTTGATGAACACGTAAAACAGGTTTAGGAGGGATGAGACATAAAGAGAGAGAGAGGAGTTATGGTCACATATGTCAGAGTTTTTGCTTGAGGAAGTGGAACAATTGTGGGCTAATGAAGGCATACAGGGTATGATCATTCCTCTGTGTGGCTAAGGTGGAGTGGAGGAGCAGGGCATGGGATGGGCTCCCACAAAGGGTCTAAGCAAACGGATGGCCCATTTCTGGCAGAATGGGCAAACAGCGCTGGTGCTTTGGTTAAGGGGTGACATGCACTGCGCTGGAAGGAGCCAGAACTGTCGGTCTTCTCTCACCCTGTGCCTCTGAAGACTCAGGAGACAAGCGTCCCCAGGAAATTTGTGGTGCAAAGAAGGCTTCTGCGTGTCTGGATTTGTCACTTACTTACTTCTGCATTCGTTCGGGGCCCCCGTCTTTCCATTTGCAGCCTGCCAGGGCCGGTCATTGTAGAGGGGGGCACAGTGCTGGCAGTGGGAGCCTGCGGTGTTGTGCTTACACGTACACTTTCCATGCACCTACAACAAAAATAAACCAGAGCCGTGATTGCAGGGGGTGCCAGGGAAGAGAGGGCTTCCTACAATCTAGGCCACAGTGTCTGGCTCTCCCCTCTTGATGTTTATTTGCTTTGAAGGATTAATTGCAATCCCAGCAGATCCTGTGTTCAGTGTATTTGGGGATTTTTGAAGATTGAATAACACATTTTTTTCCCTGATCGTTGGATGTGTGGTCCTAACTTGCAGGTCACAAATACAGCCATTTTTCAGGATATATTGAAAGCATCCAAGGCAAATTAACTCAGAGAACTGTAATGAAACCAACCAAAAATATTCACTAAGTGTCTACTATGGGAAAGGCTTGGGTGTTACAAAGAAGTACACATTTTTGTTATCGTTCCAGAAGTTTTAGGGGAGTTCTGAGGAGGCTAGGGTAGCCAAAGATAGTTAGTAGAAATAGACTTGAAAAGATAGAATTTCCAGAGGTAGAGAAAGGAAGGGAGGAATCGTACTGGAGGGAATTTTAGAAAGAAAAGTGTGAGCACGAGGAAGCAGAAATTTTTATGGAGAGCACTCATTTTTTAGCATATCTGAAGTACTTTGAATGGACACAGGAATATTTCCTTAAGACCAAGCACTGAAGAAAGAGAGACAAAAACCAAAACAAAACAAATATGGCTTTAAGACTTGCAAAGCATGGGAGTTAGGGACCATTATTTTCCCCATTTTACAGAAAAGGAAACTAAGGTTAGAAAAGAGTACTCCTACTGTTTCAAAGTCCGATTCTTTTTGTACAGCAAAATAACTGTCTGGACATGCACACATATATTGTATTTAACATATAGTCTATCATATTTAACATGTATTGGTCAACCTGCCATCTGGGGGGAAGGAGGGGAAAAATTGGAACAAAAGGTTTTGCAATGGTCAATGCTGGAAAATTACCTATGCATAAAATTTTTGTAAAAATAAAATAAAAGAAAAAAAAGAAAAGGGTACTGCTTTGTCCAGGGTCATACACCCAGCTCTTCCTGACCCTAAGTCTAAGAACACACTCTATCTCTGACCTACCTTGCTGGCCTAAAATTCAAAACCAGATGAAATTGTCTTAAAAGTGAGTCAAGGACTCTTGGAGTTTAATCTGGAAGTTGCTCTCCCCAAAAATGATATACAGTTCTCATAGATCATGAACCAAGGACTGCTTTTTTCTTAAGAGTTTCCTTTCTTACTTGCATGAATTAATGCTGAGTGAAGTGAGCAGAACCAAGAGAATATTGTACACAGCAACAATAAGATTATGTGACGATCAGTTGTGATGGACTTGGCTCTTTTCTACAAGGAGGTGACCCAAGCCAATCCAGTAGACTCATGACAGAAAGTGCCATCTGTATCTAGAGAGAGAACTGCAGAGACTGAATGTGGACCAAAGAATAGAATTTTCACCTTTTTTGTTTGTTTGCTTATTTTTTCTCAGATTTTTTCACTTTTTGATCTATTGTTTCTTGTATAGCAAGATGAATATGGAATTATATTCAAAAGAATTACACGTTTAACTTGCTTGCTATCTATGAGAGGGGGGCTGGAGGGAAGGATGGAAAAAAACTTGGAACACAAGTTTTGTAAAGGAGAATGTATGAAAACTATCTTTGTATATATTTGGAAAAATAAAAAGCTATTAAAAAAGTTTCCTTTCTTCTGGCACCACTTCCATGAAATAAATGATCCTTACAGCTAAAATGCTAATTTATATTTAAAATCACCATTAACCCAAAGAACCAGATAATTACAATATGATTTGTAGGGTTAAAAATATTGTAATATTGAAATTTAAGATCTTACAAACTGCAAGTGAAAAAAACTTACTGGGCTCTAAGAATTATCCTGATCACGATTAATAGGTCCATAGAATGTAAGGTAGTTTTTTTTTCCCTAGAAGTTTTAAAATAAGAACAAATAAGGTATGAGTCTGGGGAGAGAGTATGGCAGAGTGGAATGGACACTGGACTTGAAGTCGAAGTATCTGCATTCTGATCCTCATACAAGCAGATATTAATAGTCTAATCCTAGGCAGCTCTCTCCTTCTCTCTGTATGAAAAATGTGAACAGTGCTTGCAATACTTACCCCTGCCCAGGTTGTCATGAAAGTACTTTTGCCAAAGTGCTCTGTAAATATTAATTACATCACTCTCTAAATTTAGTTTCTGTTGATATAATTGTATTGTGTGATGCAGGCGTGTCTGGTGGGTTTTAATTAGAATACTGTTCTGTATGAGGAAAGCATTTTTTAAAAAATTAATTTGTTGAATGAACAGTTCCCTTATTTCTCGAGGTAGAAAAAAGGTTGTTTTTGTTTTAATAAAATGGGAGAAATGTGGACTGAAGTTCAAAGCATTTTAAAAAATTTTAAATGAACAGTCTCCTTACTTCTCGAGGTAGAAAATGGTTGTTTTTGTTTTGTTTTGATAAAATGGGAGAAATGTGGACTGAAGTTCAACACTCTACAAGGTTATGATGCTGCAAAAGTCTTGAGTCTATTTTAGAGATGTATAGCTCCCACTATGGCCATGTCTGGCCACCAAGTAGGTGGCAGTGTAGCATATTAAAAAGAACTAACCCCAAATCCAAGCCCTCCAGGCCCATTCCCTAATGCTAGGTATCCCCCAGAGCTCTGTCCTGGGTTCTCTTCCCTTCTGTCCATCACATACCCAGTCTGTCATCCAGCGACAATGCTGTTCCTTGCACCAGACCCTCCAAATCTGCTCCAGATATTTTCACTTGCTTGGAATGCTCTTCCTCCTCATCTCTGCCTTCTGGCTTCCTTGGGCTCTTTTAAACGCCATCTAAAATCCCACTTTCCAAAAGAAGCCTTTTCTGATTCTCCTTTATGCTAGGGGCTTGCTTATATTGATTATCCTATACCTTGTTTGTACAGAATTAGTGCTTAATATGCTTGTTGCCTGACTTCTGGACTAAGCTTTAAAGTCTGCTTTGATAACCACTAGCTGAGTTGTGAAGGTTGAATGAGATAATCCATGTCAAAGTTCCTGATATATGAAACGTTTCAAGATACAGTGAAGAGAGAGTTGGTTTTAGAGGCAGAAAACCTGAGTTCAATTCCAACCTCCAGAGCTGTGGGGCCGGGGGCCAATCACCTAAATCCTCAGTGTCCCAGGTAACTTTTACAACTAAAACTTGCAGAGCAGGTGGTGCTCTTGCTTGATTGATAGAGGGAATGTTCTCCCTGGAAGTTCCCCAGACAAAATCATAGTTCAGAACTCCTCTCCTCCTTCAAGTTCGGCATAAATGTTGGTGGTCACCAAACTATGACTTTCCCTCTTTGGACTCAGGTCCTCCAAACCTAGTTCGGGCCTAGTTCTTCTTATCTGCCATCTTTCCAATGTGGTTGTGAGCATAATCCATATAGGTCCAGCCAAGTCCATACCACTTGTTTCCATGTTTTTCAGCAACTAAAGTGCTTCATCAAGCTTGAACATGGGGGAAATTTGCAGTGCTTCTGAAGAGTGAAAGTTATGTCTATATATGTCCTTTTTCAATTTTTGCAGAAATTTTTAGATCTGTTTGCTATTAGGTCTGTTTTTATTCTGCTTTCCTTTTTATTAAAAATGAGAATTAAACCTGTATGACCCTGGGTAAATCACTTAATCCCCAACTGTCTCACCAAAAACAAACAAACAAATAAGAAGGCCTAATAAATTGTCTAAGGAGGGCACTGGAGGACATGTTAATAGAGGTCAGAAAATAAGATAAAGAATATATAATGGAGGTAATCACAGGGCGGAGCCCTCTTCCCCCTTGTGCTCAGGCTTGGCTATGCCCTCCAAGGGCTACGCTCCTGTACTGTATGGGTACAGCTGAGTACCGAGCTTCTCAGACTTCTTGGGTGAACCAGGTATGCTCCGTAGGGTGTGCTAGGGAAGTGAACAGGAGAAAGCTGGGAAGGTTTGAGAGGGTTAAGATTACCTGAATTACCAACAGAAAATGTTATGTATCTCAAGCACCTTGATGAAGTTCCTAGAGAAATGAGTCAAATCTTTCTGCTTAAAATTTCATTACAACTACAATATTTATATAACAAAAATATTTCCTAGCCACCAACACTATTTCATAGTGTTAGTTACACACAGCTGTTATGCTATGTAGCCACAGAAGTGTAGGATAGACTGAATCTGCAATGGGAATGACACACAGTGCAGCTAGCTGCCTGGAGTAAAAAAGCCTCTGAGAGTTCCCTGCCTTTTTATAGGACCCATTACTAAGTAGGAGACAGGGGGAAAGCCCCAATGCACAGGAATGGTTAATTTTGGAAGTAAGAGATATGTGGAGGGTAGGACCAGCAACAAAAGCAAACAAGCTGAAATAAGTCTAATCTAGTGTGACTTCCTTCTCGGCCTCCATTTAGGAACATAGAAAGGGCATGCGATTAGTTGGCTGACATAGAAACCTGTTTCTATGGGGCAGCATAAGTTATTTTATCTTAGCAGAGCCCTCAAAAAAAAGAAAAACCAGGGATCCCCCATTCCCCTCATGCTGGGGTTGTTTTCCTTTTTGTCCACTGGTATACATCAGTGTTACTCCAACTGAAGGGTTTATTTGGTCAAGGTCCTGGGAACAGTGTCTTATCTTTGCATTTCTGGGGAGAGCAGAAGTTTTGAGTCAGGTCCTTCTTTGTTTAGTTGGTACTCAAGAGGAACTGGGCTAATGACCTTATTTTTGTAGGGTGGGAAATCATGATCATGATGAAAAGTGGCCCCAAACTAGGCTGATTTGCCTTTTGTCTCAAGTGTAGCTCTAAGGTATCTCCTTCTTCCCCATCCGTACAACATCTTACATATATTTCAAGAAATCTTTAATAAATCTAAGTACAAGAAAATAAATCGGAGTACTTTATATTCTGTTATAGAATCTGCCATGGAATTGGGTTATAAAGACTTATTTATGAAGGGAAAGTAATACTAGTTGACATTTATGTGATTCTTTAAGGTTTAGAGAACTTTACATACATTACTCATTGGATCTTCACTGCAACCGTTCGAGGTACTTAATAGCCCAGTTTCACAGATGTTCAAATCTAGACTGAGGAAGGGCTGGTGACTTGCCCTGTTCATGCATCTGGTAAGTGTCCAGGGTAGAATTTGAATCTGGGTATCTCCTGATTCCACTCTAGACATTGCCTGTACTTTTCACATAATAAATATTAACTGAATTTTTGTTACGCTCTAGTATGGTAGAGGAGGTTATAGAATTTACTGTTGTTAGGGATCTTACAGAATCTAGCTCAATCTCTTTTTAGGTAACTCACTGAATAAGTGCTATGGAATAGCACCTCAAATAATTGCTAGTAGCATCTGCCCCTGCCCCTACCAGCTGACTAAAACCAATCAATCAATAGTTATTGATTAACAACTAAGTACAAAGTACTGTGGGTTTATGCTGGGGAATACAAAACTCTGCCCACATTCTTATAATCAAGTTGGGGAAAATAGATATATATTCAAGAAAAAAAATTATTAACAACACAAAATAAGAAGTGATTAAAGTCCAAATAAATGAAGAAAAGAATAATAGAATAGTTCAGAAAAGGGGGAACTTGATGGAGGAGATAGAATTTGAGCTAAACTTTGAAGGATAGGTTCCATCAGAAAAGAAAGGCAGTGGGGTAAGGGAGAGTTCATTCTGCTTGTTAGAAATGATGAAAGCAAAGGCATGAAGATTGAATTTAAAAAGGTGCTTGTCAAATGCTGAGAATTTATGATGAGCAATTGAAGAAGAAGTTGAAAAGAAGGGCTTAATCTTAGATACTGGAGGGCCCAGAATACTAAACTAAGGATTTGGGGCTTTGCTATGAAGAGTCATTGAAAGTTTTTGAACGTGGGAATGACATCCATCATTTTTTAGCTCTTTCTTTGGTCTTTTTTATATTGCTCTCTCTTACTTCTCTCTTTTTGCTTCTTTTCTCCAGTCCATCTCCTAGGACTATGAATGGGCTCCAAGGGCATAAAAATGGTAATCAGGGTTTAAAAAGTATCCGACTCTTTATCAACTTGATTTTGTACCTTTTTTTTTTTTACCTTGGATTTATCTAAGTCTCTTTCTACTTAAGGTTTTCTTGGGCTATGAATTCCAGGCTTGGGAGGCCATAGATATCCCAGACACCGAGGGTCACCTCACCTCATCAAACATTCACATGTATCACGAGATGCTGAAGATGGGTCATTTCCCTCTCTCTTCCCCCACTTCCACCCCCCAGGGAGGACCTCAGAAAATTCCCTTGCTCTCACATGCTGAGGTTTGGAGAAATCTCCCAGGGTCTGAATAGTGTCTGCACAGCAAATTTTTTTGCATACAGAAAAATTCAGGGAGCTGTCATTTTGACAAGGTACCAAAAATAGCTGTAAATCATTACCTAGAGTATTTAAAACAAGAAATCCTTCCTCAGCGATACAACTCTTACTGTTCAAGCTTGAGAGATCACCCACTATTTGATGCTCGTGAAGAATGTGCAAGTAAAACTAGGTCTTCATTGAAAAAAATACACTTTAGTAAAAAATCTTGAGTATATTAAGCTGATCTGACTTGGTCCACAAAAGACCAAGAAGATTCAGGCAAATGGGGTTACCATAACTACTGAAGAAGTAGAGTTTCAAAATTTCAGATCTACTTTAATGGCTAGATGGCAAATCCCTTTGGTCATTAACATTCCCTTTAGATTCTGTGAATTCTTTAAGCCCTCTTTTAGACTGGGAGTTCTTTCTTCTTCTCAGTTGATGTCAAACTGCCCTAATCCAGTAGACTGGTGTCCCATGCAAGAGAGATAAGAGTACCATAGTAATCTGTTCTAGTCAGTTCAATAAGTCTTGGGTAAATAAGCAAGTAGATGTGGATGAAGATGGGCGCTGTGATGGATACACAAAGATCAGAGAGAGACCTTGCCCTCGAAGAGCTTTACTTTTGCTGGGAGGGAATGATAATAAGGCTGTGCTTTGAAGCAAATCAGGAGTTTTCCTAAAGTAAAAGTGAAAAAGGAGAAGGGAGATATTCCAGACATGGAGGCTTCATATACAAAGACATGGGTAGCAATTAGACTAGTTTGACTAGAAGAGAAAGTAATGAGAACTTATTGCAACAGTCAACTATTGTTGTCTTCAGTGATGGACTCTCAATTTTGGTAAGGACATGGATAAATTGGAACATTCCAAAGGAAGACAAGCAGGGGACTAGAAACTATATCATATGAGGGTTAGTGGAAATAAATGGTTATATTTAGCTTGAAGGGAAAAAAATCTGGGGGGACTTGTCTTCCTTTGGGGAATTGTGTGAATTGTCCCATGCAAGAGAGATAAGAGTACCATAGTAATCTGTTCTAGTCAGTTCAATAAGTCTTGGGTAAGTAAGCAAGTTATAGTTATCTCTAAATATTTGAAGGGCTATCAAGTGGAGGAAGGATTAGACTTAAGTCTCTATAGCTCCAGAGGGCAGAAATAAGACCAATGGGTAGAAATTTTAAAGAATCAGATTTTTCTACACATCAGGGAGCATTTTCTGAATAAACAGGATTTGTCAGAAGAGAAGAAAGTTGGAGGGGGAAAAGATGATTAAAAAGCAAGATGAAAGCATGTCCAATGAAAAACTCTCCTTAGCTTAAAAGCTCCTTAGCTTTTGGCTAGGACTGGCCCTTGGTTAAATGACATAGAAAACTGTGAAGCAGGTGAATTTAAGTAAATTTTACCTATAAGGAGAAAAATTTCAGAATGAGGATCAGAAAATCTTCACAACAATTCATATGATTAATTCTATCCAGAATCTGACTTACTAAATTTGATATTACTTTTTTCACTTTGCCAGAATTATAAACTTCTAATGGGATATTCTATTAGGGTGTCTTCAGCAGATTATCTCCTTGGGCTGCTTGGTAATGTATGTCTGAATGTTTAAAGATTTCACTATTCAGAGTACATCTTCTAAAGAGCGCATCTATTAAGAGGGTTCCCCTAGTCCATACATCTGGTTAAGGAAGGCTTGAATAACATTCATCTCAGTTTGATATTTGAGGTCCATTGACAGCCCCTGTCCAAATCACTGGTAGATTCCATGATCTTCCTAAGGAATGGGTCTGCTGGATTTAGGAAACACATTTCAGTGTTTCTTAGGGGCACTTTGGGCTTTTTGAAAGTATTTATAAGCCCCAATTCAACAGACAGGAAATTTATTTTTAAATGTTAACAAAATCCTAACAAATGAATTTATAATCCATTCGTCTCTATTGTGGCCATTAACCTATCACATCTTTGTAAGCTATTATTATCCTTATTAGATAAGATTGGCAACATTTTAGGAACTTCCTCTCATGTAACAGCTAGAAGGCTTTTATAGTCCCTTTTTGTTTAGGTTATGAAGATGCCAAATGATAATATCACGAATACCCTAATATTTGAAACAAGCCTTTTTCAGATTAAGGTTACTAGCTTATTTCCATTTTTTTTCATATATAAACAAACGTTTCTATGCCCTAAAGCTTTCATTTGAATGTTCACACGTCAGTTCATCTGCTATGTGAATACTCCTGGCATAGGAACCAGAATTTCTAAAGGTGTTTAGAAATAGTACAATCTTTTCCTCTCCACCTAAAGAACAAAAACAAAAATTCCAAAACAAAAACTCCCAACTTTATACAACCCAAATTAACTGGTACAAATTCAGAGTGCTTGAAATTGTTGTTTGGTTGTTATATAACGATTAGAAAAAGGAATAGAAATCAAAATTTGCGGTGTATATAATTCAACATATATCACAGTCTACACACAAGGAGTAAAATGGTTTATTTAATGCAGGAATTCTTAATCTGAATTCTAGGTATTAAAAAATTTTTTTTTCTATTTCAATATACTGGGCTTCCTCTGTTATCCTGTGTATTTTATTTTATGCATTTGAAAACATCATTTGGGGGAGTTAATAGGTTTTAGGTTGCCAAATGCCAAAGAAAAGGTTAAGAACCCCTGATTAATGGCTACACTTGGAGTGAGAAAGGCCTGGGTTTAATTCCAATTTGTGACTATTAGTAGTGTGACCATGGAAAAGTCTCTTAACTTTTTTCAATTTTGGTTTCTTAATCTATAAGCTGTCTCTCATCATCTATACATGGGAATAATAATTCTTAAAGTATCTACTTCATAGGGATGCTGAGGGACAAATAATGTATATATAAAGAAGTTTGCTCATTTAAAAGCTCTATTACCTGCAGAAAGCAAAAAGAAAGAAAGAAGTTGTCCAAGGACAGAGAAAATTTTGCTCATTGTGTTTGATTTGAAAAACGCCAATTAAAAGCCATTCCCTTTTTGGGCTTCAAAACAATTTAGTAACAGCATCCCTTTAAAATTGATAGATGAAAGATTTAAAATTTATATCTATGTCAATAAAAGTGTTAGAGTAGGACATAGTTTGAATTCTGGGTGCCTAGGAGAAAATCGTGGGAAGGGATTCCTCATCCTTTGCTCACCTTTAAGAAAACAAAGTTTTAAGAAAACAAAGAAGGAGCCGACCTTTTCTGGGCTGAGGACCGACCTTGTTTTTATGACCAGAAATTCATAAACAGAAGTATTACCTCTTTTGGAAAACACAGCTGTCAGGATTGTCTTTTCCATGCATATTTTGTTAATTAACAAATCGTATTTCTGCCATGCCTTATCTTACCACATAAAGGGAGCTAATGAGGCTTTCTATCACGTTTACTTGAGGATTTACTTTGAAGAATTTCAAAGTCCATGATTGTAGCTAAGCAGGTTTGAATACCCCACATTTTCAAGAACTTAATTCCAGTAGCTTCCTCTTTTTCAGGATCATGAGGCATTGTATCTTCCCTCTGGGTGCTGTAATAAATATTTCTGCCATAAAAATGCAAATAGCATTGGACTAGAAATTGTAATGCCCAGAAGCGTTATGAAGATTACATTTAGATAAGATCACACTATTGCTTAGTTGGGAGATTTTTCTGTTATTACTTCACTGCATAGACCTGTTCCTTATTTGTTCTTTGTGTATTATGTTACTAGGTGAGCATGTTGCATTTGTTACCTTTGCTGTTGAAGCACTAAGGAAATAGAACAGTTGAGCTGTGGAATATATAGGGCAATAACAGCTGGGAAGAGCCCCAAGAACTGCACCAACCCCCCTCCCACCCCAATAACTCCAGGGCTTCTTGCAGGCAGGACAGAGAAGCAGCTCTTCTGAACTAATGTCTTTATAAGACCAGCACAATCAACCACTGGTGCAGAGGTGATTCTCTCAGGAAGAAGGAAGGAAGGATTGTATATGTATAATCTATATAGGAGTGCTTGCTGTTTTTTTGGGGGGAAGAGTAAGGGAAGGAAAGAATAAAAAATTTGGAAGACAATCTTATAAAGAATGAAAGCTGAGAACTATTTTTACACGTATTTGTAAAAGTAAAATACGACTGAGAAAAATAAAAAATAAAAAAATTTAGGAAGGGAAGAGCTAAACAATGAGCTGACACTTTTTTAATGATGTGGCTTTAGAAATCCATATTCTTCCTAGTGGCTGCCCCTGAGTCTTGTGCATCAGCCTGTGGCACGAACTGTATCAGGTCTTGGGCACAAAAAATATTGGAAGATTTGATAATGATGCATTTGTCACAAGATGAATATCACAAGTAATTTTTCTGTCCTACCAGATTAAAAAAAACACCTATATATGTGCATTTATCAAAGACACATACATATCTAAAGATATGAGCCCAAAGTACAAGAACTTTTTTGTGCATGTGGGTGTGATGTGTTTAGTAAATAATCAAAGTGCTCATCTGGAATCACTAGGTCTCTGGCTCACCAGACACTGGGGTTTGACTGAGATTTTTGGCACCTCTGCCAACATCCAATTTTTTGAACTTAATTAGCTAGTGGCCCTCATGAATTAAGAAGCCAGTGAATGGCAGCTGGCAGGTGTCAGGTATTGTAACTGAAACTGAATGTCATTCATTCTGTATTTTAATTACATAGCCCCTATGTATATATTTCAGATGACGTAGAATGTATTGGAAATTTTGGCCACCTCTGAGCACAGAAGTAAAATCCCAGGGTTTTTCTGAGCTAAGGATAATACTAGTTGATTATTTGTTGTTTAATCATTTTTCCAGCTGTGTCAGATTTTTGTGATCCCTTTTTGCGTTTTCTTGGTGGAGATACTAGTATGGTTTGCCATTTCTCTCTCCAGGTCATTTTACAGATGAAAAAACAATTAAGTGACTTGCCCAGGGTCACACAGACAAGAAGAATCTGAGGACATATTTGAACTCAGGAGGAGGAGCCTTTCTGGACCTGCCTTCTATCTACCTAGATGCCATTAAAACCAGTTGATGGTATTGCCTAATTGTCTAATGCTTTATGTATTCTTGGCTGCTGAATCTCCTACCTCATGCTTGGAATATTCTCTAACCTCATCTATCTTTTTGGATCTCTGAATTATTTCTATTTATATACAAGATAATACACACACACATAATTTATATACCAGATACATAGATCACCTTAATAGAATGTAAGCTCTTTGAGGGCAGATACTGTTCAAAAAACCTTTAGTACTCTTTATCTCAAGTGCATAGCACTATTCCTTGCACAGTTCTGATTTTAATTGACAATTATGTCCCTGACACCTTGTAGAGCTATACTTTTGAGTGAAAATCTGTGTGGGTCCAGGATCCTGGTACTAATTATCTAGGGAGGGGGCTATATTTATAGTCAGATTCTGCCCCGGAGTAGGGAAGATCAATATGTAGTTAGTGGGTGGTGAGGTTGAAGGGGTCCTGGACTTGGATTTAGAAGATCTGGGCTCAAACTCTCTACATTGGACACTTGCTGTGTGACTTTGGGCAAATTTCTGGGTTTCCCTGTGTCTCAGTTTCCTCAACTACAAAATGAAGGTTTGGTCTTGGTTGCTTCTAGGATCCTTTTTCAGCTTTCAGTCTCTGAATCTCTGAATTTTAAAAAACTGTATTGGGAAGTTATTTAGCCTCCACCTTTCACCTTGCTTAAAGATCAACTTTGGTGCAAAGTAGGTCAATGTCAGGCGATGAGTAGGCCTGACCATATTTGCTGCAGATTTGCTCACTGATTTATACAGATTCACCAGAGTGGTGTAAAAAACTTACTCTAAACTTGGCTAAGGAGTGTGATGTTTGTTTTTTTCCCAAATCAAATGCCTTACTACCTACGACAAGTTACTAGGACAGTTACTACAATGACCATTAAAATTCATGGCTCTGCTCCTTTTATTTAATCTCGACTAAGAGTTCTTTTCATGCTCTCCCTTATGCTTATCTTTCCACACTTCTTTGCCTTTTTCAAGGTCACAAAGCAATTCAGTGGCAAGGCTGAGAATAGAACTCCCAAGAGACTCCCAAAATACCAGAAGCCTCCATCTCAGAGTAGTGATGTCAGCAGGAAGATTTTTGTCTCCCACTACCACCTACAAGGCATGTTAAGGACCTTTTAGGGTATAAGTTCCTTAGTTGCATGACAACTTCTATTTCTATGTAGCCTATTTATATGGAATAAGTTTGTAGAAATGATAAAAAAGCAAAAACAATAATAAATGACCTATGGTATCATATTCTATGGTCATCAACTTAGCCAGTTATCAAGAAAGAATTTAGGAAAGTAAAAAAAGAGTCTGCAACTCATTTTGTAAGCAACCACTGACATCTGATAAGTACTATTTGACAAGAGATTGGGGAAAAGTTTTGTATTTTTATTCTCAATATCTTGAAAAATAAAAGGCATTTTGTAATGATCTAGGTGGTAAGGTGGAAGCTTACTTAAATTACTGTGGGGGCATTCCTAAGTATATTTTCTCCATTAACGTGGAAACCTTCATTTTTTCACTAGGTTCACATAGCTTTGGGTTGTCTTAAAGAAAAATTCGTTGTCACAAACTATTTTGTATTCTCTCACAATGTTTTTCTTTTCCTTTCTAGCTCACATTTTCCATTCTTTTCTTTTCTTTTTTTTTTTTCCTTGACAGCTCTGTTTGGCTGTCACTAGATATTCTATACTATGCAAAGGCTGTTACAAAAGTTGACTTGTTTAAGATAAATGAGACACTAAGTATTATACAAGAAGCCAGTTGCTAGGGCATGTTTTCTTCTGCAATCTTTTGTCATTGAATTCATTCATTCATTCAAATGCTTCTTTTCATACTGTAAATTTGCTTATTTCTTGGTGAGTCTTGTAAAACACATTCTTGATAACTAAATATGCTTATGTAGAGAGTAAGAAATAATATTAGAAATGCTGACTTACAAAAAGGTAATTTAGATTTTTTGAGATTGGAAGGATAGTTTATATTCATATAATGTTTTATAGTTGTAAATTATTTGCCTCATTTAAATTACCATAAAGACATATGTGAAGCTCTGAGAATGGATGCATCTTAGATTCTTTTTTTAAAAAATTATTTAAAAAATCTTTTACAGTCCCCATAGTATTTATTTTTATATAGTAAATTCAGTCACTGGATTTTGAAAATAAGATGCTTATTCTGGAAAATTTTTAGTTACGAGCCAGCTTTTAGGATGGTTTTAGAATGACAAATAAAATGCAAGTTTTCATCTGTTGTGACATGAGTCATTATTCTGTTTTAACCAAATTTTTAGGAATATGACTAATCAACTCAATTTTGAACTTTATTCTCAAGGTTCACATGAGGGCAGTTAAGTTTTGGGTATGTCACAAAGGTTTGTCATAATGAGCAATACATCAATAATGTCTATGTGCTTCCAAGAGTTATATATCATATAATCTTACAGTATGGACTTTTAAAGGAATCAAACATTTTTAGAATTTATGTCATAAGACAGACACTTTGAAAATTCCAGAAGGCATACCACATAAACACATACTCATATAAATATGTACAATATAAACACATAAATATATATGTATGCACTCACATTTTATATGTTTTGTATCTATCATACCTTTTTTTCTTATTAAGAAACTTGGAGGTATACTGATTCTTTCCTTCAAACATTCCAAAATCTCTCCTGTCCTTAAAAAACCTTCATTAAGCTCCCCTTGAGCTCCAGTCCTTTCTCCTTGCTACTTCCTTTCTCACACAAATTCTTTTTTTTTTTTTTTTTAATTTTTTTTATTATATATATATATATATATTTTATAATATTATCCCTTGTATTCATTTTTCCAAATTACCCCCCCTCCCTTATTCCCTCCCCCCGACGACAGGCAATACCATACATTTTACATGTGTTACAATATAGTCTAGGTACAATACATGTGTGCGAATATCATTTTCTTGTTGCACAATAAACATTAGAATCCGAAGGTACATGCAACCTGGGCAGACAGATATTAGTGCTAACAATTTACATTCCCCTCCCAGTGTTTCTTCTCTGGGTGCAGCTACCTCTGTCCATCATTGATCAACTGGAAGTGAGTTGGATCTTCTTTATGTTGAAGATTTCCACTTCCATCAGAATACATCCTCATACAGTATTGTTGTTGAAGTGTACAGTGATCTTCTGGTTCTGCTCATTTCACTCAGCATCAGTTGATTTAAGTCTCTCCAACCCTCTCTGTATTCCTCCTGCTGGTCATTTCTTACTGAGCAATAATATTCCATAACTTTCATATACCACAATTTACCCAACCATTCTCCAACCGATGGACATCCATTCATCTTCCAGTTTCTAGCTACAACAAAAAGAGCTGCCACAAACATTTTGGCACATATATGTCTCTTTCCGCTCTTTAGTATTTCTTTGGGATATAATCCCAGTAGTAGCGCTGCTGGGTCAAAGGGTATGCACAGTTTGATAACTTTTTGGGCATAATTCCAGATTGCTCTCCAGAATGGCTGGATTCTTTCACAACTCCACCAGCAATGTATTAGTGTCCCAATTTCCCCACATCCCCTCCAACATTTGTCATTATTTGTTCCTGTCATCTTAGCCAATCTGACAGGTGTGTAGTGGTATCTCAGAGTGGTCTTAATTTGCATTTCTCTGATCAGTAGTGATTTGGAACACTCTTTCATGTGAGTGGCTCACACAAATTCTTAGAAAAAGTTGTCTAAATTTACTGCCTTCGCTTATTTTCTTCTCATTCATTCTTCAATCTTTTCCGATCCAAACAAGATATCCAACTTCGTGACTCAATTGAAGCTACTCTTTTCAAGCTTTCCACTTGATCTCTTAATTGTCTGGAAATGCCATCTGCATTTTTTTTCAGCCTTCATTCTCCTCGGCATATCTCTTGCAACTGACATTATTAGTTATTTTCATTTTATATTAAAAGAGGATTGTATATGCAATCACAATTCTGTATTTCATTCAATTTTTAGAGATATACAATAAATTCTACTTATAACTTTCAAAACTTTCCCACTTGTTTGTGCTTTCTTCTGTATTTCCTTCTGTTCTTATTTAATTCAATATCCTTAGAGGAAACCTGAAGAAACATTTGTTTCTTTTTTCCCATTATAATATCAGCACTACATCATCATATAATTTGCTACTGGCTAAGAAACAGAGAATTCTTGATAACTAAATATGCTTATGTAGAGAGTAAGAAATAATATTAGAAATGCTGACTTATAAAAAGGTAATTTAAATTTTTGAGATTGGAATGATAGTTTATATTTATATAATGTTTTATAGTTACAAATTACTTGCCTCATTTAAATTACCATAAAGACATATGGATCAGTGGAATAGATTAGACACATGTTAATCAAGGCCTATATTAATGTAATATTTGATATACCCCCAAAATCCTGCTTTTGGAATAAGAACTCATTATTTGACAAAAATTTATGGGAAAACTGGAAAATAATGTCAGATACTCAGCATAGACCTACATCTCACACACCATATCAAAAGATCAAAATGGGCCTAAAGGATACCAGAAACAAATTAGGAGAACAAAGGATAATTTACCTAACGGATCTTTGGAGGAATTTATGACCAAAGAAGAATTAGAGAACATAATGAAAGGTAAAATGGACCACTTTGATTATATTAAATTTAAAAAGTTTTTGCACAAACAAAACCAATACAAACAACATTAAAAGAGAAGTATAAAACTGGGGAAAATTCTTTCTGATAAACACTGATAAATCAGTGTTTCTGATTCTAAAATACATAAAGAATTGGATCAAATTTATAAGAATACAAGCCATTTTCTAATTGATAATTGGTCAAAGGATATGATCAGACAATTTTCAGATGATGAAATTAAAGCCATCTATAATTACATGAAAAAATGCTCTAGTGTCAAAGCAAATCAGCAGCTTAGTGGATAACACTTTCTTTACATATTTGCCTTTCCACAATTGCAACTGGAACTCCCTAAAAAAAATCTTTCTGGAACCTGGAAAGACTTCATGAACTGATGCAAACTGAAGTGAGCAGAACATTATACACAATAACAGCAATACTACACAATGACCAACAGTGAATGACTTAGCTATTCTCAGCAATGATTCAAGACAATTTTGAAGAACTCATAATAAAATTTCTATCTACCTCCAGAGAAAGAACTGATGTATTTTGAATGTAGGTGGAAGCACACTATTTTTACGGGGTTTTTTTTTTGGGGGGGGATTTGTCTGTCTTTTTTTCATAACATGACTGATATATTTTGCAAAAATGTTCATGTATAATCTATATCAAATTGCTGTCTCAAGGAGGGGGAGGGGGCACAGAAAAGGAGGGAATTTGGAATTCAAATTTTTTAAAATGAGTGTTAAAATTAGTTTTTACATGTAACTGGGGAAATAAAACATTATTTTTAAAAAGTAAAAAAATGCTCTAAATCATTATTGATTGGAGAAATGAAAATTAAAAAAAAACACCTCACACCTCTCAGATTGGCTAAGATGACAGGAAAAGATAATGATAAATGTTGGAGAGGATATGGGAAAACTGGCATACTAATGCATTGCTAGTGGAATTGTGAAATGATCCAACCAAAGAGCAATTGGGAACTATGCCTAAAAGGCTATAAAATTGTGTATATCTTTTGACTCAGCAGAGTCACTACTGGGTTTGTATCTCAAGAAAAATCATAAAAGAAGGAAAAGAAGCCACATATGCAAAACATTTGTAGCAGCTCTTTTTTGTGGTAGCAAAGAACTGAAAAATGAGTAGATGCCCATCAAATAGGGAATGGCTGAATGAGTTGTAGTTTATGAAGATAATAGAATATTATTGTTCTATTAAAAAAAACGATGAACAAGCTGATTTTAGAAAGGCCTGGAAAAATTTACATGAACTGATAACTGAGTGAAACAAGCAGAACCAGAAATACATTGTACATAATAACAGCAAGATTGTGCAGGAATCAACTATGAAAGTCTTGGTTCTCCTCAGGGGTTCAGTGATCTAAAGCAATCCCAGTAGACTTTGGACAAAAATGCCATCTGCATCCATAAAAAAGGAGACTGAATGTAAGTCAATATATGCTATATTTTCTTTTTTTTCCCCCTGCTTTTTAATCTCTCCCATGGTTTTTCCCTTTTGCTCTGATTTTTCTCTCCCAATATAATTCATAAAGCAATGTAAATTAAAAATAAATAAATTTACTAGAAAATTTTATGTAAAAAAGGAAGTATTCTTTTACATCAAAATAAAATGTCACTGAAAATCCAAAAAAGATTTTAAAAATAAAAGAAACTATCATTTTTTTCCTTTTGAAGGTCATATTCAGCTTGGCGGGGCAAATGAGTTTTTTTTTTTTCCTGGAATATTACATTCTAAGAACTATCAATTTTAGTTTGTTTCTCAAGAGGGAATTAATGATTTTTTTCTATTTTCCATTTGACCTTTGGTTCTAATAAAGCTAGGCAAAGTTTTATTTACAATGTCTTGAAATAGAGTATCCAGATCTTTTAAAACCAAAAGGTCTAGTGATTATTAAATTACCTCTCTCTGGTCTGTTTTCTTGTCAGTTATTTTTGATGGATATCTTACTTGTCCCCTCACCTCTTTTTTCCATCTTTTGACTTTGTTCTAATATTTTTTATTGTCTCGAAATCATTTGTTTGGTCTATTATAGTTTCTATTTATTTCTTGGATTCAATTGGCCACTTTCTCTTTTTGAGCTATTTCTTCTTCCAATTCTTTCTTCCAAATATTTATCTTTTGCCCTAGCGATGTTTCAAACTCATCATGTACAAAACAGATAAACTTTCTTCACAATTCCCCCACTCTCCTTTCAAAATTTACTATTTTTGTCAAAGGAATGACTATTCTTTCTCAGTTCCCAGGTTTATAATTTTAGTATTATCTTTGATTCCTCACTCTCTCTCACCTCATATCTCTAAACAGTTGCCAACTCTTATCATTTCTATCTTCATGATAACTTTTCATACATGCTCTTCCCTCCACTAACCCTACAAAAACCTTGGTTCAGAATCTTATATTATTGCCACAGACTCTTAATCTCTTATCACTTCAGGCCATGCTCCTTGTGCTCCCAAATCATATTTCTTTAGCAAAGATCTGACCATTTTACTCCCCCTAATTAAATTAACTCTGGTGGCTTCCTGTTGCCCCTAGAATAAAATGTAAATTCTTACGTTCTAACTTTTCAAATCCCTAACAACTAAGTCCCAACCTCTCTTTCTAGTCTCATTGTAACATGAATCTGCCATATTCTGCCAAGTCCGTCACAGTTCATCATGTAATCTTGTTACTATTTTCAGTGTTCTCTTGATACTGCTCATTTCACTCAGCATCATGTCATGTAAGTCTTTCCAAGCTTTTTTGAAATCAGCTTTCTCATCATTTCTAATAGAACAATAATATTCCATTACCATTTATATATTATAACTTATTCAGCCATTTCCCAACTGATGGGCATCCACGCAGTTCCTTGCCACTACAAAAAGGGTTACTACAAACATTTTTGCACATATGGGTCCTTTTTCCTTTTTGTGATCTCTTTGGGATTCAGAACCAGTAGTGAGACTGCTGGATCAAAGGGTATGCAGTTTTTCAGCCCTTTGAGCATAGTTCCAAAATATTCTCCAGAATGATTGGATCAATTCACAACTCCACCAACAATGCAATTTTCCTACATCCCCTACAACATTTATCATCTTTTCTGTAATATGTCATCTACTAAATGAAGCCTTTCCTGATCCCTTCAACTCCTTGTTTTTTCTCCCAAATCATCTTGTATTTAAGCACTCTGTATTTATTCTCTTTAATCTCTCTCTCTCTTTATATATATGCACAAATATATGAATATATATATATATATATATATACACATTTTAAATTTTATTTCTATTTCTAGAACCTAGCACATTGTAGATGCTAATAAAAAAGCTGTTAATTGCCTCATTATTATCTAAATACAATTAAAAGTTACTTAGAATATTAAAGAATATTATAGCAAAAATCCTTCATATTTGTGAAAACTATTTTTGTTATATAGATATTTAAAATAAATGCTTATGAGGAAATGTAACTGAAAAATAGATAGGTATCTATATGTCTTCTGGCCTTCTTTATAAGGAATATGAAATAAAGCTAACATGCTCACTGTTTTATGCACTAGCTCACCACAGTGCTCTAAGCATGTGATCAACATGTTATTATATATCATATATATATATTTGTATGTATATATGTATATGCTATTTTCTGTATCCATAATTATTTGCATGTGGGTTTCTTCATTAGAATATAAGCTCCTTGAGGGAAGAGACTGTTTTTGCCTTTCTTTGTATCTGTAGCAGTTATCACAGTGGTCTTGAAGGGACTTACCAGTAGGGAATTGAAAAGCACACAGTAGATTTTTAATAATGCTTATTGATAACTAATGATGATAAGGGAATTTTTCAGAAAAAAGTCACAGAGTCTGATTTCAGTGCTGGTAAATATTAAATAGCCTTATTATGCATGAGGAAATGAAATATGCAGTGGTTGCATGGGAGTCTCTAGAGATAAGATGACATCCATTGAATTCACGTTAGGTTGAAAAATAATTAGTAACAGACTAACAAAGGAAATTCCATTCTCCCATTAGTAACAAGTTTATTTTTGCCTGAATTATTTGATTAACTATAATCTTCTACTCTGCATCTGTAAAGTGTTTTGTGCTGAAAGAACCATTAATTGAATAACCAAAATATCTAAGTAGATAATGACATGGAATGGATTTAAGACAGTTTTACTTGTACACACTAATATAACTTTATTAATCTTACTTTTTTTTAACATTTATTTTCCATGTAAAAGTCCATTTTGCTATGGACAAAATCTTTATTGTATACTTTTATATTTTAATACTCATTGGGTCATTTACTTTTGATCATGCCATTAGAGCAGGAATTATCACTTTATAAAGTATGTTTATTATTTTAAATTATTACAAGGGGAATCATAGAATCTTAAGAGTCCCTTAAAGTTGTTTATTCAACTTCCAATCCAATGATAGAATCCATTCCACAATAAGTGGGTCGTCTAGCTCCTGTTCTAATGTTTTTAGTAATGGGGAAGTCATTATTTAAACAAGGTAGCTCAATTCATTTTTAAATAATTCTAATAGTAAGAAAGTTCTTTTTTATGCTAAGTCAAAATTAAGCTTCTTGTAACTTCCATTCATTTGTTTCACACTTCTGCCCTCTGGATCCACGTAGAATATGTCTATTCTCTCTGCCACACGACAGTCCTTCAAATATTTGATGACTGCTATTATGTCTGGTTTAAATTTTTTCTCCTCCAGGTTAATTATCTCTATTTCATTCAAGTATTCCTGCCATGACATGGCATGGTTTTGAGTTACCTTGTAATCTTGGCCACCCTTCTCTGGATACACTTGAGCTTATCAAGGCTCCTCTTAACTGATGTCCAGAACTGAATGCAGTATTTTAGATGTGGTCTGAGCAGGGACAAGGACAGAATTAGAATGCTTTACTTCTATTAAGGCAGATGAGTACTGCACTGGGTCTTTGGGCAGCCATATCATACTAAATTTGCAGTCAATTAAACACCACTAATTTTTTTTTTTGAACATGAACTGCTGTTCAGCCATATGTTTCCCTTTCTCAACTCTTAGCCTTTGTTTGCACATTACGTTTTTAAATCTCTTATTTCCAAAGAGCTGCTCCTTAGTAGCAGATGTCTCTTTTGAACAAGGAGATGATTATACCCATTGTCACAGCCCAGTAATGTGTTCCATCACAACAAATCTCAGTGACATCCATGCAACATTATTTACCTCTTTTAATTAAAGTTTCAGATTTGTTGTATTACCCATATTTAGCACTTCAGTTTTACTCAAGGATGTGGGCATTTCTTACCTTCTGCAAAATTATGCCCTCCTGTGTTACTGGGCACCTTCTCCATTGTTAGTTTTTTTCCTTGATCATATTGACACCTTCCAAAATGCTTGGTTTTACAGTTGCAGAATATGTGTGTGTTTCTCTTCCCTTCACGTATAGTTTAAAATCTACTTGATGAGATAGCTAAGACTCAAGCCAAACTTACTTTTCCCTCAAGGCTCATAAGATATGCTTTGTTTCAGCTAAGAGTTATTTTGTGTCAGATATTTAGAATGTCAGTCCATCACTCTGATACACTAAGCTATAATCAAGAAAGCCAAATCCTGTTCATTCTGCATATTTTCTTTTTCTCCAAAAGTCACCATTATCCTTGAAAATAGAGGAAAAAAATAGCCCTTGAGCCCCCAAGTTCCTTAGTGTTGTACTAATTGTGTGACCTTGAAGGAATTATTTAACCTCCTTTAGCTTAGGTTTCCTGATCTGTAAATTGTTTCCACATGGTAAAATGAGGGGGGTCAGACTAGGTGACCTCTAAGTTCTTTTCCATCTTGAGTCCTATGATATTTTTGGATTTTTATGCCTGACCCAAGGGTAGTCATTATGGAAAAGCTTTAGTTCCTGCCCAATCATGGATCTGTAGTTAGTCCACTAGTCCTGAAGCGAGACACCTTGGCTAGCACCCTAGAAGATTCTTCAGTTCTAAGTTCTGAGTCTTGACCAAGGAAAGGGTTAAACAAGACACTGATTCCATAAAATAATGGAGATCAACTGGGACCTCTAATGCTATCTCCTCAGATTTAAAGATTGCTCTGTTGACTTATATGGGAAAAACCATGCCTTTCAGTGATATGGAGAGTGTTTCCCTTCACCTGTGTCAGAGACCTGCAGATTTGAACTCAAGTCCTGACTCCACGGCCGGTGCTTCATCTACTGCACCGTCTAACTGCCCCAGCCTTAGTTTAAAGGAAGATTATTATATAATGGTCAGTAGTCTCCATTTCTAATGGAAATCCAACAAGAGGAATACAGGTCCAATTTACAGCATCCTCTTCTCCTAAATGTTTATTAGTTATAGTACAATTGTCATTTGAACAAATTGAAGTTGAGACTATAAACAAACAAAAAAAAAGAGTTTCTGTTTTTGCAAACCCAACAAGAGACAAATGAAATACTATACTGGGATGGCACCTGGATTGTGAATTACAAATCAGGTCTCTAATTCTATTCAAGTTGATTAACACTAAGTGTTTACTAGTAAAAAGCATTGTTCTTGGACTTAGGGATGAAATAGTTCCTATGATCAAGATGTTTATATTGTATCAAGGGAAATTCGCCCTGTGTATATGTAATTTAAGGCAGGGAAAGATGGGGTCAAAGAAAAGATCCAGACAAAGTGCTATATTAATATTTGAGAAGAGAACACTTGGGACAAAGAGGGAAGACTGTCTAAAGATATGGTACCTGAGCTGAATCTTGAAAGAGTTCATGGAACTGAGGACAAGCACTCTATGCATGGGAAACAGCCTATGCAAAACAAACAAATGGGAAATAAATTGTTCAGTGGTTAGACTATAGAATATATGGGGAGGGGGAGTCACTGGAAATAAGTCTGGAGAAGAAGGAATCATGTATGAAAGGTCTTCAAAACTTATATCATGCACCATAGGCAACAAGGAATGAGTGACTCTAAAGTTTTGTTTTTATTTGCTTTGCTTTTTAGCAGAGGAGTGGCAAAATCATATTTGTACCTGAGGTTGCTTTGGCAGCTGCTGCAAGGATGCATTAGAGAGAAGTGGAAAAGAGACAAGAAGACAATGGTGTAGGAAACTTAAACTATGCAGATTGGTAGTTGTCAGGGCTTAAATTAAAGTAGAAGGTTTTTTTGTTTGTTTGTTTTTTACTGATTCACATTTGGAGAGTTTTTGAGAGAGAGAGAGAGAGAGAGAGAGAGAGAGAGAGAGAGAGAGAGAGAGAGAGAGAGAGAGAGAGAGAGAAAGAGAGAGAGAGAGAGAGAGAGAGAGAGAGAGAGAAAGAGAGAGAGAGAGAGAGAAAGAGAAAGAGACAAGAGAGAGAGAAAGAGAGAGAGAAGAGACAGAGTCAGACAGTCAGAGAGAGAGAGACAGAGAGAGAGACAGAGAGAGAAGGGGGGAGGGAAGGACAGAGAGAGAGAGAGAGCAACAGAGACAGAGAGAAACAGACAGAGAAAGAGGGAGAGAGAGAAAGAAAGAGAGGGAGGAAGGGAGGGAGGGGGAGAGAGAGAAATTCACACAGAGATCTAAATTAGGCTTTACATCTACCTTTAAGATGCAGCCTCCATTTTAAAGAGGAAAACTTATTTTTAAGAGACACAAGAAAATAAGATATTTCAATTGTCCCTTCCCAATTTTGTAAGAATTGGAAGTTTGGGGCTTTACCTACAATTTTCCTGAATGACAACTTACACTATTACTTATTAAAAGATTGTCCTAGTACAGATTTCCATTTTACCTTGAAAGATCTCTCACCAACTACTAATGCCTTTAGTGGTTTGGCTTCCAGATCATTTATTTCTTAGCTTCTTGATTAAGCAGTCAAAGGCTTCTAAACAAACACGTAAATGTACCACAGTCACTTTTTGAAAACAAATGTGCTGTGAATTCATGTGTAATCTGGAAAATCACAATTCAATTCCTGTAACTCTATTCTGCAGATCTTCAAAGAAGTGTAATTTCAGACATTTTTTTTTGTCATGACAAAAGCACATGCTAGAAAACGTAGCAGATCTCTAAGGAAATATGGCAATAAAATTCTAAACAGAAGGCCACTAACTTATTTTATTAGGTTTCCCTTACACTGGATGGGACAAAAATTGTAAAATAAATAGAACCAACAGTCTTGACCATTTAAGTGGTCAAATAGTAGAAGAGTATTTATAGAGTAAGATTTCAGCTGTGACCCAGATGAAGAAAAGGGGTGACTATCCTTAAATAAATTCTAGGATGTTCTCTGTGTACCATTAAGATCAAGACTTTTAGGAGATGCTCAGGGATCTTCTACTCCAACTATCTCATTCATAGGTAAAGTGATTTGTTCCAGATTCCACAGGGCAGAAATGGCATAAGAACTCCTATGTCTTGACTCTCTCCTCTGTTTAGTGCTCTTTCCACTGACACAGTGTGGTGACATGTCCCAGATCAAATGGAACGACTGGGGTTTGTAGAAATCTTTCATCCCGTTAAAATCTTGAGGCTAAACCAATGGCCTTGGAAATCTCTTTGGTTGTTTTAGTATAAAACACAGAGGACATCCATCATAGACAATGGGCAAAGAAAGAAATGCTCAGTTACCAAGGACTGACTTTGTGAAGCATGAATTTTACTCTTCTTATTTGTACTCTTATCTATCTTTTGGTGGTTTTATCAGAGGTTAAACTAGAAAATAGGAGAGGAATGAAAAACCATGTTCACCAACTTCTGAGTGTTAATCCCAAGGCTTACATTAGTCACATCACAGTATGAAGCACTTGAATGTTTTTCTAGATGCCTTGGGAGCAGGAAGAAGAATCTTTTCTTTCAGATACTTGCCTACTGTCTAATAATTACAGAGAGTGGTATTTATGTGGTAAAAAGCAATGATTTGTCCATGTTTGTTTCCTTATTTATAGTGTGTATAATTTAACTATTATGAAAGGGAAATTTTAAATTCTTGACTATATATTCTGATATGTATACATTTATAGGCTTTCAAAATTTCTGCCTCTTTCACCAAAGTTTTTTTTTTTTTCTAATACTTTGAATATCCTACTTTAACTTTTGCACCATATTTTGGTACAATATGTATTAAAACAATCATTTTTATTTGTTTACTTGATTATTTATCATTAATGTACTTCATTAAAGAAATGAAAAATGGAACTAACAAATATACAATTTAAATCTTTTTTGCATTTTATATAAATAATAACATCATTTAAGTAAAAATAACAGAAAAATTCTGTTTTAGTCAGTGGGCTAGTTGGGGCAGATTTCTGTTCTCAGTTTGTATGAGACATTTTGTTACCAGTCATTATACAGCTGGACAGCTGCAGCAACATTTTCTTTCAGTTTCATGACAGGGGTTCCTAATTCTTATTGTACTCTTGGATTTGCATCATTTAAATATCAATATTCTTTCATTATCAACTTATAGTCACAATGAACATCCTTACTTGGTATAGTAGCTCAACACTTTACTTCTTTGTGCCTGCCACTGGCCAGCTGTTGGTTCTTTAATGAAACATTCCATATTCCTTCTTATTAACATCCATTAACCAACAGCTACTATACTTTACAGTTGTTGGAAAAGGGAAAGAAACTAGAATCAGCTCACTATGGCTTCAGTAAGATATATTCAAGATCTCAGACCTACCACAATTTCTGTGATCCAAAAGCTCACAGTATTAAATTTCTTATTACAAACCAACTAGTCTTATAAGCATGTCACTCAGTCACTAAGCTTTTATTAGGTGCTTACTATGTACAGGACATATCAGGCGTCATCTCTGATTTGAGGAGACTTAGAAGGGAGGAATAGGGAAACTGCAGGAGGCAGGTGAAAAATAAGGCTCAACAGAGATGCCTTGGAGGTTGCTGAATAGCTTCTACTGGTCCTCAGGTTTCTCTTAATTACAATTTATTTTCTGTTTCCTCTCATGTATTATATTGAGGTCTTCATCACTTGGGAAACAAACTATAAATAATTTCCTTCCAAAGAAATTGTTACCTTTAATACCCTCACAAATCCATCATCAACCAATATAGCCTCTACTGCAGAAAAAAGTTGTGATAAATCAAGTAAATGATTCATTCTAAAACAATCCCTGTTACAGGCAAATTTACCTATTTTTTAAATAAAAAAATGACATTTTCCATCTTCATCTCAACCTGGACTTTAGAATAGTAATGTTTCTTAAAAAGCTACCTTTCTATTCCCCAGGCACAATTTATTAATCTAATTAAACTGTTGCATAAAATTATTCATGTAGCCATAACTGGGTTCACAATTGCACAAGAGTGGATGTATTTTGGTAATTTACATTTTAAAAATAAGTGGTTTAACTAAGTCTATTTATTGCTGGTTAAACCATATTAAAGCAATTTAACATATTTTTTCCTGTATTCAATTCTGCCCAGTTGGCCACTTTAGGAATAAAATCATTGTATACAAAATATGATATAACCCTTCCCAAATATAATCTTATATCTTTACAATTCAGAAAATAAAGCTCAGAACTCTTGAGATAGGGATAAGAAGAGCTGGAGCAATTCTCCAACCCCAAACCCAGCAGCTCTCTGATGGCCATGGTTGGGCCTCTTGCTGTCTTCCTACTCCAGAAGTCTTTCCTTCACAGCTCTGAGTTCTGCTTTCTGGGTCTAAGCAAAAGTCTCATCTTCCCCCCAGACAGACCTTTACATCCTTGTAACCTTTTCTTCTCAAGGTGAAACATCTCAGTTCTCTCCATGACTCCTTCCTCAGACATGGCCTCCAGACTGGAGCCTACCCTTCCCAACGTGGTCGGTGCAGACAGGGAACAATCTGACTACGGCCTCCTGGATTCTCTACTGGACACCAGAAAATGCTGCTTCCTAAGAATCCACCTGTTTCTTAATTTGGTTTGAGAATCAAAGCCACTGGTCTGTACTTGGCAGAATTCTCCTTTGTAATCCTTTTGGAAAATTTTCATAGCGTCTACACCTGTTCCGGTCTGTGGTGCTTGTTCCCTTCTCCCTGCTTCTCAAAGACCAAGGAACCATTTTAGCTCTGTATAGTATCTCTCTATCTAGATCTGGAAAATTAAACTGATTTAAACCACCTCAGCATTTTCCTGAGTCTTCTTAATGTCTGCAGATTATTTATTGCTTTAATAGGATTGAGAAAGTGGCTAAATAGACTCTTTCATTATACCACCCATACCAAGCAAGGCACAGGCTAAGCAGATGCTTAATGCACATAACCGGCATTTAATAAAAGCATCCTTGATTTGACCTGTCCAGCTTCCTTGTTCTTATTCTGAACATAATTCAAAAATAGTAGCATGGGATGGTGAAAAGTACATTAGATTTGAGTGTAAATCTGGGATATACCATTTCTTTATTAGCTATGTAGCTTTGGCCTAATCATGTTATCTTTCAAAGCTATTATACTTTTCTTGGACAAAATGTGGGAGACACTATCTGATTTGTCTATCTCAGAAATTTCTGACAGGACCAAATGTGTTATGAAAGTCATTGTTATAGACTTAGAGCTAGATAAGGGACTGAGGTTCAGAGAGACTGATGACTTCCCCAGTGTAACACAAATATTAAAAAACTAAATTGGGAGTTGAGCTCCTTGCCTCCAAATCCAACATGCTTTTTTGCTGCTTCTTGGACTTATAAATGATTTTTAAAGGAACCAGTATTATTAATAAGCTTATTGGTCATGTTAATCTTCACTGGAACATACTGTGCTGAAAATGTAGTTGAAGCTGCATGTCTCATTAAGATCTACCTAACAAAGAATATTCCTCCTTTTCAATAGAGATGGAGACATCTAATTGCTAATGAGCGTCTGTTATTCCTTCCAAGCATGTTATCAGTCATCCTTTTCCTTTTTTGTGTGTGGATTATGACTCCTAAATTTGACACTTTGAGGCATTCCACTTTTATAGGCATTCTGAAAAGAAAACAAGAGTCTGATTGTAAGGATTAAAAGTCCTAAATATGGGTATGAGAGCATCTTTCTTTTATTTGTTTAACAGCCCTTGGCAGTGAAGGTTTGGGTAGTGGGTGGAGGGAGTCAGGGAAGGAACGACAATCACAGAGTGAGCCACAGGTCAGTAAGAGATGCGAGGTAACTGGGGAGGCCGCAGCATACCTACCACTTGGAATGCTCCCGCTACCTTGACAGGCCGAAAGCCGTCGACAGGCCCACAGTGATCTGCGTGGCCGTTACAGAAGCAGCTGCCCTTGACGATGAAATCATAAATGGCGTAGTGTGTGAAATGCTGGGGCTTCGAGTTTAGGTCATTGCCCTGGCAGGGACAAGGTTGACGCTTCAGAAGCTGCACACGGAGGTTAGTGATCTTTAACTGGTCCTGTGCGCTGGCGCTGTACGGGTCCTCGGCAGAATAGGGTGGGGACAGGGCTCTGTAGATGACCTGTTAAGAGAAAGATGTGGCAACTGAGCAAAGAAAGGGGACAAAAAAGGATGGGGAACCTTTATGAAAAACACCACTTTGCTGGCCAGGCTGGTTCTGGTTTGACTTATAGGTTTCCAGTGGCATCTACAAAATGGGGATATGCAGGGATAGGAAAGTTCATTTGTGGAGAGAATAATCACACAAACCATGCTTATAATGAGATTTTAAGATTCAGAGCTGGTAGTGACTTTGGGGCACAGTCATCTAGTCTAACACTCGTTTTATAGCTAAGGACACTGAGACTTTATTGTCTCCCATATTAGAATGTCAACTCTTTGCAAATAAGATTTCATTCATTATATTTGTGTTCCCAATGTCCAGCAGTGTCAGAAATCTAGGAGGTTAATAATTAATAAATTAATTAATACTTAATACATACTTTAGCTTGTTTGAGGACCAGAAAAGGTAACTGATCTGTCCCAAATCTCTAGACACTGAAGATGAGAGCTGGAAGCCGAACCCAGTCTACCTGGTCTCACACCTTAAGTGTTCTTTGCAACACTGTAGGTCACAGGGAATGACAGGTTGACAGGTGGGTACCACTTTCTCCTGAGGAAAATATACAGAGGCCTCCCTGCACACTAGACATCCACCTCTCTCCTGCAGGCCCCATCACCCAGTTTTAAATTTTGGGGAGGGCAGGGATAAGAGTCACTCACAATTGGCCGGGATAGATGATCAGTGACCTGTATTACTTGAAGGGAACCCCACATTTGATGGGATTACCAATCCATTTGAGTATTTGAAAGTTCTCCCTGTCATGAAACTGGTTGTACATTTGCCTATTTATTCTGATTCCACATATAAAATCCATGAAAAGATATTTTCTTTGAAAATCTAAACCAATCTTTTCAGTAAAACTACCTTTTAATTTCAGAATTCACTTATTCTCTAAAAGATATAAATTGACAGGTAATAGTCTTCAGAACTTATTTAGCAAACTTCTTTCTCTTCTAACCTTAAAAAAAATACATTTTTGGGAATTCTCAAAGTCATATAACAGCAAAAACTGTCACAAGGTAAGAGGGCAAACACTTAAAGGGCTCATCACTGCAGGGGGTGTGTAATAAGCTTATTTGGAGAACTAAATCAGCCAGCCTTCATCTTCACATAAAATAACTTGAGTTGGTAGAATCAAATTACTTTCAATAATGAAACTCTCAATAATAAAAGATTCACTGATAAATATGACTAAAAAGTTAACTCATTAAACAATTCTCTGATTATTATAAAGTAAAACAAAACTAGGAGACATATGCTTGCCAATAAAAGTGTTTATTACTATCTAGGAAAGGCCTAAATGGAAATGCAATGTTTTGCTTATCAATATTCATAATTTTATAGGCCTTCCTCAATGAGATTCAGAATTATTTAAAATGATCAATTTAATAAACTGGAAAGGGAAAAAATGAAGAGGGAAATGCTTTTTTTTTTTTTTTTTGACTATGTTATGCATTTGAATGACCACTGAGTATTTATACCTAAGACAAGTACCTCAGAGGGACAATGAGTTGGGCTTGGGAAATGTCCTATCAATGGGTCATTCCTTGCCAAATCTCCACCATGGATTATTCTGACTTTCTATTGCCTGTTTATATGTTTTCAGCTAAACTGGGAAAAATGAAACCACTCTGACTGGGGCCACCACAAATTTAATCTACATACATCTCAACCGGGTCCTCATTTCAGCAAGCAACCCACTTACACTTGAATCGATTCATTGCATCACACGTGTACCAGTTTTTCAAACCTTCTCCTCAGTAGGTTAGCTTGATTTGAACTCCACACAAGAAGATTCTCCTGGGACCTGGTATCCCCTGGTATTCTCCCAATCCCTTCCAGAATTCTTAGATTATAAACTCTTTGAGGGCATAACTTTTTTAAAAAAGTTTTATCTCCAGTTCTTTTACACAATCTCTGGCAAATACTAGGCACTTAAAATGTTTATTGAATTGAATGTTTCCCTGAAAAAAAAAAAAAAAACTGAGGGCACTCATTGAGAACTCCAGTACCTCTGTCTCACCAGAAGAGATGACTCTTTTCCTTGCTTTTACATATTCCCTTAGTCCATCCTATTATTTTTTCTCCAGCAGACTGCCCCCACTATCAAAACTGGCTCTGAGGGGCAACTAGGTGGCGCAGTGGATAGAGTACCAGCCCTGAATTCAGGAGGACCCGAGTTCAAATCTTGCCTCAGACACTTAACACTTCCTAGCTGTGGGACCCTGCAAGTCACTTAACCCCTTCGGGGGTGGGGGGGGAAGTGGCTCTGAAGACATTGCCAAGAGAGGTGCTCTGAATATGTTTGAGCAATGGTGCCTCATCAGAGTAAGTTTATAGAATTCAAAGACAATAATTTTGAAGAAATCTTTTTTTGGGCTTTTTTTTTTTTTTTTTTTTTTTTTTTTTTTTTACAGCAAATACCTCTAATAAAAGCTTTATTTCTCAAATATATAGAGAACCAAGTCAAATTTATAAGAATACAAGCCATTCCACAAATGATAAATAGTCAAAAGATAAGAACAGGCAGTTTTTAGATGAAGAAATCATCTATAGTCATACAAAAAAAAATGTTCTGAATCACTATTGATTAGAGAAATGCAAACTAAAACAACTGTGAGGTTCCACTTCAAATGTATCAGATTGGCTAATGTGATAGAAAAGGAAAATGATAAATGTTGGAGAGGATGTGGGAAAATCCATGCACTATTGGTAGAGTTGTAAACTGGTTCAACCATTCTGGAGAGCAAGTTAGAACTGTGCCCAGAGTAGAGTAATGGTTAAGGAAGTTGTAGTATATGAATGCAACCGTTATGCTATAAGAAATGACAGGCAAGCTGATTTAAAAAAAAACCTGGAAAAACTTATATGAACTGATGCAAAATAAAATGTGCAGAGACAGGAAAACAACATTCATAGTAAACAGCAGCATTGTGTGATGAACAACTTGACTCTTCTCAGTAATACAGTGATCCAAAAGACTCATGATGGAAAATTCTATCCACATCTAAAGAATTGATGGAATCTGAATGTACATTGAAGTGAACTATTTTTACTTTTTGTGTGTATGATTTTTCCTTTTCTTCTGTTTATTCTTTCACAACATGATTAATAAGGAAATGATTTACATAATTACTTATATATAACCAATATAAAATTCCTTACTATGTTAAGAATGGTAAGGAGAAAGAGGGAAGGACAAAAGTTGGAACTAAATTTTTTATTGAAAAATGAAGGTTAAAAATTATCATTATAATAATTGGAAAAAATAAAATGCTATTTTAAAAAGGGGGGAAGAGGAACAACTTTCTTTCTATCCTAGCACTGGACTTAGGAATTCTAATAGAAATGGCAAAACAAAACATAGTATCACTAAGTATTGTTTCTAGCTTTATAAATCCTGCCTCCAACTCCTTCTCTTTACTCATATATCTCTACTGTGATTCAGGCCCTCATTACCTTTGCTGAATCCTTCAATTGCTAGGGCCATCCTTCTCTGCATGAACTGCCTTGTATTTATTTTGTCTCTTCTGATGGAATATCAGCTCCCTGAGCACAGACACTATTTCATTTTTGTCTTTGTAGATTCAATTACTAGCACAGTGCCTGGTATAGAGTAGGTGCTTAATAAATGTGCTGAATGATTATATTATAGCTAATATCAGCATAATTTCATGCTTTGCTTGGTTTTCCTCCACTGCAATGTTGTCTCTTAAAACTTTCACAGAATCTTGGAGTTAGAAGAGAAAACAATGCACAATCCCCAAACCTGGAAAAAAAAACTCCCTCTACAACTTTCCTAACAAGTGATCACATAATCTTTGAAGGTCTCCAATAAGGAGGGAATCTATTCTATGTCCTAGGGCAGCTGTTAGGAAGTTTTTCTGGATATCAGACAAAAATTTGCCTATCAGCAACCTTCTACTCATTGATTTTATGGTGGTTCTGCTCTTGGTCTCATTTCTTGCTCCTTTTATGATGAACTTTTGGGAATACATGGAAAGAGTCACAGAAGAAATTGATATGACTTGATTTGATTGGATTGACAGGATATGATTTGCTTCACTGGAAAGAATTGCCAAATAGAGCCATTAAATTTTTGCATAACTAAATTTTAAGGTTGTTGTCACTAAAAAACAAACAACCCCCCCACCTCCAAGACCACACACACACACACCCCAACCTACCAACAGCCCCTCTTTCTCAGCTTTCGGAAAGAAAACAGTTTGTATATCTTTGATTTCAAAGCATCTCACACAATTGTATTTCTGATAGAATGTGATACAAGTTTAAAATCTACAACCTAAGGGCAAACTCCTTAGGGCTGGAGAGAGTAGAACTTGTGTAAACAAGTCATTCTTCATGCAATGAATTATGTTGCTACCTGCCCTTGAATCATAGCAACTGGTGCTGGCTATTGATTGATTTATAAGGGCAATGGACTGATAGTTCCATGTTCAGTCCTAGGGTTTTACACTACCGTACACTATGGGTCATGTCAGGGAAATGTCAGGAACGGTTCTCAGAAGACTCATGACTTCTGTTCTCAACTCTGCCCATTTTATAGGTAATGGGATTAGTCTTATTGTCTTGTGTGTGATATATGTAGATTTATGCAATTAGACTCTTATGCATCATGGTGAGCCCACTTACTGGGAAGCTTTATTCTCTTCCCCTTCACTTCTAAATTGCTAGAAAGGAGTCATTCACATAATTTTCATCAGTTAGATTGTATGCTGTTCTTTATTCATAAGTATAGGTAAAAATCAAATATGGTTAAAACAACCACCGTGGCCCATAGACATCTTCCCATAACCAGGTAATACTAAATCAGTCTGTATGGATGACTCTATACCCAGAAGTTTAAAAAGATATAGTTTGTAAACTTAGTTTCACATATTTCCCTTAGCCACTCCAACAGGAAGAGAGAAGGCATACTGTGCTATTTCACTCATGACCAAGCCTTCCAGAGAGCCACTGTCCACTTAGTTGGGGAGCTAAAGGCCCTGAGAACCCAAGAGGTCTTTGACTCCTCCTTAAAGATAGCCTCTACTTATATCCTAAAGATACCATAAAGAAGGGAAAGGGACCCACATGTGCAAAAATGTTTGTGGCAGCCTTTTTGTAGTGGCCAGAAACTGGAAACTGAATGGATGCCCGTCAGTTGGAGAATGGCTGAATAAGTTATGGTATATGAATATTATGGAATATTATTTTTCTATAAATGATCAGCAGGATGATTTCAGAAAGGCCTGGAGAGACTCAGATGAAATGATGCTGAGTGAAGTGAGCAGAACAAGGAGATCATTGTACACAACAATGATAATATTATACACTGATCAATTCTGATGGATGTGGTCTCTTCAACAAAGGCTAGTTCCAATGATCTTATGATGAAGAAAGCCATCTACACCCAAAGAGAGGAGTATGGGAACTGAGTGTGTACCACAACATAGCATTTTCACTCTTTCTGTTTATATTGTTTGCATTTTGTTTTCTTTCTCACTTTTTTCCCTTTTTGATTGGATTTTTCTTGTGCACCATGATAATTATACAAATATGTATACATATATTGGATTTAACATATATATTTTTAACATGTTTAACATATATTGGATTACTTGCCATGTAGGAAAGTAGATGAAGGGAAAGGGGGGAAATCTGGAACACAAGGTTTTGCAAGGGTCAATGTTGAAAAATTATCTATGCAAATGTTTTGAAAGTAAGAAGCTTTAATGAAAAAAAAAGATAGCCCCTACACTCCAGATCCATACTTGATTCCTCCCCTTCAGCCACATCTTCCCAAATGCTTCATTCTGTCCATGCCTTCAGCTCTTTTGGTTCTAGGTTCATCTATTTCATTGGGGCATAAAGCTATTCAGTCTTACTGTCAGAGGAAAAGAGGCACAAGGGAAGGTAAAAATTGTCTATTCTTTTTTTTTTTTTTTTTTGTTCATCCCTCTATTCTTTCTTTTTTTAAATTAAACCTTTTTATTTTCCAAACATATGCATGGATAATTTTTTGACATTAACCCTTGTAAAGCCTTATATTCCCATTTTCCCCGTCTTCCCTCTACTCCTTCCCATACATAGCAAGCAATCCAATATATGTTAAAATTCAATATATGCTGGCCCCTCTATTTTTGAAATGGTCCAGATATGGCCCTTCTCTTTTATTATTATTGTAGCTTTTTATTGACAAAACATATGCATGGGTAATTTTTCAACACTGACCCTCGTAAAAACTTCTGTTCCAACTTTTTCCCTCCTTCCCCCACCCCCTCCCCTAGATGGCAGGTAGTCCCATACATGTTAAACATGTTAAAGTATATGTTAAATGCAATATATGTATGCATATTTATACAGTTCTCTTGTTCGGCCCTTCTCTTGATTCTTTTGTTCTTTCCAACATTCCCTCACAGCTTCATGGCCTCCCATCTTCCAAGGTCTGTTGCACTAAAAACTAACCAGCGTCGGTGTGAGATAGTAGGCAAACTTTCTCGGTAAATGTTCTCCTTTGTGCTGTCCCTTCCTTTTCCTGAGCATCGGTGGCTCTCTGCTACTGTCCTGATGTTTACCCTGGTTCTTTCCTGGAATTGGCTCTTCATACACAAAGGTCAAAGGAAGATCTGTCAATGTTAGAACGAGCTTGGGGATTTTTTTTAACCTTGCTGAACACAGATTGTGAAGGATGAATGGCAGTTCTGTGTTTGGTGTGTCTGACATGGCAGTTGGCGTGCTCCTATCAGGAGGGATGAGACATCACGGCCCCTAAAGTTGCATTCTGGAAAGGAGACAGCAAACTTCTGCAGGCACAAAAGCGAACAGGAATTTAAACCTTGAAATCTTTTCTTCAGAAAGGAGACGCCTCTATCTGATACCCTGGGAAATGGATCTCCCCTGCACCAGGAAACAAAGAGTGCGCCCATCCAGATGCTCCAAGCTTCTGGCAGACCGCCCTCTGGTTCCCTCCCAGTTTCTTCTCAAAATTCCCCTGCAGATGCCAATATGGCATTCACTAAAGAAGAGAGCTAGGAAAGGTGCAGGGGCCTCCTGTAACCCTAGCCCTTCTGCCCCTGCATCAGCCAGAATAAAGGCACATCTGTGGGGACCGCTCTTCCTCTGGAGGCACATCTGCAGGCCCAGGACTTGGATGGGGCCCATCCAAGAGGTCTGGACCTGGCCAAGGTATTCTCCTTGCTAGTGATACCGCCACCAAGTGCCTGCCCTGGACGAAGAATCTTGGCTTGTCTTGATTTTGGGAACCAAGGAGATCTTTTTATAGATTCACAGTAGCTTAGATGTCAGCTGAAAATCCTAGCTGAGACTATCACATTAAGAATTGGTGACAATTACATCTTATAATATTTCTATATGAATGAGATGAAAATTTGAGCAGAGTCTGAGTTGGAAGTGAAGACAACATGAAGAGAACAGGATATACCAGTCACTGATGGAAGGAAAGACAAGAAATTAAATATCTGCTGAGCCCATGCCCCATACATACAACCTCCCTGGAATTATAATCCCTGTCTGTACTACAGCCATATATACTGAAGAAGCCTTGTCATGCTTCAAAAATTTTTTAACTGTCATCTTTTAAAAATTATTTTTATTACAGCTTTTTATTTTCAAAACATATGCATGGATAATTTTTCAACATCGACCCTTGAAAAACTTTGTGTTCCAAATTTTTCCTTATCTTCCTCTTACCTCCTTCCCTAGATGGCAAGTAATTCAATATATTTAATTGTCAGCTTGATAAACAGTTTAATTACTCCATTCTATGTCCTTTGATCCTCTCTGAACTGTTGTCCACAATATTCCTTTGATAAATTAAAATCAAAAATTTAAATACTCATTGAGAAGAAAAGGACAAGATGTCCTGACTAGAACTGAAAGTCCTGTATCTGTGATAAGGATATGAGAGTGTGTGTGTGTGTGTGTGTGTGTGTGTGTGTGTGTGTGTACCCATCTTTAGTAACACATTCTAAAGTTTGTTGTGGTTTCCTCTTCTTTAGCAGCATGCAAAGTCTTTTGTGTTCAGAGAAAAAAGGATCAGGCATGTGTGAGCATGAACCCAAACATATCCCTGTATCAAGTCCCCCACATAACCCCAAGGGCTTTTTATTTGCCAAAAATGAAAGTTAAGAATCCAGACCACAAGTGTAATTTAAAGGTTTTATAAATTCAGACTACTTTAAGATGTGAAATGAAAAATAAAATGACATGGGGAAAAAGTTTTCTTTTACAATAAAGTTGGTAACATTTACATAGGGTAGGCTTCTAAGTAAATCAGGAGTTTAGTTGCATTCAGAATATTAAACATACCTCAACAAATATTAATTAACAAATTATTAATTAAACACTTACTATTAACAAAGATTTATCACTGTGACAAAAACTGCAAGGAATACAGAAAAGCAGTACAGCAAAAATGAAGCACAGAATAAAATCTCATCCCATATATCAAGATAAGCTCAAAATGGGTATATGACTTAGACATAAAGGGTGATTGATATAAGAAAATAAATAAAACATAAAAGAAATTACTTGTCAGACCTATAGTTAGAGGAAGAATGCATAACCAAGTATAAGATAGAGAGGCTCATCAAAAATAAAATTAATAATTTTGGTTACATAAAGTTGAAAAGTTTTTGCATAAATAGAACCAATGCAGCTAAAATGAGAAGAAAAGCAGGAAAGTGGAAAAAAATCTTTGCAGCAAATTTCGCTGATAAAATTCCTCAAAAATATAGAAACTGAACCATATTTACAAGAATAAGGGTCATTCTCCAGTTGATAAAAACAGGCAGTTTTCAGAGGAAGTAGTCAAAGCAATCAATTGTCATATAGAACAATGCTTTAAATCACTAATAACTAGAGAAGTGCAAATTAAAAAAAAAAACTTTTAAAGGTACTACTTCACACTCACACTGGCTAAGATGACAGAAAAAGAAAATGGCAAATGCTGGAGTGAATGTAAGAATATAAGTATACGAATTCACTGTTAATAGACTTGTAAATAAGTCCAATCAATCTAGAAAGCAATCTGGATCTATGCCCCAAAAGTAATTAATTTATATATACCCAGCAATACTACTACTTAATCTGTATCCCAAAGAAATAAAAAAAGGAAAGATCCTATATTTACAAAAATATTGATAACAGCTCTTTTTGTTGTGGCAAGGAATTGGAAATTGAGGGAATTCCCTTCAATTGGGGAATAGCTAAACAAGTTGTGGTATATGATTTTTATGGAATACTATTGTGCTGTAAGAAATGAGAAAAGAAATGGTTTCACAAAGATCTGAAGCATAATGAAGTGAGCAAAAACAGAAAAACAATTTACAAAATAATAGCAATATTGTAAAACAATCAACTATGAAAAATTTAGTAACTGATCAATATAATGACTGGTCATAATTCTAAAAGACTCATGAAGAAATATGCAACTCACTCCAGAGAGAGAATTAATGAACTCAGAGTATAGATTAAAGCATATTTTATCCTCTTTTTTAAATGTAACTAATGCAGAAATTTTTTTGTGATTTCATATTTGTAATGAATTTTTGTTTTTGCCTTCTCAATGGGTAGGGAAAGGAGGCAGGAGAGATTCTGGGGGGAAAAACTATCTGAAAGTTCTGTAGTGCATGCTGGAAAATATACGAGGTTTAGCTATGACATAGCTCTTCCTTATATGGTGCTTATATTCAAGTACAAGAACAAGACAATCACAAATAACACAAAATCTCTGACTGAGAATGAAGTATTGTTTTATAAGGCTCAGAGGGTGGACATTCATTCCCAATGGGAGAATTAGAGAAGATTTAATGAGGAAGATAGTCTTTATTTGGTTTGGTCTTTAAAGGATGGGTTCAAATTCAACAATTGGGATGAGGTGGGGTAGGATAGAGTGGAATGAAAGAAGGGAGGGCATTACAAGGACAGAGAAATTACAAGGAAAGAGAAGGAAGCAGGAAAGGATGGAATTAGTAACTAAAACTTCACGCTATTAACATACTAGGGCTTAGCCACTGAAGACATTTTGCCATCTGCCTTGCTTTCCTGGGCATATACCACTTTCTTTGTCTGTTGCTCAGGGATTGATAATGAAATCAAGCAACAATTGCATTGCTACTGTGACTGACCACCCATTTCCTTGGATAGCTTACTTAGCTCAGTGCCGATGAGACTGAGTTCCAGCATGTCTAGACTGAAGTTTCCTTCTCTGGCCACCACTCCCTGACTTCTCACACCCATCCATGTCAGTCTGTCCAGTTTCACTCTATTCTATCTTTCCATCGTAACCTCTGGGAACTCCTATTCTATTGTTATGTGCCTTTCAAATCAGACCTCTCTCTCTTGAAGTTGTCTTATATCTAGTTTGTAATTTCTATGAACAGAATATAAAATCATTGAGAATAGAAATAGTTTCCTTTTTTATTAAAATACTCTGTACCTAGTACAGTGCTGTGAAGATATCAGGTGCTTCCTAAATGCTTGTTGGATTGTTTTTAATTAAATAGTCCAATTTGATGGAATATAAACTATGTGAAAGGGAAAAAGACAAAACAAGGCTAGAAAGTTAGAGGGATTCGAGACCATGAAGGTGCTTGAATGCAAAATTAAAGAATTTTAATTTGACTTTGAAAGCTATGGCATCTGAGTATAGAAGTGGCTAGATCTGTGGATAAGGAAAATAACTTTAGCAACAAAGTGAAGAATTAATGGGAAGGAACAGAGATTGGAGGAGGGAAAAACTTTTCAGAGGCCCTGAACTAAGTGGTAATAGAGAGAAAAGATGGATATAAGAGCTAGAATGAACAGGGAAATTGATTGGATATAAGAGGCATAGAAGAGGAAGGGTAAAAAGAAAATGAGTAGGAATGGGATAGAAAAAGACTTTTTTTATATCTCATTTTTGTAGATAGCAGAAACAAAATAATTCATTATATAGGCATTTATGTTTAATGATTGCTGAGCAATAATAAGGTTTTATAATTTGTACCTTGACGTGTTTTCTGCTAAAATTTGAGTATATTGTGTTTTACATATACATTTAATACAAAGATCCATGTGTGTATATATACATATATATATAAATATGTATATACACATAACCAACAGAACAAACAGAAATGATAATCAAAATAATGATCATGATAAAACCTACTTTCTGTTGTAATGTTCTGGAACTCAATTATACTAATGTGATTATAAATCATGACTCTGATCAGATCACTAAATACCCCTGACCTCCCTTTGCTTCTCATCTAGTCATCCAGATATCCCTCCAAGTCATCTTGCCACCATATGAACATCTACTCCATGACTCTAAATCCTCTCACTGCCATCTTTTCTGCTTCCACGTCTTGGTCACTGCTTTTGGAAAGGGCACGTCAACTGGCAGTCTTATATTTGCACTCTTCTCCACCTCTGTGACTCTCCAGACCAAAGTGCCCTTCTCTGGAGACCACTTTCCTAAATGTGGTGCTTTGTGGCATTGGAGTGCAAGTTCCTTAAGATCAGTGACTGTCTCACTTATTGGATTGCATCCTCCCAATGCTTATGAGCACCCAACTTGATATATTTTTATTATTAAGAGATTTTTTAGTTGTGTCTGATTCTATGATCCCATTGGGATTTTCTTGGAAAGATACTGAAGAGATTTGCCATTTCCTTCTCCTGCTCGTTTTACACATGAGGAAATTGAGGTAGACAGGGCTAAGTGTCTTGCCCAGGGTCATACAGCTAGTAGGTGTGTGAGGCCACATTTGAACTCAGGTCTTCCCAATTCCAGGACCAAGTACTTTATTTACTGTGCCACCTAGCTTCTCTACTTGATGTAAGTACTTAAAACATGCTTTTTCTGTTATATATCCCTCTAATACATCCAGAAACCATAAAATGTGCATAGCAATTTATATATGTGATAATCTATAAAATTTGTATAGTTAAGCTTTCCATCAATTCATAGAAAGAATTAATTTAGTAATTATTATAAAATAAGAAGCAATGTCAGGAAAACAGGCTCAAGCTCTGCTTCCTACACAGTAGCTTGGCCTTGCCTCTTAACCTTTCAGTGCCCCAGGTGTCTGGAGCCTCCCCCTTCTACACCTCCATATTTCCAAAAGTACTTTTAGCTTCTCAAAAAAAGTGCTACATAAACTGCCAATTGATTTTTAATATATCCTATGAATAGAGCATTCTATTAAAACCACCTGGAAAAGGGAATTTTTGAAAAGCCAAACCATTTTGTAGCCTTACTTAACAAAGAGACAAATTGCTTGTACAATACAAACAAAAATGATCTTATCTCGGCTTGGAGCAACACACTTATCAAGAATAGTTCAGTCTCAGGTGAAAATGTTCAGCTCAATTATAAAGCCCTCACCTTTTTTATTCAGTTGCTCACCAGCAAACAGCATTTGCTAAGTTCCTATGCCTCTCTCCTTTTTCTTTTGATGAAATTGCTTGCCCAGGCTCACACAGCTAGTAAGTGTCAAGTGTATGGGGTCATTGATCCATCCACTGAGCCACCTGGCTATCCTCTTCCATCCCTCATATCTTATTAATAAATCTTGTGGATGGATTTGATCAGTTACCCTGAAGATATACCTGAATTTCTCAAACAGGAGCCCGTGTGTTCTTTGGTCTCCAGCTGGGTAAAGTGGAACACAGCTAACCTTGCTATCTCAAAAAGAACTGAAAACTCTAGTATCTTTTTAGCTAGCTAAGAGTTCTCACACTGGAGTAATTGTGTGAGTCCAAACAAAAAGATGCTATGATTTACACTTAACATTTAGAGGAACACTGGCAGAAAAAGAAAGCCAAATTGTCACGCAGCTTAGAGATTTTGCTCTAGTTGCAACAACCACTGGCACCATTTAAATCCCTCCCCTTTCCCAGGTAATTGTGGCCAAAACCCTTCAGGGCGTGACCTGACTTCTGTGTGGTCCAGAGCTCATGGGTAAGTACCCCAGGCTGTTGGGTCTTGAGGTTCATGAAGTGTTTTCATGAGTGGGTGGTACACTGGCGACTGTCTCAGAGTTCTGGCTTTTAAGGGTCGGCTGTGTGGGAGTCCTGGTCCCAAGGAAAGGGGAGGCTGGACTAGGAAAAGATAGTCTAATCTGCGTGTGGGTGTCTGCAGCAAAGCAGAACAGCTGGTTAGTTTAATTTTAGTACTTTTGTCCTTGATGGATCCACTTTAAGGAAAGCACCTACTCGTCTGGGAGAAGAGTGTTTGTCTTTTAGAAAGCCCAGAAAGCCTTCTGCTCCACCCCTGGAGCGTCCGGCTCCTCTCCATCAGGTTATTTCACCTTTTAAAAAAAACAGGGGAGCCTTATCTACTGTACTAGTCCTTTTACAGACAGGACAATATTGCTGCCCGGAGTTCTCGGCAGAGTAATGCCAAGGAATGCTATGCACTCAAGTAACTTGCTTGTACGATAATAACCTCAGTTTATAAGTGCTTGAAAGCCTCTTTGCATGTTTTAAAGCATATTTACAGTTTTAAAGTGATGAGAAAGCCATTCGGAAAGTATCTTGGGGGGGGGGGGAAGGGGAAGGGAAATGACCAAGCAGTTGGAAGCGGGAGCACTCTATTCTCTACCAAGAGCTGGAGACTATTAACTTCTTGATTTGTTTTTTTGCCCTTCAAAAGGTCAAGGAATCAACGCATATAATCTAATTTCACAAACATTTATTAAATGCACAACAGCTTGTACAAGACACTGCGTATACAAGATACAAAGAAAAACAGTTCCTGCCCGCAGCAAGCTTATATTCTACTGGGCAAGTGAAGTGGGGATATAGCATATCAAACTGGTAAGAATATCCATGATAATATGAGGAAGAAGAATCGAACAATTACAACTAGTGGCCTGCCTGACAGCTGTCATTTCAAGACTCCAATGCATAAATTGATCATTAATATAATTCTAACAGATATTCTATTACCATATCATTACCATATGAATTCTTCATAAAGCTAAGAATGTAGAAGTTCTGGTAAGTTTCTTGATGGTTATCTTGGATAAGGAAACAAACAAACAAACAAAAAAACTATGGCAACCAGGGGATCTGAATGCCAAAAACATCACATCGGCTCTAGACCTGAAGGAGGATTTCCACTCCCCAACACCATGTCTGCTCTAGATCATGGAGGAGGACTTCTACTGTCCGACATCATGTTGGCTCTAGATCATGGAAGAGGACTTCCACTCCCTAACACCATGTTGGCTCTAGACTGTGGAGGAAGACTTCCACTCCCCAACATCATTTCGGCTATAGACCGTGGAGGTCTATTAATGACACAAAGGAGGGTGTTTATGTGATGGTAGTGCAGATGTCCCTTTTTCAACTTGTTTATAGGAGTTGGAGTCAAGAAAGGGAGCCAATAATACTATGCAATAAAAGAAATATTTTGTAATCCATTTTATATTGGTCAATGTAAAATTTTTGCCATTACAAAAGTAACAAAGAAGAATTTGAAGCTGATATTTGGCTAGATGTAGGAAGTTCTTTGAGAAGTCTTTTTGATTGTCTCAGGTAATAGTATGTGTGTGTATATGAGGATACATATACATATATGTAATATATAATAGTGTGTGTATATATGTGTGTGTGTATATATGTATATATGTGTGTATGAATGTATATATATATATATATATATTTATATTTATATACATGTAGAACAAATATATTCCCCAAATGAACGAAAGCTCCTCGAGGACGGATACTTTCTTCATTTTTAAAAACTTGTATCTGCAACATTTAAATCCAGTGCACAATACATAGCAGATGCTTATTAAATGCTTGCTGATTGAGTCATTGAATGAGGTGGTGCAAGAGCTGAGCTTGAAGCATGTTAAGATTCTAAGAAAAAAAGTAAGGAAATTACATTCCAAGCTTGGGGGAGAGATTATACAAAGGCACAGAAATTGGGAGATGGGATGTAGAATTTAGAGAACAACAAGAAAGCTTGATAAGCAGGAGTATTGGAATATTGGGAAAGGAGCAATGCCCACTAAGTCTGGAAAGGTAAGTTGTGGCCAAATTGTAAATGGCTTTAAATGCCAAGCTAAGGAATTGGCTTTTATCCTGGAAGTTTATCAGGCAGACAACAAAGGTTTGTAGCTTGAGGGGAAATTATGTGGTTGGAATTGTGATCTAAGAAGAGTCTTTTGAAAGTTGTGTGGAAGAATTCTAAAGAAAGACTGGGAGTTGAGAGAGGAAATTCTCATTTGGATCTGATTCTTGCCAAAAGGAATTGGCTGGTAGAATGGAAAGAATGGGAAACTTGGGAAGAAAGTGATCATTCACTCTATCTTAAAATTTGTGACAGAGAAAAGAAAAGTTGGGAATAGTTTGATATGCAAACAACATTTTGAGAGAGCACATGTCAAAGGATCCAGAAGAATAGGCAAGGGTTCATGGAATAATTCTACAGGATAAGTCAGCCTGCAGAGGGGTGAGAAGTTCTCAAAAAAATGAAATTCTTGATATAGAAAGAAAAAGAATTCTGATGAGCAGTGTGGAAACCTAGAGAACTCATCAAAGAACTTTATTTTTAAAGATGGAAGCAAGGGTAGAATGAATACAAAAATGTGGTAATATTATTGTATGAATAGTATTATAATCAATGGGAACAGAGCTATAATATTTAAGGGAGGTATGCAGGAGGTAAGAAATGTAGAGTGGGACTCAGTTATGGAAAATAGACAAGTAGAAAAATTTGAATTTTATGTGATGTCAATAGGAAACTATTATATCAGTTCCTTAAAGGGCATACTTTATTGGAATGGTACTTAAGGAATATGAAATATCTTACTTTGATGTATAGATAAAGAGAAAGATCATGGGCAGGAAGAGCAGCTGGCAGGCAGCTGAAGTACTGGATAAAAGAAGAAACACCATGGACCTGGGTGCCGGCTACTGATGCGGAGAGACGTCAGCAATGACCCAGAATCATTGTGTTGGAAGAATTCACAAGTTGAATTTGAGGGGCACATATCCCTTCACATCTGATCAGGAGGAAGGATTCTAGGATGATCTGAAAGTTTATCAAATTGAGGGACTATAAGAATAGTAGTCATATTAAAGAAGTGGGGAAGCTGCAAAGGCAACCAGTTTGAAATAGAAGGAAATGAGCTTAATTTTTAAAATGTTGAGGAATTTGAGAAGTTAAGCAGTGAAGGAAAGAAGAAATAACATAATAAGAGGAACTTCTAAGAAATTTATTTGTCTGTTTGTTTTTAAAGAGATCACATTTGGATGAGCAGGATGTTTTCAGAAACAAACAGACAAACCTGGAAAGTCCTCCTTGAACTCGAGCAAAGTGAAGTGTAAGGTATATAAAATAATAGCAATATTCTGGGATGACCAGATTCAAATGACTTTGCTATTCTCCACAATACAATAATCCACAACTACTCTGAAAGTTTGAGGTAGTTGGATACAAGAGATTGGAGTTTGGGTCTGAGATTTGAGGGGGTCATTCACATAGAAATCATAAGATGATATATATATATATATGTGAATATATGAGAGAGAGAGAGAGAGAGAGAGAGAGAGAGAGAGAGAGAGAGAGAGAGAGAGAGAGAGAGAGAGAGAGACCCTTTTTAGAGTCCATTTAATCTAATCCCTTCATGTTACATAATAAGACTTTTGAGACCAGAAGTGATGAAGTAATTTGTTCAGGGTAATAAGGTTTTTGGACTGGACCTGTGAAATGATAAAGCTAGGAGACTGATTTTAAATCCAAGGTTCTTACCATATGCTTCTTCCCAAATACTGCACTCCTTCCTCAATGACAGCTGAAACAATAACTGAGGATGATCTCTCCAAGGAAGTGAATGTCAAGAAAGAAGAGAAAGTGGATAAGGAATAAACACTCACTTGCACTAAGTTGGAGTGGTTAGAGCAGGAAGAAGGTCCAATAAATGAGACAAAAAAAGAATCAGTAACACATGGAAGAGGAGAAATCTGATAATGTAGTGTGGTGGAAGCCAAAAGAAGGGGGAATTTCAGGAAGGAGATAGTTAATAATGCCTTCCATGCCAATAAAAGATTAAAAAAAAAAGGTTGAGTACAAGAAAAGATCTAAGATTTAGCTAAAAAGTCACTGTTTAACTTTGTGGGTCTATAGTTTTACTTGAGTAATGGAATAGAAACCAGAAGTTAGGCAGTGAAGGAAAGGCAAAATAACATAATAAGAGGAACTTCTAAGAACTTTTATTTGTCTGCTTGTTTTTAAAGAGATCACATTTAGATGAGCAGAATGTTCTCAGAAACAAACAAACCTGGAAAGTCCTCCTTGAACTCAAGCAAAATGAAGTGTAACATATACAAAATAATAGCAATATTCTGGGATGATCAGATGCAAATGACTTTGCTGCTCTCCACAATACAATAATCCACAACTACTCTGAAGGAATTATGATGAAAAATCCTATTCATACCCAGAGAAGAAATTGATTATTCTGAATACAGACTGAATCATATTCTCGCTCTCACTCTCGCTCTTTTCATAACTTTATTTTCTTGATGTTTTTTTAAAAATTGAATTGGGAGAGCTATTTTTTTTTCACAACATGATTTTTATGGAAATGTTTTACATAACTTCACATGTGGTTTTCTGGAACTAAAAGTTTTAAAAAACAAATGTAAACAATTGTTTTAAATTCAACTAGCATAATATTAAAAAATTAAAAAGAAAAAAAAACAAAGAGATCCCTTTTGAAAGCAGAAGAGAAGGAATCAACTGAGAGAAGAGAGACAACAGTAAGTAAGAGATGTGGAAATGAGGTCATTTGGATGTGGCAGGAGAGTGGAATGGTTTCTTGGCTGAAGAGGCTGCTTTGGGACACTTAAAGGAGAAAAAAGCAGATATAGAAACATAGATATGCTGAACTGAAGATTTATATGGGGTTCCCATACACAATCTACTCAAGTCTTCTCAATTCAGATACAAATTACACCCCTCCACAAAGAGTAGGTGGAAAGGTTATTATACTGAAGATTTGAAAAGGAAGGTCAAAACAGAGTTTGAGAGGTCATAAGACGCAGAAATGTATAAGAATAAAACAACAGATTATAATGCTACTTAAATAAATTTACATATTCAGTATCCTATGAAATGTTATTTTAAAGTAATAGAATACTATTGGTGTTAGAAGAAATGATGAAAGGAATGATTTCAGAGAAACCTATGAATTATCTACACTGATGCAGAGAAATGTGAGCAGAACTAGGAGAAAATTTTTATGATAACATTATAAAAAGAAACAACCTTAAAAGTCTTGAGAACAATACTCATTGAAATTAATTTGGACTGAGTCAAGTCTAGATAGTTCTGCATGTTTCCCTCCAACAATGCTTAGGAGCAATAGAGAGCATTGTAGATAATGTAATCTATATCTCCTCTTGTTATGTTTGAAAGCAAAGTCAGTATTCAAATATAAAAAGTTAGAGTGAATTAAATGTCCATTTCCCCCAAATATTTACAAATAATTATGTTTCTATTTCTGGAAATTTTTCTTAATTAGGCAAAAGTCCCTGGAGCCAAATTTTAGACCTGCAGCTCATTCAATGTGACTTAAGAGAACTTTCAAATTCAATTCCAATATTTATTAAATTCAAAATGAAGTGACTAGCCCCAAATCATATAAGGATGAAGGAAACAAATATATATGAAGTGCCTATTATGTGCCAGGCACTGTCCTAAGCTAATTTTTACAAATACTACATCATTCGATTCTCAAAACAAGTCTGGGAGATAGGTACTATTACTATGGCCATTGAACAGATAAGAAAACAGAGGCAGAGTTGAAGTGACTTGTTTGGGTCATACGATATACAGCTATTAAATGTCTGAGGCTGAATTTGAACTTCTAAACTCTTTCCGACCACAGGCCTGACACTTTATTTTGCTACCTAGCTGTTACAAAGTCTCATAGGGAACACTTAATTCTATGTCTTATTCATTCAAGTGCAAAATCAAGAGAAAAGTGCTTTTAAACAGAATGGAAAGTAGCATCTACTAGATTTGTGAGTTGAAAAAGTAGATAAACAGGAGTAAAGAAAGAATTCCTCTAAATTCAGTACATTCTGGAAGGCCCATTTTTTCTATTATATTTTATTAAAAGGCTGAATCTCATTGGAGAAAAGGTAAAACTCAGATAACTATGGAACACAGAAGAATCACATCAACCTCAACTAACAGAATCAACTTCTTGCTTTTACAATTCTATAACAACTTTTACAAGTCCCAGGGAAATTGTCCATTACAAGATAATAGAATATAGAAACAGAGATATGCTGAATTGAAGACTATTATACGGTTCCCATCCACAATCTACTGCAGTCTTCTCAATATGGAGACAAATTGACACCCCCCCCCAGAGAAAGGTTATTATTTGTCATATTCAGTAACAGAGTTATCTTAAGAAAAAAAGCTCTTTTTTTGCTCCCCCTGAATAATCTTCCTTTATATATATATATATATATATATATATATATATATAATGCATAGATGCATTTATATGTATATATATATATATATGTATGTATATCCATGCATGTATATATGAGTTTGTATATTACACACACACACACACACACACACACATATATATATATATATACATATATGTATTGTAAATACAGATATACTTATACACACAACTAAAATGATTATGTTTAATAAGTCATTTTCCTTTAGTGGGTGCTATAGAAAACCACAGATGGAAATGAGTTTGACTTTTAAAGCCATACTTCTTGTTGAACATATGTGCGCCTACTAGGGGATTTCCATAATGCAAATCTGGACCAGCATCTGCTTTCAACATTTCCCTCAAGAGAGTTAAACAGGAGCAACAAAAACGTCCTGGTTAAGCTTTTAAAATCCAAAATCAGACTTTAAACAGCTACTTCGGTAAGGAGACCCTGGCTACTAGGGTGATATACTTCAAAGGGACCTTCCAGCTTAATTCAAACCACAGCTAAACCTTTGCCATCAGCTTGGCACTAACTGGCCCAAAGCCACATCATCATCCTTTTGGGGAAGTGCTTGTCGACCAGTATACCTTCCTCATCAAACACGGCCCCCCACCCCAAAGAAACAGACAACCAAAAACCCTGGTTTGTACAAACAGGTTCCTGTTGGAGAAAACTCCCACGTGCCTTTTTTGAATCCCGTTCACAGAGTTGAGAGCTGACCTTGGAGATCCATCTGATCTAGCTTCTAACTTTTCAGAAGAAGAAATGGAGGGGGGCTGGTTGTGTGACCAGGGATCTTGGCTTCCGACACAGTGTCCTTCCCACCACAGGCAGTCAGAGACACTAGGGCAGCAGCAAGCACGGAAGGCTGGGAGGGAGAAAGGCTGGGCAGGGGGCCTCAGGTCTGCCTCCTCAAGTTAGGGTTCTGTAGGTTAGCTGTGTAAGCCCTGGGGGCCTCAGTTTCCCAAGCATATCACCAGAAGATCATCCCTATAGGCCCTTTACAATCAAGAGCAGGAGCCCACAGGCTGTGCAGCCGGAGGACCGAGATTCAAAGCCCACCTGGGACATTCACCTCCGGACTGGTCTTGCTCTTCTCAGCAATGAAAAGTGGGATTTGGACTCAGAGCTACCAGGGTCCCTTCCAGCTCTAGATCTATGCTGATAAAAACTAACTAGATCCCAGATTCCTTTTTAGACAATGACCAGGCTACACTAGGCAGTCCCTGCTAGCTCAAACATCCCATGGTTCTGATCCCATGCGGAGTCCTCAGGATAACTGGATGAATGACTGGCCTAAAAAGGCTCATCACTGGTCTTGCACTTCCTAGATTTCTGCTGCTGAGCTGAATTTAGCTGAGGTTACCTAGATATCACAGTGGCAGAATCAGTCTGTATATAATGAGTATATTTAATTCAAACTCCTTAGGAAAACCAGAAATGGTCAACCCCAAGACCTGCGAATTCCTTGTCCTACATGAAGCAACGTAGGTAGATATGCAGTGGGATGACTCTGGCCCACAAAGTGTATCAGTTAGGTTGCTTAGGCTACAGTATGTGTAAATACATAGTCTGGCATGCAAAGAATGGCAAGGTAAGGAAAGAGCTAGGTTTAGAGAAGCATCAGAATGATGACTACTGGCCCTCATTTCACCCTTGGAACTAAGACTTCAATAAGCTGCTTAGGAAAATCCCTTAATACTTCCTGAGCCTTAATATTTCTGCCTGTAAAATGAAGGGGGCAGGAATGGAGTGGACATTTAATACTGGTACCAGAGCCACAAAAATAGTGGATAATACTAATAGATGCAGAAAAAGTTTTTGACAAGATACAAATCCCATTCCCATTTAGAACACTAAAGAACAGTGAATAATGGACCTTTCCTTAATATTATTTATTTATTTATTTATTATGCATTCTTCTATTTCCATGATCGAGGCACACTAATCATCTTGCTGCTCTTCCTACATGGTATCCCATTTCTCATCTCTTTTGCACATACTTTCTCCCATGCCTAATCCGTATCTCTTAGAATACCTAGTTTTCCTTCAAACTACAGCCCAAATAGAGATCTTTCTTGATCCCTAAGTTGTCCCCTCGACTACCTTGTATTAATTTTTATTTTAGATATCTAGCAAGGGTGGGATAAACTTACATATGTACATCTTGTTATTCCTCTTCCTTAAATAGAATGTAACTCCATGCTGATGGGATTGCTTCATGTTTGTTTGTCATATCTCCAATACAGTTTCTGGCATACAGTTGGTGCTTAAAAATTGCTTCTTGCTCAGCTGACTGAAGTATATATGATTAGTGTCTGAAAGTCAGACCTGGAGAGCACTTTTATCATTACTCAATGCCTTCTTAGATATATTCTGTGATCTAGGTCTCACACAGGATATGGACTGAGCACCACAGGCCATATGAAATACCTAGATAATAGCTGACTTTACAGATACCATAGGATCTTTTAGTGGTCCACCTTCTCACCTGAATGACAACTGTGAGCACCACATATACTAACACCATGAAGGAAGCTGGAATTACCAGAATAAACTCTTCATAAGCTTCCCTGAGTTTTACGACTCCCTACTTCCTCATTTTCTTAACATTGCATTCTAAATTTCAAAAGGATGTTATGGTTTGACGAGGGTACTACAGTGAAAGCAAACTTATATTTGTTCTTTTCCTATTAGATAGGGATGGGGTTTGAAGCCTCTCCCCTTAAATTCACTGCTAATAATCTATAGTTTCCATTCATTGGTTTTATTCATACTTTTTAAAGTGATACTGAAAAAGGCTACTCCTTCATCTACATGAAAGCCTCTTTAATATTTAAAAGACATGTTGCAACCTCATTAAACCTTTTTTTCCAGCTAAAAATTCCAAGTTCCTTCAACCATTTCTTATAACATGATTTCCAGATCCTTCCCTATTTTGGGCTTTGCAGAAAATGGATTCCACTTTATTTGTATCTCTAGATTGCCAATGTCTATATGATCTCTTGCCATTCTAACTTCTGGCAGCAAATATTCCTTTTCCAACTTTATTTTAACCCAAACTTCAGTTTACATACTTTCCATAAGCCAATCAATCTGCAGGCTATGAAATAATGATATATTTCCAACTCAGCTATTTTGGGAATGGGCAGAGGTGCCATTGAGACCAACTAGGATGCAGAAGTGGAAAAAGTATGAGACTCGTTGGTTATAGTTTATGTAGCTCCTTGAGGATGCAGCGAAAGGAGCAGAACTAGCAAGGCAGTCAAAGTGTAATCTTGTTATAAGCTTCTAATTTTTCTAGGCTGTTCTCCATGTGGACTACACATCCACGCATTTATAGGGTTCTGGTCAGTGTAATACTCAGTGCAGGGATCAGAGGCTTTTTTGTGCAGTTAGAGATGAATTAAATAAAAAAGTGAGGTTGCAGCAAGCACTGACAAGACCCTGCTTATAATAGACACCCAATCAATTATAAACTTCTAGGATTCTAAAGCTGAAAAGGACCAGCCTTTTAAATTTAGCACATGGGAAAACTGAGGGGCTAGAGAGGTTAGGTAATTTGTCCAAGCTCATCGTGCTAATGAGGAGCCAAATTGATACTTGAGTCCAGAGCTTCATGACAAAGGCCAATGCTGTATTCACTGACACCAATTCAGTGTCTCTGTTGCCCACTCAGAAAAAGTGTGGGAAAGCAAGGTCATTGGGAGCCACAGAGGGGAGAGTAGGGAGGAGCCAAGTCAGCAGGAAACCCATCCTTATGCCTTACTCTGTAAGGTCCAGATGGATGCAGGTGGCACAGGGCATAGAGCCCTGGACCTGGAACCAAGAAGATCTGACACTCATTAGCTGTGGTACCTTGAGCAAATGGCTTACCTGCCATTGTGCCCCAGTTTCGTCATCTATAAAGGGGGATAAAAACAGTATTTGCTTCACAGAGTTGTTTGATGATCAATACAATGACATCTGTAAAATTTTTAGCACAATGCTTGGACATATATAAGATGGTATATCGATGTTTTTCCTTCCTTGTTTCCCGATTTTAGGTATTTAGGTATTCTAATAAGTGGCATTTTATATGTGAGAATGAGAACTAAATAGAAGAGTAGGATAAGACATCTCAAAAGGTCAGAATGATGGGCCAACTTTATTAAGATGAAATTTTAAAGGGATAAATGTAAAACCTCACATTTGGCTCTAAAAATAAAATTTCAGAAATATACTATAGAGTAATTTGTTCAGATAACAGCATATAGTAAAAAGATCTACAAGTTTGAGTTGATTACATGGCTTTCAAATAGTCCAATGATTCTGATTGCAAAGACCTCTTAACATGTCTTTTTACCTCAACTCTTTCCTTCCATTTCAATCTGTCATGGCATACCAAAGGCAGAACAACTTGTTTTACAAAGAGATTTATTTATAATGCTGCTACCCCAAATCTTTAGTGAACTCCTATCACCTACCAAGTAAAGTTCAGATTTCCTTTACCTGGCATTCAAGACCCTTCACAAACCATCTTAAATTTCCAGGTTACACCCCTATACCTACTCTAGACAAACTGGATCCTCTTCTGTCCTCCTAAATGTTGGGTACACTCTCACCTCCAGCCCTTGCTGCTGCTGCTGCTGCTGCTGCTGCTACTCCTCCTCCTCCTCCTCTTCCTCCTCTCCCTCCTCCTTCTCCACTTTTCTTTTATGTGGCTTTCTTTCATGAGATTTTATTCCTTCGATCTCACACTGTACTTTGCAATTCTCTATTATTTAATACTGTGTACTGTAGCTATCTGTGTTTATCTATTATTCCCTTAATAGAATGCCACTCTATGAGGATAGGGACTATGTTTAATCTGACTTTTATATCTTCCCTCTAAACCTAGTATAATGTTCTTCATTCTGCAGGTACTTAATAAATATTTATGGAATACATAAATGAATAAATTATAAGTGACTACTTGTTCAGGATGTTGTTGATAGGATTCCTGTTCAAGCTTAGATGATCTCTGAAGTTCCTTCAAATTCTGAGACATTTTCCAGTATAATGTAGTAGATATTCTCTAATACTGGACTTCTGGCCAATTTTTTCTTTGTTTTTAAAAATAAATTATTGAAAACATGTATAAATTCTCCCTAACACACTTAAAAATGTTAAGCAAAATTTTCAACTTGTTATAACTATATAACAAAGGCTCATTGATTCAAAGATTTTTTATACATTATTAATCCTTATAATGCCCCTATTACATAAAAGGATAAAAATATTTATAGCTTAAGCACTGAAATAGGGCAAATATTACTTCAGATTATGAATTAGGGAAAAAGCCAGGAATGTAATCCATGCTTGATAAGTTTTAGCTTACTGTAGAGTTTCCTCCATGACAGCACCAATTCTTTGTCAGAATTACTTGGCATCTCTTCTATACATCAGAAATACCATTATGTCGATAAAGGATAAATTATAAGTGACAAGAAATTCTTTTACTAAATTAATTGATCGTCACACTATTTTCTGAAAATGTAACATCTAATTAATAATATTTTAAAGACACAGTGGCTATCTAAGCATAATTTACAATTAGGAAACAAGACTCATAGTCCAACTATCTTTATAAATAGATGTCAGAGACACTGTTTTTAATAAAAGCACATCATTATTGACTTTCTGACTACTATCATGTGACAAAACTTGATTGCATGTGCCATTAGAACTTCTGTAGAAGACATTAGGTATGAACATAAACTATTTCAATAGCTTTGTTTAACACAAGACCTGCTTTATTCTTAATGGTTTGTGTTTGAAAACTCTACTTGCAAGTTAACTGTGAGTACCTTGAAATTCCCTTTCCCCTAAAGTCAGCTGCAAACAATATCTAGCAGCAGCTAAATATTAGCTGAATAATAGCTGAAAAGTCCCAAGAACACCCCACTGCTGCCAGTATTATATAAACATGTCTAGAGTAAGAGACTGCTCTAGCATCATTTTCATAACTAACATTTACATAGAGACTATTATGCATTAGGAACTGTGCTAAGAGCTTTATAAAGTTAATCTCATTTGATCTTTCTTGCATCTACCTCCCAGAGTTGGAAGGAGGAGAGAGGAAGGAAAGGAGAAAGGAAGAAGCCATAATGGGGCAGCTCTCCTGTTTGTCCTTCATTCTTGAAGAGCATGACACCAGGAAGGTGATATCATAATTTACAAGTGGATTGCATACTATAATATATAATTAGAATATGAGAGAGCACTGTGTAATATTGATTTATGGTTATATTGAATTTGATGATTCTCAATTTGTGGATTATTCAGATACTTTGTTGCTATTTATTTATCTTTTCTCAATCTGTCTTGGATGCTCATTATCATTCCATTAGACAACACTAGGTCAGGGAAGGAAATGATATTTCTATCAGTCCTTTTGAATATTTGTTAATAGCTCTGGTAAAAGATGAGGGATAAAGATGGTAATAATGACTATCTTCATTTCACATGAATAACAAGAAATTGTTATTCATTTAAATTATGCAATTAAAATTAATTTTGCAATTTAATTTAATTTAATTATGCAATTAAAAGGAATTCTTGCAAATTTTAGAAATATTTTTTCATATTTAATTCTTATATTTATATAAATATGTGTATTTATATACATATAAATAAATATATATAACATATATTTAATACTTCAGTGATTCTTATACAGCTTCAATTTATGATTTACAACTGTCTTCTAGCCAAAATGCAGCAATATGCAGTAAGATTTAGAATAAATAGCTTTAGAATTGAAAGGAAGTTTTGAGCTCATTCTTTATTTTCAAATGAAAACACTGTAGGCTTTGAGGGTTTCCATATGCCCACAAAGAAACATTGAGGAGGAAGAGTCAAGATTTGAACCTAAGTCCTCTGACTACACATCCAATGCTTTTTCATGAGATGATCACCCTCTCCTTCCTGATATACTCTCCTCTCAAGGTTTTTATAATGTTACTGTCCTCATTCTTCCCCTAAGCTGTCCCTCCTCACTCCATTCTCTATGATAACCTATCATTCTACCTCTTCCTATGTCTCTTTTATTTTAGCCTCCCTTCCTTCCTTTCCAATCTGGACTCTCCAGGAGTCTTCTACATTGGAATCCTTGGCTCTCTTGACCTAACTCATGCCTTCCCAAACTCCAAAGCTGGATCACTCACACTATTTGTCATTTCTGCTCTTCTCCAGGAATGGGGTTCCAGAGACTTGCTATGACTTTCAGAATCAAGCACAAACCTCTCTCCACAATCTGAACCTGCTTACACACCTTCCACTTACACCTTCCACATGCTTGTGTCCTCTGGGATACAGTGATAATGGCCTCGTTGATGTTTCTCAAATACGGCTTTCCCATCCCTGGCCTGGGCATTTTCCCTGGGGGTCCCAATGCTTGGAATATTCTACCCCTCACTTCACCTCTTGGCTCCCTGAGCTTTCTTTCAAGATTTGGGTGAAGTACTTCCTTGTAGAGGAACCCCCAACTTTCTGTGTTTCCTGCATATTTCTCTCTGGGTGAGGAAGCGTGGCTCTGCTTCAAGATGGCGCTGTGGCCACTGCAATAAGGAAGAGCGAGAACTCTATTCCATTCTGTTGTCCTTTAGTAGGGAGATAGGAGTAAAAAAGACAGGGAGGGAGGGAGACAAAAAAGAAGAAGAGAAAGAGAGGAGAAAGGATTCCCTTTTTAAGGTCTACTGAATGGATCATTCTCCCTGATTTAGTAACCAATCTTAACTGAAGTAGCTTTAACTTAGCAGGGGCTCTCTTTTGATGTCAACAGCATTATGTATTGTTATAGTAAATAAATAGGGTGAGAGATAGATAGAACTTTGGGAGAAAAGTTGTGAGAATGAAATTTGGAAAGTTTAATATGAGTTTAAATTTGGATAGCTTTTCAAACTGGTCAGAAAATGTTTTCAGGGGCTTCTGAAATCACCAAAGGCTGTGAAGCACACTGCAGCTGTGTCCAGAGCCAGTGCTCTGTGTATGTCCTTAGCTGGGACAACCTGAGCTTGGAGGCTGGTCGTTTAAATTAGGAAATGTTCTAGTCATGTCTGGAGCCTTTGACTCACTGCTGCTTGTGCCCTTCATCTTGGACTAGTTAGGGAGTGAGGCTGTAGGCTACCATAGTCTGATGGGCAAGGACAGGACTATGATTTAGCTATAGTCATGGATTTCTGAGAGAACTGAGTCAAGGGAGCTCTAGATTCAGAGAAGGGAATTCAAGAGAGGGTTTCTGATCAGGGACAGCCAGAGCTCATCATAAGAAAATAATATCTGAGATTCAGGTCACAAAGGGAAGCAGGATATGAAGTTGGACAGGAAAGTGAGTCTGTGGCATTTGCTCATGAAACTGGGGCCTGCAGACCATGTGCAGATATCCCTGAGAAAAGCCAGTACTTTTGTTAATGTCCTACAGCTGTTCTGGCAGCAAGACCTAGATGCAAACCTAAAATTTTATGCCCTGAAAATCCATGCCTTTCATCCTATATTCTCAACTACTTCTCAGAGAATCTTGCTCTAGATGTCATCTCTTCTGTCTCATTTATCTTCAATTTCTTCCTTCCTCTTGGCTTCTAGAAGGTCCATCTGGTGATGAGAACATTCTCAGTTTTCCCCAATCTTGCAAAAACAAAACAAAAATCCTTCCCTTGACCTTCCTACCACAATTAGTCAGTGGTTGATTTCTTACTTTCCATCACTGATAAACTCTGAAATTACCTATATTCAATTTCCTATGCCCTTCATATATTTAAAGAATCCAAGAAAGAAAATTCTTATAGGAAATAAAAAAGAACTAGGAACAGTTAAAAAAAAACTAGGAAGAACTGAAACTGGAATTAAATGGTACAATCAAGAAGAAATAATGGGAGAAATGAGTAATATAGCATCTAAAATAGAAAATCTGAAAAAAAAGGCAGAGCCAAAAGAAGAAAACAGATGAAGACAAAATCATAAACAATCAGTGAAAAAAGGTGGAAAATCTTTCTCAGAAAATAATTCATCAATAAAATGATATGGAAAAGTGAAAAACTTAAAGGATAGCTTTATGATGATTTTCCAGAGGATTTAGACAAATAAAAAAACATGATCACTTTTTTATTCTAGAAAATAATAATTAGCTCATTATTTCAATTTAGATTCTAACCACATATTTATGATTGCATATAATGTATCCTAATGCATTAATATATTGTTTCAAATTTTTTGTTATATATTGAGGAATATATTATGAGGACAGATCAAGGGCCATTTAATTTTGTGATAAACCAAAATGCAGCTGTAATAATAAAAAGATAGATTACTGTAAATTATATACACACACTTGAAACATTAGAGACAGTTTCCATTAAAGACTTTCCTTTGTAGAAATTATTAGCAATAAAAATTAATGGCTTGATTGTATATGATTTTGAAAGACAAAAAATTATCCCCGATATAAAAGAAAGTGATTTGAAAAAATATTTGCAGCAAAATGTACTGGATAAATATATGACATCCAGAATCTGTAGGAACTGATATATAATTATAAAAGTAATATCTACTAGTTAAAGGAGAAGTGATCAAAGAATATAAATAATTTTTTGAAGGAGAAAATGCAAATTAATGGGTTTTTTAAAAAGTATTTATAAGATCTAATAATCAAATAAATTTTACTTTAACCAATGTTAACATGCCATCTCATATTCATAAAACTGTCAAAATTAGCAAAAAATAATTTAAAAAAATCTCTTACTGCCAAAGCTGTAGTAAAATGGGTACTAAGGCATAAAAAGTATCCGGTGCTTGAGAAATAACTGAACACTTTTTGGCATATAAATACAGTGACATTCTATTATATCAGAAGAAATTACATTATAAAAAAATGAAGCCTTTTCTGGCTCATGGAGAATTGGTCACTCGTGGCAGAAGGACTGGAAGTTTGGAAGCATTAATTTTGGTGGCTTTTCAACAGGCGCCCAGCCATCAACATGCCACAGAACAAACACATAAAGTTACACTGAAAACAGCATCGCTGCCACTTGAATTACCAAAAGAAAAAAAGAAGGAAAGCTGAGAGGCTCATGAGTGTTCAAAGTGAATAAAGAAAAGGATTGGTCTAAAGGTCAAACTCTACCATAAACAGCATCATGCTGAGAAGATTCTGATGAAAAAGACTATCAAGATGCATGAAAAGAGAAAGAATGATGAAAAAATTCCCAAAGGAGCAGCGCCTGTATATCTACTGGACAGAGAGAGACAATCCTGAGCCAAAGTCCCTTCCAATATGGACGGTTATTAAAGAAGTGTTAAAGGTTATTCATACAGGAAAGAGAAAGAAGGTTTGGAAGAGAATGGTTACTAAAGTCTGCTTTGTCAGGGACAGCTTTACTAAAAAAACAATGAAATATGATTTATTAGATCAATGAGTTTGTGTTTTAAGAAGGCTTATATATAATTCATTCTGAACTTAAAGCCACTTTTTTTGTATACCCATTCTTAGAATGAAATTCCTCCTCTACATCATATACAACTCTGAATGTCATTACCAAAGGGATTGTTGCTGAAGTGAATGTGAGTGAGCTGGGCATTGTAACATAAGGAGGCAAAGTTATCTGGGGAAAATATGCCAAGGTTACCAACTGAGTGAAGTTCTACATCTTTAATAATTATTCACCATTCTACAATATATACTAAGAAAACCACAACAATTACTATGCTGAACAATCACAAAACAAAATCAAAGACCTGGTTCTGCACATTGGTTGTTTTGATTTGAGGTTAACTTGGAAAAGAGACACTATTTTCTATTTTTTTATGAGACTTTCCCTACTTGAGTGGCAATAATAAAAAAAAAAGCTTGTAGCTTCAAAAAAAACGAGGAAAGAAGTAAAGACATAGATGAAATGATGCAAAGTTCAGCAGAACTATATATACATACATACATATATATATATATAACTGTTTTTAAAAACAAAGGTAACAAATACTTTAAAAATGAATAGATTTAGAAGAGATCATATAACAAATAACATTATTTAGTTAAAATTTTTGTTTATTGAGTCAAACACTGTGTTTTGCTGTGTTTTCAAATAGCTTTATTTGGAGAACTACTCCATATTTTATTAGTTGTATTGCCTGAGACTACTAGGTTCAGCAATTTATCCTTTCTATTAGTCTGAGAAAGAAATGGGCTTTTCTTTGCTAGAATTAACACTTCTACCTGAATCCTCAATATAATATTCAAAATAATTCTATATATTTCTGTTATTCACTCTCTCTCATAGACTTTCTATTTTTCCTTCTCTACTGTTTATTTCCCTTCAATCTAAAAATATGCTCAGGTTTCCCCTATATCCTTTAAAAAAAGCTTTTCTTTACATCGATATCTCTCAAGCTACTATTCTATGCCCTCTACCAACTTTACCATGAAGTTCCTAGAAAGAGTATTCCTCACTTTATCACTAACTCCTTTTTATTTATTTTTATTTATTATTTTAGCAACAAGCATTTATTAAGCACTTCCTATGTGCTAAGAATTATGTTCACAGAAAAGTTAGCTAACTGGTTCACTGTCACACAAATGTGTCCTACATGGACTTTGAACCTATACGTCTTCTTTTTATTATTATTATTATAGTTTTTTTATTGATAAAACATATGCATGGGTAATTTTTCAACATTGATCCTTGCAAAAACTTCTGTTCCAACTTTTCCCTTCTTTCCCCCCCACCCCCTCCCCTAGATGGCAGGTAGTCCCATACATGTTAAATATATTAAAGTATATGTTAAATACAATATATGTATACATATTTATACAATTGTCTTGCTACACAAGAAAAATAAGATTTAGAAAAAAGGTAAAATAGCCTGGGAAGAAAAACAAAAATTCAAGCAAACACTAACAGAAGGAGTATCACTCACTCCTTATTGAAGTTCTATACTATCTGACTTCTGGCCCACTACTCCACTGAAACAACTCTTGTCAAAGTCACTGAGGACCTCTTTATAACAAAATCTAATGGTTTTTCTTCTGCCCTCATCTTTCTTGACCTGAGGCATATGGCACTCCTTTATCTTCCCTTTGCTTCAGGATTCTGTGACTTAGATCTCTTTAGACTTTCCTTCTAACTTTCTGCTCCTTCTCATGTGTATGCATAATTCCCCAAAGTTCTGTTATCTGGGAGCTTAAAGGAAGCCAAAAAAGTCAGGAGACAGAAAATTTCAGGCATGGGAAAGAGCCAGTGAAAATATAGAGGCGAGATCAGTGTCAATGGATTATGAAGGCAGAAATTGTGAAGGCAGAAAAGTCAAATAGAGGGGGAATATTGGGGTCAGTACCAAAACACTTTTGAGGAGGGTTGAAATGAAAGGAAAGAGAGAAGAAATGGGGGGAAATGGACTTAGTGATGGTGAGTGTGAAGGGAATTTTGGAATAGGTTTTTCTGATGTTTTTCAAATGAAGAGGGAACTGAGTCAAATTTATAAAAAAAATAAGAGGCATTCCCCAATTGATAAATGATCAAAAGATATGATTTGTATCCAAAGGTCTATGAATTTATGCATATCCTTTGACCTAACACCACTATTTGGCATAAATACCAAAAGAGATTTTAAAAACAAAAGGAAAGTGACCAATATATAAAAATATTCATAGCAGCTCTCTTCTCAGGGCAAAAAAACCCCCTGAAAATTGAGGGAATGGTTTAATAAATGGTGATGTGTGTGTTTATGATGAGATATTATTATTCTCTGGGAAATGATGAGCAGGATGCTCTCAGGGAAAAAAAAAACCCTAGAAAGTCTTCTGTGAACTAAAGCAAAGTGAAATGTACTGTATACAAAGTAACAGCAATGTTTTGGGTTGGCCAGCTGTAAATGACTTTGTTATTCCCAGTAGTACAATCATCTATGACTATTCTGAAGAGCTTATAATGAAAAATCCTATCCATATGCAGAGAAGGAACTAATTGTGTCTGAATACAGAGTGAAGCTTCTCTCTCTCTCTCTCTCTCTCTCTCTCTCTCTCTCTCTCTCTCTCTCTCTCTCTCTCACTCTCTCTCTCTCTCTCTCTCTCTCTCTCTCTCTCTCTCTCTCTCTCTCTCTCTCTTTCTTCTCTTTTAACTTACTTTTTTCTTGAGGGTTTTTATTTTCATTAGGCTGGGAGATCTATGCTTTTTTTTCACAACTTGACTTTTATGGAAATGTTTTACATAACTTCACTTTCTTAATTATGGGTAGGGAAAAAGGAGAGAACCTAGAACTCAAAAAAATTTAAAAAACAAATGTAAAAAATTTGTTTTGAATGTAATTGAGAAATATTAAATAAATAAAAAGAAAGAGAGATAAGATTAAAAAAATAAACAAAGGCATCCAAAAATTAATACAATAAAAACAAAAAGTATATAAAAAAACCTTTTGTTACGATTCAGTACATAGGATATGTGGGTGATTTATGTGAAAATTAATACAATAAAAACAAAAGGCATAAATTTAAAAAAAACATAGGATTATTTAGACTCAGGAGAAGAACTCTAAAGATTATGGTATCACTAAAGCCAAGGGAGGAAAGAATTTTTTTTAAAAAAGATAGTTCCTACTTACATTTAATTTTTTTTTCTCAATAGTATTTTATTTTCCCCAAAACATGTAAATTTAATTTTCATCATTCAATTTTGTAAGACTTTTGTGTTCCAAAAATTTTACCTCCCTCTCTTATCTCCCCCTTCTCCAAGACAGCAAGCAATCTCATACAGATTAAGTAAGGACAATCCTTTAAAATATTTCTACATTTATCATGTTGTGTAAAAAAAATAAGATCAAAAGGGAAAGAAAAGTGGTTAATAATATCAGCTGCTGTAGAGCTCAAGCAGGATGAGAATGGATATGATAAATCACATGAATGATATTTAAAAGAGCAATTCCCATAGAGAAGAAGCAAAAACTAGATTTTCTAGGGATTGAGGAGAGAATGGGTGATGAAGAAGTGAAGGTGCTACAGGTAGACATCTTTAGGAAATTTAGCAGTAAAAGGCATGAAGAAAATATTGATAACTGTCAATATTCTTCTAATAAATAAATGAATGAGTGAACTATTCAAGTGCTCCACTAAGTGCTCATATTACAAATAGAAATAGAGGATAGTCTGTGATCTCAGAGAGTTAACTATCTAATAGAAGAGGCAAACCATCAAAGGAAGTGGTGGTGAGAAAAGGACATATTACAAAAGCAGGGAATGGAGAAATTCCAGTAAAAATAGCAGTTCCTAATTTGGTTATGGCTCTAAAACTGAAAAGAGGAGGAGAGGGTGGCAGAAGGAGGCTAGAAAGCAAAGTGAGACATTATTGGGACCCCTAAATACAGTGGACCACAAAAGGAACACAAAAATAAGGACAGTGGGGCTTTAGGATGGGAGTTCCAGAGATAAAAGTTCTAAGTCCTGCAGGCATACTTTCTGGTCCAAGACACAGGTAACCTGTGGTTGTTAGAGATTGGTCATGGAGTAAAAATGCATGTACCATGCGCTAGAACGGAATCAAAGAAAATTAAAAGTAATGAAAAGATGCAAGGTTGGGAAAATAAATTAGTTTTAACATAGTATCAAGAATGACTTGCACTTGAAAAGGAGTACAAAAGACAGCCAAAATATGTAAAGAAAGTGGTTCAGTTATATAACAAAAGTGAAACATGAAAGTTTGACAGTCTATACATTTTGGTATCAAAGATGGCACCTAGATGTTACTACAACCAAGTCCAACATGTTAGGTGTTTGTTCTGTAGAGTGTATGGAAAGACACAGAGAAGAAGTGTACCATAGGAGAAGGTATAGAGGAAGGGACTATAAATCTTTACTGAAAAAGGAATACACAAACCAATGAAATTGTACTCTTTAAAAGTATTAAGTTGTCTTTTGAATCTTTCTGAATTGCTGTATGACCATCAACTTACAGGGCACCTTAGCTTCTCTCACAACACAGTATGACACACTACTTATGCCTAGATGACATTGTTTCATTTCTGTCAATATCTTTGCTACTTTGGAAAAATTGATTTATAATCTGAAAGAAATAGAATTCATGAGCACAGTATCTTGCTACAGAATATACTGATGGATTCCTTAACACTATATTTAGGTAGAAAAGATATAGCACTTTCTGGGGTGCTAAATGAGGAGCAATCATAACCTCACAGTCTAGCTCACAGTTTGTACTAGGAACTTTTTTTTCTTGAACATGACAAATGTTATTTCATAATACCTTTAATATGATCATATAGCATTGTTGGTGTACAATGAAGTAATAGTTACTGCATAACTGCATCATGATTATAATAAGGGTTCTACTAATACTGCAACTGTGTCATGGTGCAAATTTGGGATCATCATTGGGAACACCTTTTTGAGACACCTTTAATCCACTGGTTAATTAAGAGTGGATTATGTAACCGTTAAAACTTTGGGAGATATGAAGTACTTTCTAAAGCATGTAAGGAGGAAGACAACATATTGTTTTTGTTATATAAATTGCATGAGTCAATAGTACATTCTAGCAATTTTGAAGGGATAAAAAATTGAAGAGGTTGTTTACACAAATTAGTTCTTAGCGTCAGACTGAGGAGGATGAATGGCCCATCCCAGAGAGAGGTGGCTGGATTCAAGATGGACAGAAGCAATTGTTAAATTGAAAGGCAGCATCTGATTTAGTAGCACTGAGTGGGACATGTAGATCACACTGCAAACCAACCAAAGAATTTCTCAGGGGAGCATCCTCATCCCTTCTGGAGGAAATCATTTGAGCTCTGGCAAGGGACAAGGCATTGATATGGAGTAACAAGGGAAAGTTGTAGAAAATCTAAAGGTATCTACACAGGATCTCATATGGATCTCAAAGATGCAAAAGCCTGAGGTAAATAAACATACCCATAGGTGTGCATGTGTATGCTTGCTAATATTAGAAAAAAAATTGGTGGAAGAGTTTGTGCAGCAAGCCTATGTCAAGTTTAGCAGGAAGGAGAGAAGCGTTCTGAATTTATATTGCATAGGAATAGACTATTCCAGAGGCTGGTAGTCAAATGATGAGGGAAAAAGCAAGAGACATGGCATCAGAATGAATGAGGGATGCACCTGGCCATACTTGGGAGCTACCAGAGACCCAGATGGATATGATTGTTTGCAAAAGAACATGAAATTCTTCTAGTACAAGTCAAAAGACAAAGAGAGCTCTGTAATGAGGAAATCTTTTTCCAATTAATTTCAACACATCTTCTTATGTATGTTCCACAGAAGCAAAACAAGACAGCTCTCATGGCCACACAGACCTCAAACACCAAAGCAAAGCAAACCTAACCTAGCCTAACCAACCAACAATCTTTCCTGGGCTCAGGCTACCTGGATTCGTAATGCAGTATGCATTAGGGACAGTGGGGGCTGATGGAGTGTCCTGATGTGTGGCACCGGGGTAGTAATTACCTTCCAGTCCCTTTATGACTTTTTTGCATGTCATCTTCCTAATGGGACAGTTAGTCAAAAAGCATTTATTAAGTATGCATTGTTTGTCAAGGATCATGGTAAGAGGTAAGGAGACAAAGAAATGCAAAAGACAGTCCTGGTTCTCTGGAACTCGCAGCCTAATGAGGGAGGCAACACAGGGACAGCCAAGTACAGGCAAAACCTATGCAGAATAAGTGGGAAGTCATTTCAGAGGGAAGGCACTAGGATTAAGGAATAGTCCAGGGTTTTTGTAGAAGGTGGCGCTTTAGCTGGGACTTGAAGGAAGCTAGGGAGCCCAGGAAGTGGAGATGAAGAGACAGAGTGTTCCAAGCATTGGGGGCAGCTGGAGAAAAAGCTCAGAGTTCTAGATAAAGTGTCTTGTTTGAGGAACAGCAAGGAGGCCAGTTTTAATGAAAATATGGTTTGTGAGGGGGACTGGAAGAGTAGGAAGGGACCAGGTTGTGAAGACTATGAAAAGTCAGAGGAATGATACCTGACCTGGGAAGTTGTTACCTCGTATTGTGAATCACTGGAGTTTAGCAAATAGGAGGTGGGGAGTACAGTGGTCAAACTTGTGCATTAGGAGCACTTTGATCTTCTGGGAGACCAATTAGAAAGCTACTGCAATAATCCAGGTGAGAACTGGTGAGAGAGTGAATTATGGTCTTGGCTGTGTGGATAGAGAAAAGCAGCCACATGCAAAAAAAACCAAAAAACCAAAAACAAAGATGTTGAGAAAGAAATGACAAGTTTTGGCAAGTGATTTGCTATGTGAGGAGAGGACCAAGGATCATGGCAAGGTAAGCCTGGCTAAGTGGGAAAATGGTGGGACACTCCACAAAAATACAAACAGTTTGGAAAAGGGCAATAAATGGTGCTTTGAGTATTGACCTTGAGATACCTGTGGAATATTCAGTTCAAAATGTTCAATAGGCAACTGATAATAGAGTTGCTAACTGAACCCAAAGAGGCTGATGAGATCACCAAATGAGAGACCATAGAAGGAAAAGAAGGACAGGGCCTGGGGGATGCCTCCCTGAGTTATTAGTGTCAAAAATCCAGAGGAGAGCATCCATGACGGCTAAGGTAATCAAAAGTGGTGGAGAGGAAAAGATGGATGCAGCCTGAGAAGCCATGAGCTTTGTAGAAAAAAGTTTCAGTTGAATTATAAAGTCAGAATTATAAGATGAGAAGGGGGGAAGAAAGAGATAGGATGACAGCTAGAGAACATGGCAGGATCCATTTTTTTTTAATTCATTTTTCCAAATTATCCCCTCCCTCCCTCCACTCCCTCCCCCCGATGGCAGGTAATCCCATACATTTTACATGTGTTACAATATAACCTAGATACAATATATGTGTGTAAATACCTTTTTCTTGTTGCACATTAAGTATTAGATTCCGAAGGTATAAGTAACCTGGGTAGATAGACAGTAGTGCTAACAATTTACATTCGCTTCCCAGTGTTCCTTCTCTGGGTATAGTTATTTCTGTCCATCATTGATCAACTGGAAGTGAGTTGGATCTTCTTTATGTTGAAGATTTCCACTTCTATCAGAATACATCCTCATACAGTATTGTTGTTGAAGTGTATAGTGATCTTCTGGTTCTGCTCATTTCACTCAGTAACAGTTGATTTAAGTCTCTCCAAGCCTCTCTGTATTCCTCCTGCTGGTCATTTCTTTCAGAGCAATAATAATATTCCATAACCTTCATATACCACAATTTACCCAACCATTCTCCAACTGATGTACATCTATTCAACTTCCAGTTTCTAGCTACAACAAAAAGAGCTGCCACAAACATTTTGGCACACAGGTCTCTTTCCGCTCTTTAGTATTTCATTGGGATATAATCCCAATAACAGCAATGCTGGGTCAAAGGGTATGCACAGTTTGATAACTTTTTGGGCATAATTCCAAATTGCTCTCTAGAATGGCTGGATTCTTTCACAACTCCACCAACAACGTATCAGTGTCCCAGTTTTCCCACATCCCCTCCAACATTCATCATTATTTGTTCGTGTCATTTTAGCCAATCTGACAGGTGTGTAGTGGTATCTCAGAGTTGTCTTAATTTGCATTTCTCTGATCAGTAGTGATTTGGAACACTTTTTGATATGAGTGGAAATAGTTTCAATTTCATCATCTGAGAATTGTCTGTTCATATCCCTTGACCATTTATCAATTGGAGAATGGTTTGGTTTCCTATAAATCAGGGTCAGTTCTCTATATATTTTGGAAATGAGACCTTTGTCAGAACCTTTACTTTTAAAAATATTTTCCCAATTTGTTACTTCCCTTCTAATCTTGTTTGCATTAGTATTGTTTGTACAGAAACTTTTTAGTTTGATGTAATCAAACTCTTCTATTTTGTGAGGCAGGATCCATTTTAGAGGATAAAGGAAGATCTGACTATATTTGCCCATATCAGGGAATGGGCAAGTAGATTGGGAAAACAGGATAAAAGAGGTAGTGATAGAACCACAGATGCATGTAAAGGAATTAATTGTAGTAGGCAGAAGGGCCCCTCTGTCATTAGAATTAAGAATGAAGTAGCAGGAGATCAATCCAGAGGGATGCAAAATGAGAAGGGGATGAAGAAAGAAATAGTAGGAGACCAATCCAGAGGAATGCAAAACGAGGAGAAGGGGACAGAAGGAATTTTCTTGAGGCCAAATGGCCTCAACTTTTTTTCAGTGAAAAAGAAGGCAAGATCCTCAGGAGAGTAGGTAAAGGAAAAGAAAGGGATAGGAGGTCTGAGGAAAGAAGAAAAGATTTATAATAGCTGCCATGGTGACTAGGATGGGCTATCAATCTGGAAGGCATGTTAAGTGTTGTCTTGTTGAGATGTGGGCCCAGTTGAGATTTCCTAACATAAATTGGTACTAGACACAATTAGAATAGTTTTGTGGTTTCTTTTCAATTTCATTTAGCAGTATGTGAGTAAAAGGGAAGGAGGGAAACAGAGAAGTGATCTTATGATTGTGATTTGGCAAGGGGTGATCAACAATCATACAAGGGAGCAAGGGATTCAAAAGTATAATATAAAGTTGGATTGGCTCCGTAAAGGGTCAGAATTTGAAAGGCAAGAAAGGTTAGCCAGAGCAAAATTAATGGCTTGGGATGGTACTGAAGGATGTAGGCTGTGGTGAGGGGCAAAGGGAAGTTTAGATAAATGAAGCAAATATAAAGATGGAAAGGTGACAAACAGATCATCATCATAGAGTTTTCAGAGCTCTTGAACCAAAGTAGAAAATTAGTGGGAAATGGCATGATCAAGGGTATGGCTATCCCAGTAGGTAATTCAAGTAGAACAGATTTGCAGGTCATTGGAGTTAAGTAGATTGGTGAACTAAGAATTTAGGGCATTTGAGCAAATATTAACATGTATATTAAAATCTTCCAGAATGAAGGAAAAGTTAGAAAGGAGGTGGAAAGGAAGACTAAGCCGACACAGAACCTACTAAGAAAGGAAGAAGAACAACTGAGTAGGGAACAGCCATCAGAATCTAGATTGAGTGACAAATTTGTATTGAATCAGTCTCAAAGACGGAAAAATCGCTAAGTGATAACAGCAAAGGTAAATATGAAAATAGCAGTGGAGAGTTCCGATTTTACTGTTAAAACCCCATAAGTCAATGGAGTATGAGTGAAAGTATACGCGGTACTAGAATGAGGTATGAGGGAAATTTTGTCATCAGGAGGAAGCCAGCTTTTAGTGCACACCAAGAGATGGAAGGAGTGCTAAAGGGAGAGAGTTTAGTGGAAAATGAGTTTTTTAATCATGGAGTGGACTCCCAGAGGGCACAGTAGACAGACCTGGAAGGGGCATCGTAGGGGGCAAGGTTAAAGAAGATCAGAACTAAGAGACAGAGAGGTGAGGATGAGGAGCCCCAGGGGGTTAGTTCTTTAGCATGTAGGGTTTAGTATCACCAGAACAAAGCCTTCTACCATTATTAGGATGCTGAAGGAAAAATATTTCTCTGTATTGTTTCCAAGCTGGGATTCGTTCAGACTAGGGAAAAGACTTTAAGAGCAAATTACTCAATCAGAGAGGTGTTGGCTTGGACAAAAATCAAAAAGGCCAGAACTATGGCTCACTCCTTTCAAGATCTGTAGTCTGGGAATGTTTTAAAAATGCATATACCCTGAGGCCCGAATAAAAGGCCCAGAGGTATAAACATGAGAACCCAAGGTACTTCAGACACATAACCCTCCAGACACTTCCTTGGCAGAGCTCTCCCAGAAATTTGGGGCACAGGATCCCCATAAGGGAAGTAAGCAGAGCTACAAGGATAGAATTCTCTTTACTTAATGACTGATCTCAAGCTAAGCTATAACCAATTATCTCTAAGTCTTTCCTTGTGAATAAGCAATCGTGACTCAGCATTGGGTAAATCAACTTCTGAAAAGGACCATAAATAATCCTATTGCAACAAAACCAAACATAGATTAAATAAGTTAAATAATCAGACACTACCAATATAGGTTAGACAAACAAAACTGATTTCTTTACGTTCAGAAAAGAGATTTATTTTTTTAACTGAGAAAAGAAATATTATTCTCAGGTTTATTTAATCAGTGTTTGCTCGCTAGGACTTAGTTTCTCTGGATAATTTTCATTGACAAATGCCAATGGGCCCTTTTTAACTTAAAGGACTTTAAAAACATGAACTGCTGTAGTCATATGTCATTTTTCTTATAAAAACAGTAGTCTCCATGGCCTCATCCCTAGAAATGAGTGTCATCAATCAGAATCAATCAGAAGTTAGAAAGATGGGTTGTAATCTCACCTTTCCCAGGTTAACTAGTTGTGGGTTTATCTTCAATACAACTGCCCAAAATTCTTATCTTTCCCACCAATCTTCCATTCTGCTCCCTCTGTCCAATGTTTAAGCTTCCAGTTTTCCTCACTCTGAATTAGGTATAATAAGCCATAAATAAATCCATAGACATTTATAACCTGGGTACCCAGTATAGCAGCTGCCCAGGTGCTATTGGGAAAATGCCAATACTATCACCGCCATAATACCTAGTTCCTGCATGCCCCTAGACCATTTCATGGTAGAGGCAGGCTACTGAAGGGAAGTTCTGTGATCTGGGGAGTGATAAGTGAGTAAGAATCCTCCCTTGTCTAAGGGTATGAACAGTATGGAAAGAGATCTGCAGTGCAGATCTTATTTCATCATCTTTCCCCTCAGAACCTACTCTTTTTCTGAACCTCTCTACCATCCTTTCAGTCACCCATGTTCACAATATCAATATATTACTCTTGATTTCCTTACTTTCTTATTCCACATATCCAAAAGATGTGCTAAATCTTGTTGTTTCAAGCTCTGTATCTCTCCCAAATCTGTCTCCTCTCATAAGGCCAGTATCGCAGTTCTATTTTCATCACCTCTCAAATGAATTATTGCAAAAACATCCTAATTGGTCTCCCTGATTCAAGCTTTTCTCCTGATCATCCTATCTTCTACAAAGATAACCAAGTAATTTTCTTAAAGCATAGGCCTAACCATATCCTTCCCTTAATAAATCCCAGTACCTCCCAACTGACTGTAGGATCAAATAATATTTCATTATTAAGTTATCTTTTTATTTCCAGTTTTGGTATATATATAACATTCTTTATAAAAAATATAATTTTTTTTCTCAAACTTTTTTTTTACTGATGTAAGATGTGACAAAAAAGTTTGTAGACCATTGCTATAAAGAAAGACTATAGACACTAAATATATTTGAGTCCCTTAAATATATATATAGAAATTATATCCTTTACAATTAAATTCAACAAAATAGCTGAAATTGCCCTTAAAAATAGGCCCAGGAGGCAATGACTTACTCAGGGAAATGGAGGGCTAAAACATGCTACTTCTCATCTAAAAAAGATTTTTTAAAAAAATACCTTTTTCCCCCCCCAAGCAAGCATTCAAAGAAAAGGTTCCTATGTATTGAAGAATGATGAAGAACAAAGTATAGGCCTCTATGTGATCTTTTTTTTTTTTTAATAATAAATGATTCCTAGTAATTTTGAAAAGGGTATAAAAACTTCTCAGTTTTCATAATTTTCCTACCTGATGGTAGAGTCCTAACATTATGCAAAATCTGTGTAAAAATATGCAACAGAAATCAGGTAAATCATAAAATATAGGTAATAGCTTAACAATAATATGCTCCATGCAATCTTGGCAAAATTGATTTTATCTTAGATCTCCTTTCATTTCTAAAGATATAAAAAGAGGATATAATCTACATGATCTTCTGAGTAACACAATAAATATTATTAGCAAAATTTAGAAATTAGTTGCTCAGTAGTAGCATACAGAAATGACCAATTACACGTTATTTTATTTAATGAGTTATGACCAAGAAACCTAAATTGTTAATAACAATACTAGCTCATTCATAGTGCTTCAGTTTACAAAGTACTTCCCTCACAAAATCATAATCTGATCAAATGAGACATAAAGTTAGAAAGTACAATAGAAGTCATGTTAGACTCTAAATGGCTAAAAGATATAATAATAAATAAAATATTTTTATGGTTTCTGGCCCGAGAGTCCTGCTTATGCGAGTATCTTTAAACTCTTCATTTTCTATTCTGTTTTCTAATAGCTAGCTTCCTTCATATTTACACAAGACTCCATCGTGGATATTTGTTAACTTTATCAGAACATGAGTCATCAGAGATTGGGAACTATTTCTGTTCCTGCTATTCATAAGAAAGGACTAAAAATTATGAATCTTTATTCTGCCTTAGTAAATATAAATAGTACACCATACAGCTTTGGTGCTAGTAGTTCAGTGGAGTGGGAGAGGAATACCATAGATATGCTTCAAAAAGAATGAATAAATAACTGTGATGTCTAGGATGAGAATCTTAATAAGAAGAAAATAAGGCAAATAAAAAAAAAAAGAAAAGTTGGTAATGGTAGATGACCAGGAATTTGTGAATTGAAATCTACCAGGTTTTCATTTCTAATACCTTTGTAGACGCCCCTCTTTTCCCTTACACATTATTGCTTCTAGCCTATGATTTTTTCATTAGCAGAACCCATATACTGCTATGTCCTCTAATGTCATGTTTAAAGACAGCAGATCCCTCTGTTTAATCTTCACCAGAATTTACTGAAATATCAACAGTCATATTGGCATGCCAGGACTTGTAAGGTTAACAATTTTGTCTTTTTCTGGAACAAAGCCATTTACATCATTACTCCTAAAAAGAGAAACTTAAAACTTAACTTACAATATACAATTATTTCATAATAGAACTGATTTTTATAAGATGGCGATATTTCTTTCACTAGCTTGATGACAGTGAATATTCCTGGATTTTGCAAATGTGACTTTTGTGGTTTTTACAAGTGGAAGAGGTTACAAAATAATAATGGTTTTCAGTTTTTTGTTTTTGTTTTGTAAAAGAGCCCAGAGTAAGTAACCACGGGAAAACAAAAAGGACTTCTTTGACATATGGGAACAGGACATTGTAATTTCTAAATATGCTCTTCTATTTTATGACATATATGTTCTTTATATTTTTTAAAATAATACATTGTTCCAATTTTATTTGCCTAAAATGTATAATGATGATTTTCATAGATCTTGTCCTTCTCCCATTTACAAATTTGAATGATAGACCTAGAATATGAAGGGCCTTATTTTTTCTGTGAAAAATCCTTTTACTGATATGAAGACAAAACCAAACACATGTGTGCAGAAATGCATATATGTGTGTGAATATCTCTCTATATACATGTATATATAAAGTGGCGATGATGTGTGTATGTGTACACGTATGCACGCACACACACATACATACACATGGTATGGACATAAATGCGAGTTGTTATCAAGGATCTCTGTATACTTGGAAAGGACTCCAAGAGAAGATAGGATTTGAGTTGACTTCTGAAGAGAGCCAAAGAGCTAAGAGGCCAAGGTGAAGCATCTTGAAAAGGCCCAGAGATGCACATGCAGGTGAGGAATGGCAAGCAGCCACTACAGGTGAATCCTGGAGTGGGGGAAGGGACGTGCACCGGACCAACAAGGGAAAAAGAGGCAAGGTTATAGAGGGCTGCCAAGGAGTTTCTGTTGGGTGCTGGAGGGAAGGGGTTGAGGGAAAGGGCAGCTTAGCAGAGGATGGATCTGAGCAGGGAGTGGAATGGAGGCCAATCAGAGGCTGCTGTGCTTGTCCAGGTGAGGGATGATGCTGAGACAGCAGTTGTGGGAACAGAGAGATGTAGAGTTACCAGACTGGACAGGGGATGTGGCAAGAGGGAGGAGCTGAGTGACCAGGAAGATCTTGGTGCCCTTGACAGCAATCCCAAGGCCTGGAAGGGGGGAGGATTTGGTAGGAAGGGTCATGAGCTCTATTCTGGACTTGCTGAATTTGGGGCGCCTATCAAGGGCCAGTTCAAGGTACAGAGGAGGAAGAGATGCTCATTAGAAAGTGTGATGAAACCAGAGCTCATATGCAGACCTGCCAACAGTAATGAACATGGAGATAATCAACGAATCAGGAGAACTGATGAGATCATCAAGCGAGACGGTGCTGTGGAAAAAGAGAAGAGGGTCCAGGCCCCAAGCCTTTGGTAACTGTGATGGTGAGTGGACAAGATAAGAACAAAGAACCAACAAAGGAGATGAAGGAGGATCGATTATTCAGATACAAGGGGAACTCAAAAAGCAGAGTCATGAAAACCCAAGGAAGTAATCAATAGCATCAAATACCGTAAAGAGCATTTGGCAGGGTCCTCTTATCAAGTATCATTCAGAAGTGATAGAATCATGTAAACCCTGAGTGACAATGACAATAAAAGGTTTAAAAACTAAAGTACTTTCATGTGTCCATAAGTCCTTTTAAACTATTTTAGGGCTATATGCAAAACAAAGGTCATTTCAGCAGAACCACCAGAATACCAGTGCAGACCATGGCCATGCTAATTATCATTCTAATTGTAAACAGAATTATCAAATGGGGAACTATAGATAAATTAATATTGTTTTATCTGACTGACTGTAGGACTTAATCTTATATAAGCCTTAGCCTTATATCATAGAGAATTAGACTTGTGGTTTTCCAAATGGCATTGAAAGTGTGATTTTGGCCAGATTATTGAAATTAAATATGCTATCATTGTTAGCATTTATAGAAAAGTATGTAATGTTTCACAATTACTTATCAGTTAATCTGATGGAGTAAGCAGTTGAAATGACCATTTTATAAGTGAGAAAACTAAGGCAATGAATGTGGTTATATTTTCTGCTCTAAACTAACACAAAGAAAGTCAGGAGCATTACTGAGATTATGTTCTCTATGTCCTAATTTCTAATCCAATGCAAAAAATAAAAAAATTTAACCAGAACTCTAATAAGACCCTTTAAAAAGCTATGGTTGTATGTATGAATAGAGGGAAGGGAATCATCTTTGGATGATCTCATTTTTCCTCCCTAAAGGAAAAAAATCAAAAAACTTTCAAACCTTGTGAAAACAACTGAAGAAAATTATAGTGGTTTCTCTTATGTAAGAGATTGCAATAATAAATGACCTTTCAAATGACTAAGAAATAGTCTTTGGTAAATTACAGCAGATGATAGGATTTAATTTTCAACATGACAAAAATTATTCATTGCACTGAACAGGATTGGTGTGATTTAATATTCATTATCTTTTCAATTTAGATAATTTTTCTAGAAAAGTAGTTAAATTATCTAAAATAAAGTTCTTTGGATCTATTGCTGACAGATATTGTGCTCTTAATGACAATGGCCAAAAAAAAATCTATTAAGGGTTTTAAGACATATCTTTCCTTGGAGACATTTAATAGTTTGCTTAGCAGCTCATTTTTCTTGAATAATTTAGATGTTCTAATAATAGAGGGCTGGACTACAAAAATCTTTAACCCATAGAACTATGTCATTTACTGTTCAGAAAAATTCCTTTAAAAGAATGCTTGAGTATTTAATGATACTTTTTTGGGCGGGGAAGGAGAGAGGCAGAGTTAAATGATATGTCCAAGGTCACACAGCTACTGTCAAGAGTCTGAGACAGTCCTCCTGACTCCAGAGCCAGTGATCTATCCACTGTACCATCTAGCTTTCCTTAATAAAACTTCTTAATGAGAGAAAAATTTGTTGAATTGGAATCACAGCTCAAAATTCACATCCTGGACATTAGTTGTGCATTATCACTTCCAATTACTATTACTCATCATTTAGATGTAGCATCAATTCAAATGTTTGTGTTTTTTGAGGCTGACATCACATCTCTTTGCTCTAACCTTACAACCTATTTTCTACTTTTTTTATGCTTTATGTTCATTATTTTATCTTTAAAATCTGGTATTGCCATAATTTCTACACTTCTTTTGATTCTCCCAGACACAAATAGAACAGATAATAAATATATAATCAACCAATCAATAGGTATTTACTAAGTACCCCTTATGTACTAGGTTTTGTGCTAGGAATTCAGATTACAGTATGAAGAATGAAACAATTATTCAGAAAAAACTTGCAGTCTAATAGGAGAAAAACAAGCATATGCAAAAATATTTACAGGATAAATATAAAAGGAATAAATACAAATATATACAAAGTACTTAAATGCAACATAATTTAGGAGGGAAAAAACCAGCAAATTAGGAATAGTAGGAAAGGCTTCTTGCAAAAGACAGTGAGTTAGCTACATCTAGGTGTGTCAAAGAAGTCAGTGCATTACAGACAAAGGGGACAGCTAATTCAAAAGGTCAGAGATGGGAGATATAAAATCCCATGTGTGGACAGAGAAAAGATCAGTTTGGTTGGTCCGCAGAGTGTGGGAGGAACAGTAAGGTCCAATGAGATTGGGCAGACAGGTTGTGAATAGGTTGTTATAAGGCTAAATAAATAGCCTTCATTTCATTTTAGAGACAATAGAAGGCCACTGAAGATGATTGAATAGGGGAATCAAATGGTCAGATCTCTGCTTCAGCAAACTGACAGAACCTTGTAGGATGTACTGGAGTGGTGAGAGACTTGAGGCAAGAGACAATGAAGTCTTGCAATGACGTGATATCAGTGTGGGTAGAGAGAAAAGGTCAGATGTAAGAAATGTTGTAAAAGTAGAAAAAGCAGAATTTGTCAAGGGATTGGATTTGTGGGATAAAAAAGAATGAGGATCTAAGGAAGATGACAAAGTTTTAAATTTTGAGATGGAAAGGCTGAGGATATCTTTAAAAGAAATGAGCAATTACGAGCAGTTAGGTGGACTTACTGCTCTGTGACTCTGAGCAAGTCATTTAACCTCGATTGACTCACCAAAAAAGAAAATAAAAAAAATTAGGCAAGTTTGGTAGAGAAGAGGGATTAATTGGAAATATAAGCTTAGTTTCAAACATAGTAAGTTTAACATGTCTTTGAAACTTCAAGTTCAAAACCTCCAGTAGTCAATTGGAATTGTGGGATTGGAGCTTAAGAAAGAGAAACTGGAAATCTATGTCTGTCTGTCTATCTATCTGTATGTCTGTCTATCTCTTTATTTATCTACCTATCCATCTATCCATCTATCCATCCATCTATCTATCTATCTATCTATCTATCTATCTATCTATCTATCTATCTAAATAGATGCAGGTGCCTGCCTGTCTAATTTTTCGTTTGTCTATCTCTTTATCTATCCATTCATCTATTTATATCTATCTATCTGTCTGCCTGCCTGTCTCTCTGTCTGTCCATCTATCTGCCTGCCTGCCTGCCTGTCTGTCTCTTTGTCTCTCTGTTTCTCAGTCAACTGCATGGAACTCATGGAAACTTATAAGGTTACCAAGAGAAATGATAGAGGACAAAGAAAAGATGATTCAGGATAGAACCTTGGAGAATAATTAGGGGCTGGGATGTGGAGGATAAATTAGTAAAAGAGACTTAGGAATATTTAGCCAGGTAGGAGAATCAAGAAAAACGAATGTCACATATCTGTCTCACTCTCATCTCCCATGTAACTAGTTGCCAATATTCCACAATACCGCCTGTCTCTACTTTTTATCTTAGCCCTCTGGCTCTCATCTCTTCTTATCTGGGCTACTTAAACATCACACTCACACACACACACACACACACACACACACACACACATACACACACACACACTCTCTCTCTCTCTCTCTCTCTCTCTCTCTCTCTCTCTCTCTCTCTCTCTCTCTCTCTCTCTCTCTCTCCCCCCTATATATCTTCCCGATTCTAGGATTCCCTTTCTATCTCCATTTAAAAATGGCTATATCTATAATTCCTGTTACTTTTCATATAGCTTGAGCCAGAACTTCTAGGATTATGTCTAAAGACTGTGGAGAAAGAGAACATCACTGCTTTGTTTTTATATTTATTCTTAATAATAACTATTGGATTTAGATACATGTTTCCCCTTTTACTAAAGAAGGGCCCTTTTAAAAGCCTACAGGTTTTAGAGTTTTTAACTTACCATGTCATTTTAATTTGAGCCCAATATTCTAATCTATTAAGATCTTTTAGATTTATGATTCTATCTCCCCATATCTACTGTCCCTTCCATTTTTGTGTCTGCAAATTTGTAATTTATGTTTTTCACATCTGCTTCCAGGTTACTGATTTAATTGTAATACCAATGACTAAAATGTGCATTTCCCTCTATATAGCAAGATTTATTAAGATACTGTTCACTTTATATACTCAGGTAAGCATCCCCCCCAAAACAACAACAACAACAAAATAATGCTATAAGGCTCTACTATAAACCTATATACTAACATGATATAACTTCATATTCCAAAACCAGAGAGGGGATGCAAATAATAATGAATACTAGAGATAATCCCAGTGATCCTTATTTATGCTATTTTGGGTTGCGCCTTGGTACAGAAACTTTATAATGGCTTGTATATAGTTAGGAATAATGACCTAGAGTATGTAATGTTTGCAATTCAAATTAAAAACCTATCCTTTTACAATTAAATTCAGAAATTTAATTGTATCCTATAAAGCACAAATTCTTAAACTGTAGGTTGTGACTCCATATAGGGGTCTCATAACTGAATGTTGCAAAATTATGATTTATTATCAGTAAAGTTTGATTTGTATGCCTATTTTATATATTAATGGTAATTTCTCAGTGAAAACAGGTCACAAGTGGGAACAGTTTAAGAAACCTTGTGGTATAAGGTATCAGTGTTTAAAATTACCACTTCAATCAAAATTACGTTAATTAAGCATAAACACAGGATAGAATAATTATTGTTTAGCTTAAAATAATAAAGGCTGACTACTCTAATGCCTCCTGCTGGCACAGAAGTGACCTTGCAATTTCTGCTCCTGCTGCTGTGCAGAACACAAGCTAAGGCAAGTCCTACCAATTTGAAGAGGATTTCAGTTCATACTTGGTGATGGACTATCTGTCCACTGCCTGAGGATCAGACTTGCAAAATTCTGAAAAGCTCATCACCAGTTTGGCCATATGATGAAACCCTTTTTCAACACAGAAATTCTGGAAGATAATTTATTAACCAGAGTCAGTTACACACTAAAACTATCATGGACCCTTGAAGGTTTTTGAAGGTTTTTTTTTCTGAGAATGAATATCTAGTAAATGGTCACTAAAAATGAATTACTACTGAAAATTAACTTATTTCCCAGCTAGAACAATGATTGTTCCTCCCTTTCTTTTCTGTTATAGAACCAAAATCACACTTGAAGTATGTTGCCACTGATCATTCTGATCATTCATTTCCATTTTCTTTTCTTGGTGTTCTTTTTTTAGAATGCCTTTTTTCCCTTAAGGTTCATACATATTGCACAGATGGATATGAAATATTTCCCTGGGACATCTCACTGAGTGAAACAGATTGATTCTCATCCACTTTTCAAGAAAACACAGACCAGGCACTGAAGTATAAAGGGGAAAAAAACCAATACAGAAATTATGTCTGTATTTAAGGATGATAACTGAATGGGTGCTAATTGAGTAACAGAGTCTAGAACCTCAAGATCTAACAATCTTTCCACTGTACTAAATTTCCTTCCAAGCAATTTTTGACCAAAACTAGATCAATGTTATTGACTTGAAGTTAAGCTATACGCAAGAATAGGAAGTTTGTGTTTTAAAAGAAGCTTCTGAAAACGAAAATATTTTAAAACTAAAGATTGGGCTTTTTTTTCTTGTTGTTGTTGTTGTTCTGTTCTATTATTTGCAAGAGCCTTGCAATAGTAACAGTAAGACTCTATTGTCATACAATGTTATTCTTCTAACAAACATGAGTCTTCTTCCCCTGGTTAGCTTTGTTTTTATTTACTTCCTATTTATGTTACCAGCATAACGAAGATGTTTGCAAAAGGTCCAGGAACAGATTGTCTCAGTAAATTCATGCCCATTTTAGAAACACAGTAGGTCATTCTGTTGATGTAATAATTAGTAACCACTGTCTGAAAAACATTTAGAGAGCTTGTTTTTTGTTTTTTTGTTTTTTTAATAAAATACTTTAAATCTCTTCATTTGATTGAAGAATCTAACCTAATGGGCCAAGTGCATTGGCAATGATCACATATAAATGTAGGGGGGAAATTTATGGAAACTAAGTGGGAAAAATAAATAATGGTTTCATTTGTGCTATTACAATCCCTGGATATAAATACATTCATACTTCAAAAATAGTAACACTTCTGTGTGTAAGTGCACACAGATGTACACACATGATAACATTTTTAACTTTCTTTACAAGATAGGATTAATCAAGTGCTCTTACCTCTCCTCGAGTACAGGGAAAGGGACTGGAGTATCTGGAAGTACAAATGGCTCCTTTCTCAAAAACATCATCCTCTAGACCAAAGGTAGCAGAGCAATTGGTGGCAAAATACTTGTAAGGTTTCCAAGTTTTCCCAAAATCTTGTGATCGCTCTAGAACCATGACTGCTGGTCTAGGTGACTTGAATACCATAATCAGGTGAGTGAAGTAGAATTCAGTCTCGAGGTTCAGTTGGATCTTCTCCCTGTGAGCATCTTCAGCTGACTGCCACCAAGTACGAGGAAACCGGAAGGATGAGTCTGCCATGGAGGACGGCAGGTGAGCCAGGTGAGGGTGTGCAGCATTGCACTTGTCACACTTGGGGGGCCTGCAAGTCAGGTCAGTATTCTCACTGTAGGAACAGTACAGCTCTGTGGAGTTCCGGCCACAGGTGGTATCTGCGGAGAGTCTCCTCCCAAGAGCCAAATTTCCCATCCGAGGGTTACATGCCTTTTCACAGTGGGAACCTACTCCAGTTACACCACTCAGTCCTAAGAAGAGGAATAGGGCATGTGTTATTTGAAACCAACCCAACTAGAAAGCTGCTCCACTAACCCAGTAAACTTATAGGGGGCAATATCAGCTGGCCTGATACGTGAGTCAAAAGGAAAATAGCATCCAACAGGAGCTGGCAGAGTGCCCTACATTTCCTCTATGTGTTTTGTTTTGATGTTCAGATGTAAAACTTAGCTCTAGAGAAAAAAAATTCCTGGGTGGGGGTGGGAATGAGGGGATGAGAAGGGGAAAAAGAAGGAAGAAAAAGGATAAGTTATTGGCCTTATTCTGACCCCTTTCTCTTTATATTTGACCTATCATTATTTATCTTCAAAGTTCTTGTAAATTAGCTGCCATGAGAAAAATTATACCATTTCACAAAATATCGCAAGAGTAATTTAATCATTCAAAAATAGGGATGCATTTACATACATCAGAACAAAGCACTGTCAAGCAAATTTAGGTAAATAACTCAAAGAAATTATGGAATCTTTTCCACAATTTTATCCAATAAAGAGATAAATTTCTAACCAGAAGCAATATTTGGATGCTTAAAAAAATAAAACACACAAGGGGACCTCTTTTATGGATGCAAAGAAAAAGACATAGTTTGGATTTAAAACACAACTGAGGAAAAAGATGGTAAAGATGCCAAATGGTAGGAAATCTTATTTTACATCTTGTTATCTTGTCCTTCAACATCTTTAATATCTGTTTGCTTTACCGAAGAATGTTTATAGTTTGGCAGCTTCTATTATCATCTTTAAACATTACCTCTAAATTTAAACACTTTCTTAAAGAAATACAACTCCACTTAATCGATTGTTCAATACACTTTAATGCCTGAAAATGACTTAAAACTAAAATGAAAATCATGTTACAATTCACTTTTAACTATTTAGTATCACCTTTTAAATTGTTTGCTATCATGAATATATTATACTCTAAGCAAATACTATATCCAAGTACTATAAATAAAAGACCTATTTTTGAAATATAAGACTGATTATAAACTGTGAATAGTTTGAAATAGAAAAAGTAACCCAAAGCCTAAATTCTAACTAATTAAATTTTTGTGCTTCTGAGAGATAGCATCTCTAATCTATTATTATCACGTCACACAAGGCAGTCAAATGACACCATACACTAATGCTGGAAGACTTCTGACTCACTAGGACCACCACCCCAAAAGAAGAAGCTCCCCTGTACCCATTTTTAAGTGTCTTATGAAATCTGGTTCTAGCCCTGAACTCTGTTTGCCAGAACTCTGATTCCCAGTGACTACAGTTACTTATGGACAGGCGTGAACAAATATACAGTGTACTATGACTCACCTGAACAGCAACTCAGGGAAAACCATATACTGCCTGTACAAGTATTTCTGACTTGAAACCCTTGTCTCCTGGGATTTATTTACAACCTTGTGATTGCTTGGCCACAAAATGGCCTGAAAAAAGGAGAGGTTTATTGCAGTTCAATTTGTGATTGGGTATGTATATACAAAGACACACTAGTTTTGGAAGCAGAAAAAAGAGCAAATCTTAAACCATGAAATGCTGCATGGAAAAGTACAGAATTGTAATGCCCCTTAATTAACAAGTAGCCCATATGAACAAGAGGCACCAAACTGCTGTAGCCAATTGACAGAAGGGGCAACTAGGGGGCACGACGCTGGATAGAGCTAAGGCCTGGAATCAAGAGGACCTGAGGTCGAATGTGGTATCATCTATGCAACTCCGGGCAAATCACCTCACCTTGTTTGCCTCAGTTTCCTTATCTGTAAAATGAGCTGGAGAAGGAAATAGCTAACTGCTCCAGTATCTCTGTCAAGATAACTCTAAATAAAGTCAAGAGTCAGAAAGGACTGAAGGACCCCAAAACAACAAAAAATACTGACCATACATAGAGATTCTTGATTAAGAGATAAGTATTGAATTAGGAAATGGATTGGATCAAAAGTGAGGGGGGAGGTTTGCTGGAAAACAAAAAATAAAACCAAAAAACATCAGTTTCCCTGAGTACAAGCTACTCTTACCCATAAAGCATTACAAAGGTGAAAGACCCTTTCATCTGGGGATGACAGTGAGGGACATGGCCCGTCCCTCTGCTTAGATCTCTCTCCCCGCTCCTGCTAGGCAGCTGTGCAGACAAGAAACAGAGCTGCGGCAATGAGGTGCCAAGGGGGGAAACTGGCACGGCTTTCATTCTCCTCAGTTCTCCACATTGCACCGACACCTTTTTGGAAACCGGTAAGCAGGAAGAACCCGGCCACGAGAGAGCGTGCAAAGAGGCTCCCCAGGGGTCCGGTTAAGAGGAAGCAGGTGGCCCAGGGCAGTTTGGGCCGGGGAGGGGGCTGACCCCCGAGGCATCGGACAGTCCGGTCTGGGGCAGGGAGCTGGCACCGCCTCCGACCTCCCGCAGAGCTCCGGGGTACCAGTTCCCTGGGAACAGCCGGCCAGCTCCGCTTCCCCAAGCTCGGTGCAAACGTACAGCCCCATCGGACCCCGCGCCCCCCAGCGGGTACAGGGATACTCCCGAAGCCCGGGGAGGGAGCGCCCCACCTGGCTCTCCCGGCCGGAGCGGTCCCCGCCCTAGCCCAGCCCACAGTAGCTCCACGGCTGCCTCTCCTGCACAGCCCCGGGGGATGGCGACCTTGGCTCCTTTGTTCCCTCCCGAAGCGGCCGGACCAGGGGGAAGAGCGAGGCCGCGGGCGGGCCGGACCGCCCTGGCCATGGGGACTGGCCGGGCTCTGCGGGAGGAATGGCCCCGCTCTCAGCCCGGGGAAGGCGCCGGGAGAGCCCGGGGCGGAGGGGAGCCGGGAGCGGGCGCCGTCGCCACCCACCTGCGGCCACGGCCGAGCAGCCCCAGAAGAGCAGGAGGCGGGCGCAGCTGCCCATGGCCGGGCGCCGGGGCTGCTCTCGCTCCGTCTAGGGCGCCGGGATGCCGCGGGTCCCTGGGGCGCGCCGCGGGAGCGGCTGGCGGGGCCCGGGCAGAGCGGGCGCTGCCCGCAGCATAGCCGAGCCGCCCCCCGCGCAGCGCCGCTCCTCGCCCGCCGCGGCCCCTGAACTTTGGGAGACCTCTCAGTTCCCGGCCGCCGCCGCCGCCTCGCGGGCGTCCCGCTCTGCTCGCAGCGCCTGGGCTCGCTGCTGCTGCTGCTGCTGCTGCTGCTGCTGCTCCGCGGGCTCCGTCTCCTCTTTCTCCATGGGCAGTTTCACGGGATGCATTTTTATTGCACCGACACGGCGGCGGCGGCGCTCCGGTGCCAGCCCTCCTCCCCCGCCCGCCGTACCCCCACCCCTTCCTCCTGCCCGCCCCCCGGGCTTGACAGCCGGCGGTGCAGACGGTGCGGCCGAGCTCAGTACTGCAGCCCAGAGAAGCCGGGGCCGGGGCCGGCACGCGGGGAGGGGGCTGCGGGGAGCCCGGAGCCGCACGGCACGCCAGATCCTCCTCGCCTCCTTCCCGTCCGCCCCTCGGCCCTAGCACACCTACTTCTCCCACTTCCTGCACCCATCCTCCGACAAGGTCCCTCCTCCCCGGTGACCCCCACCCGGTTGTCCTCCGGGACCCTCGGGCCTCCCCCCGGGGAGCTACCTGCCTTCCACCTTCTCCGGGTACATTCCTGAGAATCAGTTGACTCTCGGTCAGGTTAGGGCACGCCAAAGGGGCTTAAAAAAAAAAAAAAAAAAAAGTGGAACGAGAAACAGGCCAGCATCTTCTCACTTCCCACAGCCTCTCCTCGGAAAAGTCCAAGAGCCCTCCCTCCCCCCCCGCAAGAAGACCATCTGGATTGCCGAGCTTCCCAGTACCCGGCTGACCCAGGGGGTTCTGTTTGACTAAAACGTTCCGTTAGTCTGCCAAGCCGGGATAGGTCGGGGGGCATTTGGCCTAACAACCGCTCCCTGAATTATCTGTGGGCTAACAAACGCGCCGAATGGCAGAGCAGAGCAAGTCTGAAGGAGCGCAGCGCGTCTGAGGGAGGGCTCACCCCAGGAGCCTTCCAGCCTCGGGATTCTATTCATCCCTAACCAGCCGGGCCGGGCCCCAGCTTTAGGGAACAGCTCGTGGGCAGCCAGACTGCCAAACCATACCCAGAAAGTATAGATACTCAAGTCCGTGGCTCGGGACCAAAGCACGGAAAAGGAGCTGGATAGCAGCTGTATTTGTGGCGTTATTTCCATGAACACGTTACTGGAGAATGCCAAGAAATGTGGAAAAGTAGCAATAGATAAAGATTTAATTATTTGAAATTAAGGGGGATTTAGTGCCTCTGAATATGTTCTCCAAAGTTAAACAATTCATTAAAAAGAAAAAAAAAAACCCACGCCATTTGGTTGTTGTGTCTATTTTAATGTTTTTTGGCACATTTGGGTAATTTACTATGACTCAGCTGGTGACATATCAGGAATTTTATATCACCCAAGGGAATTGAGGGTGAGGTCAGGGCAATTCATTTGGGAAGAAGCATTTACTTGATTCTATTGGTCAGAAATGACAAGGGAGTGGTAGGGAATGTGGGGCAGCAATACAATATCGTAAGCTTTAAAACAAAACCATTTGGGATTTAAGTCAAAAGCAAAATTGGGACACTCACAAAATCTCACGGATATAAAAGAGATTATCTCTTTCCTTGACAAGAAAGCATCCATGCACTCCTAATATTATTTCATGTGCCTGTTTCTTTTATAAAAACAATTACAAATGGACATCAGGGCCAAAAAGAAGAGGAAAAAAAAAAAAGACAATGAATTCACTTCCACCCTTCTAGAACTCATTCTACTATTTATGTCTAAACATATAATTTTCCACTATGAATTTTAATAACATTTGCAATTAGTTTTACAGAATAAACGAACACTTGTTAAGTACCAATTATTATATGCCAGGCACTGTGCTAAACTATCAGGGATACAAAAAGGGGCAAAACCAGCCTCTGTAAAGTGAGATGCTTTGAGTAGAAATAAGATTTGGCTCTAGATTGGATTTGTAAATAAGAATGAGAAGTCAAAGATGATAATGAAAAATCAAGGTTTCAAGATCAGAAAATTCTTCACATTGTCTACCTTATTGATTCTATTTGAAAGGACTTAGGAATTTTAGACATTAATAAATATTTATTAAGCTCCTACTAAACTCCAGGTACTGGGCTAAGTACTAAAGATATAAAAAAGTCCCTGCTATCGAGGAGTTCATTAATAATAAACTTAATTACAGTTAACATTTAAATCAAAACTTTTCCTCTATTCTCTCCCTCCACTACTTAATGTAACCTTAAGTAGGCTTTTCTGATATGAGGCAAACCAGAGAGACAATGTACTAACCCCACTACATTTTCCAATAGTCAGATCACATGAGGGGCATTGCATTATGGTCTGGTTATCATAGCTTGGCTGGGGCAATATAGGAAGCAGGTTCAGGGAGTCCCTTTTCAATTTTACTTTTCGAAATTCTTCCCTTCATTCAAGGCCCAGCTGCCTTCTGGATGAGCCCTTTTCTTTCTTTCCATTCATAATTTCAAATATTTCTATGACCTTACCTATGTATTTCCTCATGCTTATTTTCCAACATTATTTACATACCTGTGTCATCTTGCTCCAAAATTGAAGTTAGAGGCAATATTATTTTTCACAGAATCATATGATTAGAGCTGGAAGGAAACACAGAGGCCATTTAACCCATACTTTCCGTTTAATAAATTGAGTAAATTGAGGTCCATGGAGGCTAAGTCATTTGCTCAAGTACTGGTGTGCCCAGTGTCTTATTTGACTATTAATAACTATTAAATTGAATTAGTAATATTCTTATCATATTTATTTGGTTTTGTTGGTCATTTCACAATGCAGAAGTCACCCACGGACAGTTTAGCTAGGTAACATTAGGCAAAACTAAAATATGTATCCAACACTTATGACTCTTTGAAGTAATGGACTCCTATCAATGATGGACTCAGAGAAAGTTTCTCTTTGATGTGGTAAAAAAAAAAACACAACCAAAAACTCTTGGCTCTGCTACTTCTTTGTGACGTCACTAAAGTCTTTATTTTCTTCTCTATAAAAGGGGGGATATTATCTAAAGTAGGATAAATACCAAATGAGATAATGTCTACTACAGTACTTTGTGAGCATTAAAATCATTAAAAATGTAAATTATGAATCAATGGAAGAGCCCTGAAAAGTATAGTTAATATTCAGGCATAGTAATATCTCATCATTTAACCAGAGTTCACTTATCTTCAATCAGGAAATGGCCAAGACCTAAAAGGAAGAAAAAGTAGCTTCCAACAAGTCAAAATTGGTAGGACACAGGCACTGCACTAAAATAATGCACTTTGATTGTAGAAGAGCCTCTAATTATAGCATCAACTCTCTTGTTTATTCTTATTTTAGACACAATTCTAACAAACTTGCCTATCTTGTTACTCAGCTCACAGGAGAAGCAATACATTTATAATAAATTAGAAGCCTGCAAATGTGAGCACAAAGGAGATGGAAAAATTATTTAAAAACAACACAAGAACTCAGAAAACATAGATAACACCCTGAATAATTATACGTTTAGATTCATATGTCAATAGCTCCTTAAGGTATTATTGTGTCATAAACACACACACACACGCACACACACACACACACACAATCATATACATCATAGAAAGAACTAAAGCATCTTGGCCATTATCTATACCCCCTCTCCTCATGCTTGAATACACTGCACAATATCTCTAAGAGATAGTCACCCAATCTCTGCTTGAACAAATCCAATTAGAGGGAGAGCAGTAGCTCATAATAATGTTGGACATTTACAGCTGCACTCAATGTTTTACAAAAGGCTTTACATACATTATCTCATTTGAACCTTACAATAATAAGCCAACTAGTGCAGTCCCTTACATATCTGGGCAAAATGCCTCCCCAAACTTCAATTGGTTGGTTTCCTGAAGTGATAGGAATAAATTTAGTCCCTTTTCTATATGTTAGCCCTTCAAAGAATATAAGAATGTTTTTGAAGAACTTTCAATCAGTAAATGGGATGGACTAACCAATAAATATTTAAGTGCTTATTATATGTTTACTATTCACATAGTGGGCACTTAAGAAATACTTGTTGAATTGAATTGTGACCTTGAAAAGTCTTCTAATCTTCCCAAACTTTTTATCACGTGACACGGTCTTCAAAGACTGTTTAGGATTACATTAGTTTTTTAGGGGGATTGTTGGGGGAAGGCAGGGAAGAAGAGAGAGAAAGTCATATTTTATGCCATTTTATGCCAATCAATAGCTTAAATCAAGCTCTTTGATATTCAGGGTTGTGGGTTTTGGTTTTGGTTTTGTTTTGTTTTGTTTTTAGTCCCTAGTGCTTATCCCTGTGCCTGACAAATAGAAAGCTTTCAATCAATGTTTATTGACCCAGTAAAATCAATATTTTTTATGTCAACAAGTCTATAAGCATTTATTAAGTACCTAGTGTCTGTAAGACTGATACTAAGAAAGACAAAAGACAGTACTTGCTCTCAAGGAGCTCATACTCTAAGAGGCTAAATAATGTGCAAATAACTCCGTGTGAACAATATACTTACAGGATAAAGTGGAGATAATTAATAGAGGGAAGGCACTAGCATTAAGAGGAATCAGAAATGATGTGATTTTGTGTCATCAGGAAATTATGTCCAATATATGTTGTTTAATAAATACATAAAGTAGAAAGAATATATAACACATTTAAGGGATATCACTATCCCAAATGGTAAATTACTAACATTTCAAACTATTAGCACTTCAGTAAGATAACCATAACTTATCTAAAAAAGTCACTTATGTGGAAAACAATGTTGAATGAACAGGGTGTTTCAAGAAAAATAAGAACATCAAGAGTACTGGTGTTTTAAGAATATATGGTATCCTTCTTTACATATATGGTTTCACCCTCATCACATCCATCAATGAGAAATGACAGTTTTTATTTTAGTTAGAGAAATTGATGTGTAGAAATGTGAGTGCCAATTTATAATCACTCAAAAAATAAATACCATTATCCAGACCCAGGTTTCTAGACACTCTATGTGTTAATTTCTCTTGACCACTATTCTGTAATTTTCATGAAATAAGTAGAGAGTACAAAGCAGAGACTTTTTCTTCCTAATAATTCTATAGATTTCCTTCTGCCTGCCCCATGCCCTTTACATGTTCTTTGGGAATACCATCTTGGGAATGTCCTTGAACTTCTGCAGAAGCCACTGGTACTTTTTCGTATTCATAGCAGTGCTTCCTGGCTACAGCTGCTCATTCCAAGGAAGGGAGTGAGAGCCTTTGAAAAGACACATGATTTTTCTAGGATGGTAACCAATACTTTTCTTATTTAAGAAAAAAAAAAAAAGAAGTGATACACACTCTTATTTAATTATATGGGGTATAGAAAAGTTCAAACATATAAAAGGTGTTCTGTTGTTATTACAGGCAAAATTACTCTGGTAGAATTACTGAAACCCATTTTAAACCCTTCCTTTTAAAATATAGAACTGAGCTTCTGGAGGGAGTAGTATTTTAGAATATTAATTTTAGGAGAAACTTGAGTTCATCTGTGTTAACTCTTCCCTAAATTGTCATTTCCCTTTTTAATATGTCCTACATGTCATCAACAATATATATATGTATAGTGCTTAAGTTTGCAAAAGATTTCACATAGATTATGCACTTTAATATTAAGCCTATAAAACAGGTACTATGAGTATTAATATCTCCATTTTATAGCTGAGGAAACTGAAGTTCAGAAAGTTTAAGTGACTTGTCCATGGTCACACAGTTAATAAATATTAGTGGCAGAATTTGTATCAAGGTCTTTCTGCTTCTAAATTCAACACATGACCTCATCATAGTGTCATCCACTGAATCTTGGGATTGCCAGTACCTTAGCTTTTGTCTCACCACTGGACTTTGTTGACTCATGAAGAGAGGGAGGCTGACTGACCACTTTGCACAATTCTGCCTCACCTGAATCCAATTCACAAGCAAGTTAAGACATCAACTCATGTCACTGAAAATGACAAGACAAAAAGAACCCTGTCCTTTTAGCTGTCATGTTCTTGATGAGTTCTAGTAATGGGGAACTCTGCTTTTGAAGGCAACCCATCCAATTTGAGACATTTCTAATTAATGCCAAACTTGTATCCACTTATCCTATTTTGCCCCCTGAGTCAATAAGAATGTGTTTAATCTCTCACATTCTGATCCTAGATGGGGATACAGAACCATTTTGGGGAATAAGATGATGTGTTAATATTTCAGATATGCTTTATGCTAAATGATAATATGCCTTCTCAACAGAACTGTCTATCAGGCAGATATTGATGTGGAACTGAATCTGAAACATTCACATTTGTAATCTATCATTTTGTAATTCATTTTGAAACCATCAAAGTAAATGGAATCTCTAAATGAAATCATGGGCAGAGTCTACTATTTAAGGCTATTTACCAATAATGTGGCAATTCCCACCTTCCCTCCCCCCCCCCACTTTATAATTAGAATAAGAAATTAAGGTGCCTTTGAAGATTACTTAATTCAACCTCTTCATTTTGTTGCTGAGGACACAAAAAACCAGGGATATTAAATGAATTATTCAAAGTTAATCAGCTAGCTAGTGGATAAGTGGATTCTAAAAAGTAGATCATCTAATTATCGATCCATTACTCTCTCCACTATATCACAATTTATTCAACAGAAATTCACATTTAAAATTCAATTTTCTTTCATTTTCAGCTCTAAATTCTTTTCCTCCCTTCTCCTCCCTTTACCCCCCCCAACTCATTGAGAAGAAAAACAAAATCCATTAGACATAGCAACAAGCATTCATGAAACATTAATCACCTACTGGTAGACAGATGGTCCTATGGTGTGTGTGTGTGTGTGTGTGTGTGTGTGTGTGTGTGTGTGTGTGTGTGTGTGTGTGTGTGTGTATGCAAATATTCATTATTAAATCAGGGATTCCATTCTCTTAGGATATAACACTCAAAATAATTATTCTTCCTAATTGTATATGAAGTCCAGTTTTATTCAACATATTTCACATGAGTATGAGGAACCCAGAAGCATGAATTTACTTGCACATTCAATAGATCACAAACTTCATCAAAAGCTATTCCTTGGAATTATTAAAATTTTATTTGAAATTTTTATTTTTATAACTTTAAAATTATTATTAAAATTTTAAAACCAATAAAAATCTGTTTTCTCTCCCTCCTACTTCACCATCAGTGAAAAAAAGAAAAATAAAACTCTGGTAAGAAATATTTAGTCAAGCAAAACAAATTACTTCATTGATCATATCCAAAAAATACACACTTCATTCTGCCTTGAATCCATTGGAAATAAGTAGCATATTTCATCACTGAACTCTTGGTTAATCATTGCATTGTTCCGAATTCTAAAGTCTTTCAAAGTTGTTTGTATTTATAATGTTGTCATTGTTGTATAAATTGTTTTTTGCTTCTGCTCACAGTGCTTTAGAACATATATGTCTTCTTAGGTTGCTCTGAAAATGTCCCAGTTATGGCTCTTTAGAACAAAAATATTTCATTATATCCATATGCCATATTTTGTTTAGCCATGCCCCAACAAAATGAACAACCCCTTAATTTCCGGTTCTTTGCCACAGACACTTTTTGTATATGGCTTTTTAAAGTTTGCTTGTTTGTTTTTACATATGGATCCCTTTTCTTTTTCTTTGATCTCTTTGGGAGGCCTAGGTCAAAGGATATTCATAGTTTAGTGACTTTTTGGGTATAGAAAGGCTAGACCAATTTGCCACTCTACCAACAATACAGTAATGTAGCTTTTTTTGGGGGGGGGGGGCAGAGCCTTCAACATTTTTTCATTTTTGATCTTTGGAAATTTTGTAAATCTTATGAATGAATTGCTTTCATTTACATTTATAGTATTACTTTTATTAACATTTTTCTATTAGTGATCAACATTTTTTCATATAGTTGTTAATATTTTTATACCACTGTGAAAAATAACAAACACAAAAGCCTATTAGAAAGGCTGACATAGTAGGCCACCAACTCTATTCCTTCATCATTTAAATGAATGGGAATTTTTTTTTTTTTTTTGCAAATGTTGGGTAGCTAAGGATAAGAGAATCAGTAAAAATAATAATTATTATTATTTATTGCTACCATGCTAGTTTCCTATGGGTTAAAAAGATCAGAATGTGTCATTAGAATAAAAAAAATTGTGTGTATATGCAAATTTATTTGATCCTGAGACATGACCCCCCAAATTCTCTCTCTTTTTGGCTCATATTGCCTCCTCCTTGAGTTTACACTGGGAAATCACTTAACATACATAACTCATATCTGAATTTCCATAGCTAGATTTCCATAGATAAATTTCCACAAAAATGGTACCCAGCTCCTATACCAGAACTCAAGATATAAATATATAATACAAACATATTTTTAGAATAATGAATAGGCATTATTTTACCTGAAAGAAAATATACAAAATGCAAAAGATATACAGCACTCCAAAAACAAAAACAGAAAACACATAAAAAAAGCAAAATAAACCACGAATAAACAACTTTTCCCCCCAACAAGTACCCCTAGGCTTAGAGTGCCACCCTGTGGTTTGAACAGTTACCACTGCCTTCCCACCCTCACCCCCCCCCAAAAAAAAAAAGGAATGAAACCCATTTTGGGATTACTAGATAACTAACCACCTTCCCATCAGGTTAGTGCTGTCGAAATAACTTGTTGCAATAACAGAGTACAAAGATTAGGTCCATTACTTTTCCATTTTGGCTTTTAATCCATTGCTACTGTTCTAGTGGTCAGATACCAAAATGCTTGAACTTGGGGTAAAGTTATGAGTCAACTGCCAAGATTAGTGCTGGCCATGATTTCTCCCTTTTCAGAGGCAAAAGCTCAATTACATGTTAATGACTCTTGGAAACCTATTCTCCTCTAAATAGGAGGCTGGGGGATATGACTGCCTAGGAACTCATGATACATGAACAAGCTTAGCTTTCTCACTCACAGCTTCTTTCTTAGGATTTCTTTGGAAAGCAAGTCGAAGAGAAGAGTCAAGAATTCCCCCAATCCAATGCAAGGACTAATTTTTACAAGCTATTAAAGGTGATCAGAATTCTCTGCTAAAAATCTCTTCTCCCTAGAGTCTAAGCCAAGTAGAAGGAGGCAGTTGCCGTCAATGAGATCAGTCTTCTGGGAGGCATCACAGAGAAACTCTAAACCAACTAAATATCCTGAAGGCAGTCCTAGTCACTGAGATCTAAGTAGGAGATGTTTTTTTTTTTTTTTTCCTCTTAAGCAGTAACAAAGGACCATATCCACTTTCTACAGGGAGACTCAATTTAAAAAATTGTAAACACTCATTGTTCTTTAAGTTCTTGAGGCTTATCTTTTTTTATACAATATGTATATACATGCATGTACACATATTTACGTGAACATACAAAGACACATACACATATGTAGTATGAAAGTAACTGAGGTTTCTTTAACGTGACTCTAGCTGAGTGCAGGGTCTGGCAGCTTCTACCAAGCTGGAAAGACTTTACTTAGTATTGATTTAAATTTGGAGAAGTTTATCATCAAGTAGGACACAGATTGATGGATTTAGGGGCTGTACCAATCAATACTCTAATACTGTCTAATAATACATCATGAAGCGCTTGCTATTCACATTAGTGGAGACAGTTCCCACAGTACTGAAATGATTGATCTTTTACTTAAAGGATTAAAGTACAAGAGTGTACAGACCCAGAGAGAAGCAAACCCACATATGTTTGAAAGGAAACACCCTTATCCTCCATGAAGGAACAAAGGATTTGTTTTATTAGTGGATCAACTGGAATCTTGTGCTGTAGGGGTGCCATCATCTTCTCCATCACATCATGTAAGTTTGATTTCAAGGACACAAACAACCTCATATAATCTCTTCCTCTAAATAGTTTGTAAAGTTGGGAACAATGGTGGATAAAGTTAATAAGTGAATAAAGCCAGAGATTTAACAGGCCCATATCTCATTCTCTCTATGATGATAAAGACTAGGATATCTAGTGAGACAATATGTTTCAGACTAACAAATGTATTGGAAATAATGGTCCTGGTCTGGTGGCTACACAGAGAATTTCCATTGTGTTATAATGATAGTATGTTTTTAGATCACAGATGAAATTTCTGGTACCAGATAATGTTGATCACTTAGGTAAAAACTAGAAGACAGGAAGGACAAACATCTATATTGTATAAATTTGCATATATCTTCTACTTACTAGTCATGAGAGAAAATGAAATAAACTGAAAGAAAAGTATAGGAAAAGACATCACTACCTTTGGGATGTGTGCCATGGGAATGTGGCTCAAAATCTATGCCTTCCATGAAGGTTGTTGGCTTTGGTGTACCACCACTCTATAACAATGAAGAGGATGTGTGGGAAGGAAAGTAGGGTGACTGGGAGAGGCAGGCGAGACGGGAAAATAGAAGTAAAAGTTGAAAGGAAACACCAGTCACGTCACATGTCTATGATTTTCCACCTTCTAACTTAATGCTTTTATTCCTGGTCTTGCTTGACTGAATGTAAACTCTCTGACCACATATTCTATCCATCTCTGTTTTCCTTAGATTACTAAGTGAACAACTCTAAAGAATAATAATTTTCTTCTTTGAAGTGATCACATTTTCATCATAAAATGATAAATACACAATTAAATACACAAGTCACAAAGGTAACTAGAGTGCAACTAGATCTGTCCTGGCCTCAGTATTATATTTGCAAAAACTATTTCTAAAGCAATGAGGATGTTTGGAAAAACTTGCTCATCACAAACGTGTTCTTCCTTTAAAGTGTGAACACTGAGCCAACCTTGGAAACAAAAACCAACTACATTCTTTCATCAAGTTGGTTGTTATGAATATTTTGGTTATAACAATGCAAAAACTGTGAAGGATCTGTTTTACTTTTTAACTTCAAGCCTGTTCCAAGATTACTTATTGGCCCCTAGAGATGCATGGGGCATGCCAGATCTATTTTCACATGTTGCCTTAGGGTGAGGTATGGTCACCCAGATGCTTTGGATGATCTTATGTGCAGCAAGGTGAACTCCCTAAAACATTCTACTTCTTAGATTTGGAAACAGAGTTCATGTTCATATGAGAGATCAAGCAGAGAGAGTCAAGGCTTTACCCTCACCAGTTCAAAAAAGAAAAAGGCCATCTTGCAACTAAGATACTGAAATTCCTTTGTTAAAGATTCACATCCTTTGTTCATTATTGTTATAATAAATGCCTCAGTTCTCATGTAAAGAAGAAGCTTTACTATAGCTGTGATCATTTCCTTGTCATGGAAACAGTTACAGCCTGTCTTATAACAGATTTTTTTTCCTTTTTATTAGAAATCACATTCAGCTCCCCTTCACTTTCCTAAAGAATCAGAAATTCATAACAAGCAACTGTACCCTCATGATTTCCACCTGATTCACCTTATCTTTTGTCTCCTCTTCTCTCTGTTATTTCCCATAAGCACATTTCCCCATGTACCATCTTATTCTCAATAAGGTGGCTCTTTCTAAATATTCCCAAATGTCTGACTATAACTCTTATGGTTTTTCTCCTCTGATGAGGAAAAAAAAGATCAGGGTTGGGAGATGACCATTAAAAAAAAAACACATTTCTGTATCAGAATTTCAGGGAAACAATCTTTCTCTTTCTCACTTCCCTCATGAAATCATCTCAGTTTGTCCTGCTTTTATTATGTAGTGGTACAAAAAAGGTGAAAATAACAGCCATTTATGGGAGTAGGTGGTGAGATAAGAACCTCCTAAAAAATGTACTACAGTAAATCACTTACCACTCTCTCATTAGTAGCAATAACAAAAGTATTAGTTAAGAGATAATAGCAAAGTATTAGTAACAATAATGACATATAACCATGAATACCAGTATTTTGCTTCAGTCCCCAATGAGCTAACTAGCCTCAACTATAATTTTTCCCCTAAAGTAAATAAGAAAGAGGGCTGTGCAGCATTACTGCTGCCTTCTGATTAAAAAGGCCTAGAAATTACATCTATGCTCAGTAAATTGTGCCTGGGCCTAGTTCAATTATGTTGAAATTATGTGAGTTCATTTCCTTTCCATGCCTTCAATTATCATCTACATACATATGGTTCCCAAATTCTGTAACCTATCACCAGAGGTCCAGTCCTAGATTTCCCATTGGTACCTCAAACTCAAAGCAGCCCACACTGGGATCTTCAGTTCCCTTAAATTCTAGTACCTCTGAATCTGCTATTTTTGCTCATGACCCAAATCTAGGAACCCACATTCAAACTTCAGGATCATCTTGATTCTTCTTCTTGATTCTTTCTTCTTCTTCTTCTTCTTCTTCTTCTTCTTCTTCTTCTTCTTCTTCTTCTTCTTCTTCTTCTTCTTCTTCTTCTTCTTCTTCTTCTTCTTCTTCTTCTTCTTCTTCTTCTTCTTCTTCTTTCTTCTTCTTCTTCTTCTTCTTCTTCTTCTTCTTCTTCTTCTTCTTCTTCTTCTTCTTCTTCTTCTTCTTCTTCTTCTTCTTCTTCTTCTTCTTCTTCTTCTTCTTCTTCTTCTTCTTCTTCTTCTTCTTCTTCTTCTTCTTCTTCTTCTTCTTCTTCTTCTTCTTCTTCTTCTTCTTCTTCTTCTTCTTCTTCTTCTTCTTCTTCTTCTTCTTCTTCTTCTTCTTCTTCTTCTTCTTCTTCTTCTTCTTCTTCTTCTTCTTCTTCCTTCTTCTTCTTCTTCTTCTTCTTCTTCTTCTTCTTTCTCTTCTTCTTCTTCTTCTTCTCTTCTTCTTCTTCTTCTTCTTCTTCTTCTTCTTCTTCTTCTTCTTCTTCTTCTTCTTCTTCTTCTTCTTCTTCTTCTTCTTCTTCTTCTTCTTCTTCTTCTTCTTCTTCTTCTTCTTCTTCTTCTTCTTCTTCTTCTTCTTCTTCTTCTTCTTCTTCTTCTTCTTCTTCTTCTTCTTCTTCTTCTTCTTCTTCTTCTTCTTCTTCTTCTTCTTCTTCTTCTTCTTCTTCTTCTTCTTCTTCTTCTTCTTCTTTCTTCTTCTTCTTCTTCTTCTTCTCTTCTCTCCTTGCATCCAATCCTAAACTGAATCTTGTTGATCTTATCTCATCCAGACTCCCAGTTCAGACCTTCATGATTTCCTGCCTGGACTACTGCAGCAGCATCCTAGATAGGCTCTTTTACACCAATGGAAAGAGTTTTCTTCATGACCAGTTCTGGCAATGCTATAAAACTGAGTACTCCTTATGCCTAGATCCTGAAATACAAATGCCTTCAATGGATACAACAATCTGGCTCCAACTAACCTTTACAGTCTGATTTTACCCTATTTCACTATTTTAACTTTAGGCTTCAGTCAAATTTGGGACGACTCACTGTTCCTTAATCCTATTGCGTCCTCTATTGTCTCCATGCATTTGTACAAACTGTACTCTAGGACTGCAATCTACTCTTTTGACATCTCTGCCTATGGAGATCCTTCTCTTCCTTTTCAGGAACAGTTCAAGGACAACATCCGTTCCAAATCTTCTCCTGATCTCCCCCAGGTAAAAGTAATCTTTCCTTTCTCAAGTTTGTTGCTCATATTACATAGTCTAGACCTTTCCTTTGATCTATTCACATTCTATCATATTTATTATGTACATGTCTTATCCATTTGATTAGATTCCTTAAGGGTAGGTTCTTGTCTTTCATCTTTGTATTTATTCTTAGCAGCTGGTAGAATGCCCAGTACAATGTAGTTAATAAATGTTTATTGAGTTGTATTGAATGAGTTCACTTCCCATTTTGTTCCCATTCTCATTTCAATGTGACTTTTTCCTGCTAAATACTAATTGCAGAATTAGATCAAAATAAAAATTGGAGAGTCCCGACAATAGAGTTTGAAAGAACTGACCGAATCTAACCTTAAATGGAAGAAAGAGTTCCCTCTACGCAGATACCCTTGCTCTTTTTTGTGTCCTGGACCTCTTGGTCAGGCAGTCTGTTGAAGCCTACAGACAGACCCCTTCATGTTTCCAAATGCATAAAATAAAATACATAGGATGACAAAAGGAAAACTATTGAAATACACTTACCAGAATATTTTTTTAAATCCACAGATTACAGGCTAAGAATCCCTGCTACAAAGTGCACCTGGCCAAACCAGCTCACTCCACTTCAGGAAAGCTTTTCCTGACACTGAGTCTAAATCTGCTTCTTTTAGATTTCAAGCCAGTGCTCTTAGTTCTGCCTTCTGGGGGTAAATCAAATTCTCTTTCTAAATGGCAGACCTTCAGACACTCATGGGTAACTAACATGTCTTCCCCCAACTCTTATATTCCCAGTTCTTTCTTAACAATAATGATATGGCATGAATTCAACCACCACCCTGGTCATCATGCCCTGAGAGGTCCTGGGAAATTTCTTAGTATAATTAAACCTATTAATTGAAAATAAAGCTTTTTTAGGACTTTTCCTGGTTAAAATCAATCAACTGAGGGCAGGAACTTTTCTATTTTCATCTTCATAAACCAGTGACTAGTACAGTTCCTGACACATACAAGATGTTTGATAAATGCTTATTGAATAACTGCATACAAGAAAAGTTCTCATAATTCTCCTATGCTACTCAAAATCATAAAAGATTTCAAGATCAGTAGGTGGGGTTTGAGTTCTAGTTATACAACTTACTAATAAGTTTGTGACCTTGGTTTTACCCTCTTGGAACATCTATTTTATTGTCTGTAAGACAAATAAGGTACTATCTGTTTAGATAACAATATTTGCAGTACACACCTCAAAGTTTTTTGCAAAGATCAAATGAAATTATATTATGTAAAGCACCGTGTAACCATAAAAGCTATACGAGCTTCATTATCACTGTTAATAATGTTGTTGGTGTTCAATCCTTTCAGTTGTGTTCAACTCTTTGGGACCCCAATTGGGATTTTCTTGGCAAAGACACTAGAGTAGCTTGACATTTTCTTCTCCAGTTTATTTTTACAGATGAAGAAACTGAGGCAAGCTGGGTTAAGTGACTTACCTAGGGTCACACAGCTAGCAAGTGTCTGAAGCCACACTTGAATTCAAGTCTTCCTTACTCCAGGCCTGATACTTCATCAGGTTGATCTACTTTTAATAATAGCTGACATTTATATAAACTTTAAGATTTACATGCATTTTAGATAGTTATCTACATTTAGACATACAACAAATCTGTGGAATTATCTTCATTTTTATATTATATTATATTCACATTCATGAACACTTTCATTTTACTAATGAGAAAACTAAGGCTCACCAAAATTAAATGACTGGCTTATGATCACAAGTATTAAGTGAGGGACAGGATTTCAACACAGGTCTATTCTAGCTCCATATCTATTACTATTTCTACTAGTACATATTTAGCTATTTAGAACCAATCCTGAATCATAATATTTTATAACAATGATTTCTGAATTCCCAGTGAAAATGCCAACTTAATAGTCTTTTCTCACTTCTTGATTCTTCTCATTTTTCTCTTTGTCCTTTGACACTGAATATCATGAGATTTCTTTCTTTTTGGTCTTTATCCCACTGGTCTGACAACTCCTTCTGAGTTACCTTTGCTGGATTGCACCTTCTAACTTTTGGAGTGTCCCCCAAAGTTTTGTCCTAGAATCTCTTCTCCTTTCTATACTATTTCACTTAATGAAAAAAAGTATGAATATATTAATTTTCTTGTTATCAAGTTAATAACATTTATTCCAGCTTTCTAAAATTCACCAGGTATTCTGGATTCCCACTGGGATCAATACAAGGTAGAGCAAATCTGAATTAATTCCCTATAATAAGTAAAATTTAAATTTGTCCAGTGGCCATGTGAAATATATATGGATGTAATGTCAGATTTTTCTCTGTCCCCAGGCAGGAGAACTATTCCAGGGTCTTTCTGCTCACTTCAATCAATCCTTCTTCCCACTTTCCAAGCTTCATGAAATAAAAATAAAACTAGGGATTTGTTTTCTGACTTCCTAATCTTTCATCTTATTATCAAAATAATTCTCCCTGCACCTTTGCCCCCCAACATATAATGTTCGAAAGATTTTTAATGTAACTTGGGGTCTATGAACTTCTTGCCAAGATGGCTAATTACATGAAGGCAGGCTACCCAGCTCTCACATGCCTACTTCAGGAAAATCCTGCAGGCATTTTCATTTTCCAGTGAAAAACTACATAACTCATTCCACTCTAGAACTGCATGTAAAAGTCAGTCAGAAGCTTAGGGATAATAAGAACCCCCATCTTCCCCTCTATCCTCTCCTTAATGGGTCTCCCCCATGGCACAGTGTGAGGAACATCAGCTTGAGGAGAGGCAGGGTCCTTGTAGCCTGCAAGGTTCTATATACAGAGAGAGCTAGAGTGAAGAATTCCCCAGAGAACACCCCAGGGTAAGGGATCTTAGAAGTCCTGGGATGATCTAAGTTAAAAGAATACTGCAGGTCTCAGTCAGACCTGTAAATTTCCCAGATCTAATAGAATAAAAAATGTAAAATAAATACAGAAAGGATTCTTGAATTACATCCTGAAAGAAAGCCCCAAAGAAAATGCTCTGAGTATGTAATAGCTAGAATCAAAGAAAAAATCCTGCAAGCATCACGAAAGAAGCAATTTGAATACCAAAAAACCACAGTCAGGATCATAGAAAACCTGGAAGTTTCTACCAAAAATGAGAAAGGATATTCTAAAAGGCATAAGATATAGGTTTATAACCATACATAACTTACTCTGAAAATGGAGCGTAATCCTATGAGTAAAAAATTGATTCTTAATGAAATTTCAATGACATTTCAATATTTTTGATAAAAAGATCAGAATTGATAAGAAACTCTGAAACAAATATAAAAGTCAAGAAGAGAAATCTAGAAAAGTAAATAATAACAACAATGATAATAGCTAGCATGTACAAAGCATATCAAAGCTTGTAAAGTGCTTTACATACTTCCTTTTGAGTTGCCATATTTTTCATAAACATTGGATCCAGGGAGATCCAGAATGATTCAAGGACGAACCTTGCTCCCACTCAAGCTGACAAGATGTGTTGTTTGCATCCCAGATTGAGCTCCCTATATGTCCACGACAGTCTAGCCAAGTGCCAGATAGTTTGTTCTAGTCTTTTACAACTGGGACCCTTGTAGATAAGAAAACCATCATATCTTCATAGTCTAGCAGTTTCCAAAGGAAAAGAATGTGGCTTTTGCTGGTGCTTTGGTCTCTTCCCCTTTGGGAGTTCTGTCCTTTTCCTAACTTTATTGAACCTTTCCCCTTCCATGCTTCACTCCTTTAGGCTATTTCCTTCTTTTTTGTCTTTTTGTTATAAAAATGCAAATTTTTGTGAATTCTTTGTGTTCCATATACATGTTAATTTCTCCTGGAATAAATCTAGTTTTCAGTTAAGTTTTGTGAAGCTGTGATTAGTTGTTGACCATGTTAGTTTCTTCATTCCTCACAATAACCCTGAATGGTAGGTTGTACCTTTGCCCCCATTTTACAGAGTAGGAAATTGTGGCTGAAAGAGTTTAAATGACTTGTCCAGAGTTGTTTAATTGGAAGTGTTTGAGATAGGAAGTTGAATTTAGCTTGCCTGAATAGCAAATCCAACACTCTATTCCTTGTGATATCAAGCTTAAAAGGTGGAAGAGAAAAAAGGACAATACACAAGTGTAGATGACAGACTGAAAGAAGTAGGAGTCATACTTGGTTTTTGTCATCATTGGGAGTAATGATGGAGTAAATACATTTTTTAAATTCATTTTTCCAAATTATCCCCTCCCTCCCTCCACTCCCTCCCCCCCCATGGAAGGTAATCCCTTACATTTTACATGTGTTACAATATAACCTAGATACAATATATGTGTGTAAATACCATTTTCTTGTTGCTCATTAATTATTAGCTTCCGAAAGTATAAGTAACCTGGGTAGATAGACAGTAGTGCTAACAATTTACATTCGCTTCCCAGTGTTCCTTCTCTGGGTGTAGTTATTTCTGTCCATCATTGATCAACTGGAAGTGAGTTGGATCTTCTTTATGTTGAAGATTTCCACTTCCATCAGAATACATCCTCATACAGTATTGTTGTTGAAGTGTACAGTGATCTTCTGGTTCTGCTCATTTCACTCAGCAACAGTTGATTTAAGTCTCTCCAAGCCTCTCTGTATTCCTCCTGCTGGTCATTTCTTACAGAGCAATAATATTCCATAACCTTCATATACCACAATTGAGTAAATACATCTCAATGGAGTATAAATATGGAGTGATATATATATATATGTATATACATATATATATACATATATATATATATACACACACATACACATATACATATAGAAGGAGGAGGGGAAGTAGGTATAAGGTGAACCTTTAAGGATCAACACACACAGACACAGAAATATAGAGCAACAGTGTGTATCAAACACAAAAAGAAAACAGGTGGGGATGTGGAAGTTGTTGAAGGGAGGATAATAAAAGAGAGGGGATAGTCAAAAGCAAACATATTTCCTCATCCTATGCATACATACATATATCTAAAATTCACTTCATATGTCTATAAATTTAAAAACTATGATAAAATGGTGATTCACAGATTCATGAGGAACCTTGTAGGTAAGTGTTCTGTGTGTATTCTCTTTTTCTGGTGTTTGTCAGGATAAACTTTTAAAAATTATATATCTTGAGATCAGATATTCAAATGGAATGTGATCTCATCAATGTGGATTTCCCTCTGATGGTATGGACTACAACTTATCTAAGCTTGCTCATTCTCTGAGAATCTTGCCCATAATCTTGTTCTTCTATAAATTTACCACAAGGTAAATCCATCAAATGTACTGTGGATTGGGGTGCCTTGGTATTAAAGAAGCTCATACTTCCCTAAGCTGCCCTGATTGACATTTGAGGACAACACAATCTTCTTAAATTCTTTACAAGTAGGAGCCTCTGCATATAATATTATTCATCTTCCCCCTCCCCATCCTTATGGACATAATTGCCATTTCTGTTCTGTGCTCTTTCACTTTTATTGTCCTTTCCCATCTTTTTGTGTACTACTTCATTGCTCAATTAATCAATTCTTATTTTTCACTCTGTCTCCTGAAATACTTGTTATTATTTCCCCCTCCACATCCTGTTTTCTCATTTTGAACCAGAACCCAGGATGGAACTCTATGGGCTCAGCCTAGACTTTTCCTCAGCTACATATTCCCAGTGTAAACTTTAGCTTCTTGTTTTTGGCAGAGAGCAGAAAAGTGGTTTGTAAAAGGCCACAGGGGAGCAATTAATCAGAAAGATATTTCATTTCCTTTTTTATGACTATAGTTAGCATACAATTTCAGAGCATTGATTATTCTGAGAGGAAACTAATCTCCATTGTTTGAGGGAGATAGTACAAAAGTGTCTCTAAATCTATAAACATTTTCATTTTTTTGTTCCTAACATTATGCAAAAACAAACTAAAAAAACTAAAACTAAAATTTAACAAGGGTATCACTGTAATATGGTAGCAATAAAAAAATTTCCCCCTTATATTTTTCCTTTAAATTTGATAATGGCTATAAAAAATTCTTAGGTGATTTTCAGTGAGTAGGAGAGGGCATATTTGATACAGAAGTTTTCTAGGAGATCCTTTACTCAGATGACATCAAACCCTAGAACACTTATAGCCTTCCTCAATGAGACTGAGAGTCACTCAAAACAGATATGCCTAGTGATCTTCAAAAATAAAGTGGATGCAAACAAATGCATGTTGGTAAGATTATAATGTTCGTTAGATAGGCAGATTCATAGAGTTAATTTGTCAACATATGTAATCAATACTCAATAAACATTTGCTAAATACTTCTTATGTACCCAGTCAGAGTGCTAACTAGAACAGATATGGCAGATGGAAAATAAACTGGGATCAAAATTCAACATAATCAAAGGAGTATAGATCATTTCTGGTAAGCAGTACAACACAATGATCTCAATATCTAAGGATATCTTAATCTCAAAATATCTAAAATTTAGCTAGTTATTTCGATTCCTAGGCTCTCAGTTCTTCCAAACTTCCCTATTTCTGTTGAAGTCATCACCACTCTTCCATCCAGGCTTTCAAGTTTATAATCTTGACATCATTTTTGATTTATCACTCTCATCCCATATATTCAATCAGTTTTTTATCCCTGCTCTATTTTCTCAATTCTTCTATCTGATTCTTTTCTACTCATTCCACTATCATTTAATTGAGCCCATATCACTTTTGCCAAAATTGCAACAGTCTCTTAATTGGTCTCCCATTCTCAAGTTTCTCGCCAGAATCTGGGCCATCCTAAACACTGTGGCCACAGTAATTTTCTTTTTTAGGTAAAATCTGTCTTTTCCAAATATCAAACATTCATTTTTTCCCTCTTGCCCACAGACAAATTAGCATTGGCTCCACATTGGCCATTTCTGAAAATGTATATCCTGTCTTCAGGCTAGGCTACCATGAGGATGTGGATAGCATTATTCGTCATTACTCCTCTAGAATCATGGTTGGTGATCATTTGCACTAATCAGAATTAAGTCTTTCTAAACTTCATATTCATAATGAAGACGCTATAATTTAAATCAACCTCCTGATTCTTCTCACATTGCTTAGCATCAATATATGTAATTGGTTCTAGCTTTCTCTGAATCTGTTTCTTAATTTCTTGTAGCATAATAGGATTCCATCATATTCATATAACTACCACTATAAAAGTTGCTATAAATGATTCTTTTTTTCTTTCTTTGATTTTCTGAGCTATAGCCCTTGTAGTAGGATTATTAGTTGCAGAATAAAATATCCTCCTCTTCTTTTTAAAATTTTTTTCTGGTTATACATGCACACTAATTTTAAAAAAATTTACATTTCTTTATGAATCATGTGGGGATAGAAAAATCAAAACAAAGGGGAAAAACCATGTGAAGAAAAAAAAAAAGGAAAAAAAAAAGTGAACATAGCATGCGTTGATTTACATTCATTCTCCATAGTTCTGTCTCTGCATGCAGATGGTGTTTTCTACCCAATAAGTATTGGGATTGTTTTGGCTCACTGAACCACTGAGAAGAAGTAAGCCTTTCATAGTTGATCACCGCACATTCTTGCTGTTATTGTGTACAGTATATTGCTGGTTCTGCTTGTTTCACTCAGCATCAGTTTGTATAAACCTTCTCAGGCCTTTCTAAAATCAGCTTGTTCATCATTTTTGTAGAACAATACTATTCCATTACTTTCATATACCATAACTTATTGAGCCATTCCCCAATTGATTGGCATCTACCCACTTTCCAATTCTTTGCCACCACAAAAAGAACTGCTACAAACGTTTTTGAATATGTGGGGTCTTTTCCCTCCTTTATGATTTCTTTGTGATACAGACCCAGTAGTAACATTGCTGGATCAAAGGACATGCACAGTTTTTATAGCCATTTGGGCATGGTTCCAAATTGCTCTACAGAATGGTTTGATCATTTCACAATTCCATCAACAATGTATTAGTACCCCAGTTTTCCCAAATTCCCTCCAACATTTATCACTATTGTTTTAATGTGCATTTGTCTAATCAATAGTGATTTAGAGCATTTTTTTCATATGACTATAGAAGGCTTTTATTTCATCATCTGAAAATTGTCTCTTCATATCCTTTGACCATTTATCAATTGGAGAACAACTGGAGAATCAAATGAAAATTTGAAGTAGTTCTTTATGTATTTTAGAAATGAGGCTCAACTCTTCCATTTAGCTTTTAAAATTCTACACAACCTAGACTTAACCTACCCTTCTAGTCTCACTGAATATATGATTCCCTATATATACTACATGATCAAACCAAATTGGCTTTTTCTCTGTTTTATACAATGTTCCATCTCCCAATTCCAGGAATTTTCACTAGATGTTCTCCATACCTAGAATGCTCACTCTCTTCACCTCCAACTCCAACTCTTTCAAGATTCAGTTCAAATCACACATTCAGTAGGAGGCCTTTATTGGTACCTTTTATTTTTACATTTCTTCTGAGATTATTGTGTATCTTCTTCATTTTTATTTACTTGCTATATCTCTCAAAATTTAATTTTTAAACACTCATTAGCTTTTTTTTTGAGTTCCAAATTCTCTCCTTCCCTCCCATACCTCCCTTGCCTTTTGTGAAGGCAAGTAATATGATATCAATTATACATGTGAAGTCATGAAAAACATTTCCATATTAATCATGCTGCAAAATAAATAGGCAAGATAGCTACAGAAAGTTGTGGTATATCTGTACTCAGAATCCATCAATTCATTCTCTGGAAATAGGGAAATTTTTTTTTTTACCATAGGTCCTTTGGAACTGTCTTTGGTCATTGAATCAGAGCAGTTAAGTCTTTCACAGTTGATCATTGTTACAATATTGCTGTTAGTGTGTACAATGTTCTAGTTCTGCTTGTTTCACTTTGCATAAATTCATATTATGTCTTCTCAAGTTTTTCTGAAACCATTCTTGCTTATAGCACAATAATATTCTACCATAATCCAATATCACAACTTGCTCCCCAGTTGTTGGGCATCCCCTTCATTTTCAATTCTTTGTCACAACAGAAAGAACTGTTTATAAATATTTGTGTCCAAATAGGTCCTTTTTCCTTTTCTTTCCTTTACTTGCTATCTCTTGATTAGAATATCAACTCGTTAGAAACAAAAACAATGTTTTTGTTTTATTTGTATCCGTAGTTTTCAGCATAGTGTTTGGCACATAATAAGAAATGTGTAACATCACCAAGGAATTATAAGATTGAGTAGACAATGACAGTGTTCTATTGCCACCTTTGTGTTAACTTGAGAAACGTAGGAAGGTTTGCAGCACCTTGGTGGATTTCTTTGTGACCAGCTTTTAAGAGAATATAGTTAAAAGTGGGCTAGTATCAGCAGACATGGATGGCTTAAGACCCAAATCAATGGAATGATCTCCCAAATTTATGAGATCAAACATCTACTTAAGCATTAAGAATGTAATTATCATTGGAATCATGTTTTCCTTTTTCCTAATGATACTCCTATTTTGACAAATCCTATCCCTGGCTTATTCCACCATGTGCCTCTTCCCCTCCTATTCATGCTGCTGAATAGAGTTGGAGGGAGTGACACAAAGGAGGAAGTGACAAGACTAAGCTAACTGAGTACACCACAAATTCTTGTTATTCACCTTCAATGAGGCCTTCCCTATAAGCAAGAAGTCCTTCTGTTCTTCCCTAAATAATTCACTATCTCATTCCAGTCAAAAGCTACAGGCTCCTTCTCTTTCCTCTTTTTTCCTCTCTTCTAGGCTCCTATATTTTCCCCTCTACTCACTCTCACAGCTAAGGACCACACATCTTTACTGAGATAACTAGACCATTTGCTATGACCTCCTCTTTTCTCTTTCACTTCATCTCAAACCTCCTTCATATCAACTTCCACTGCCTCCTTCTTTTCTTTATTTCTGAAAATGAAATAGTTCTTTTCTTCCCAAGGTCATTCCTTTTTTATTTAGTCTTCATCTCCTCCCCTCCCATATTTTCCAGAAGACTCATTTACTTCCTCCATGAAACATCTCTTTTTTCTTCTGCCTCTCCTGAGGTACTACTTTTTTCCTGCCTTCAAATATACAAGAGTTTCTCCTATCACTATTTTTTTTTTAAATTAACTTACTGAATCCTATTGTGTCCACCGGGTATATACCATACTCTCTTTCTCTTTCTTAGCCAAATTAGTAGAAAAAGCTATCTATTCTCATTACCTCACTCACTCACAAACCTTTGCAATATGATTTCTGACCTCACTCAATTGAAGCAGCTTTCTAAAGTTACCAATGATCTCTTAACTAAATCTGATTTCTCATATCTCATCTTCCTGCTGCAAATGATACTACTGCCCCTCTCCTCAAGACTTTCTCTTCTCTGGGTTTTCATGACATTATTCTTTCCTGGTTCCCGTTCAACCTAACTGTTCCTTCTGTCTTCTCTGCTGGCTCACCATTCACATCATGACCCTAACTATGGGTGTTCTCTCATTCTGTTTTCTCTATATAATCTTTCTCTTTGTTATCTCCCATGAGTATCATCATCTCCAGGCAGATGACTCATAGATCAATAGATAGCCCCAGTTTTTCCTTGGAATTCTAGTTCTATTTCACCAGAAGCTTATAGGACCTTTCAAACTAGATGTCCCAAAGTGATCTAAAATTGACCATGTCCAAAATAGAACTTATCTTAATCCTTGCCCCTCCCAACTTCCCCATTTTTGTCAAAGTTAATCACCATGTGACTTTTTAGCTGACTTGTAGCTGCAATCTTTCATATGGGGTGTGTCCCCAGTAGAGTATGAATTCCTTGGGAGCAGGGACTATCTGACTTTTCTATTTGTATTCCCAGAGCTTAGCACAGTATTTTATACATTATAAGTACTTAATAAATGTTTTATTCACTCATTCATTTATAAATTTCCAGTCTCTCAGGTTAATAACCTTGGTGTCATTCTTGACTCCCCATAGACCAAATCTTTTGTAAAATTTTGCCATTTCTAATTCTATAACATCTCTCAAACTTGACCTTTTTTCTTTACTCTTATAGCCATCATTTAGTTTAATTTATCACCATCTTAATAGTCCCTAATTGTTCTCTCTGCTTGAAGTCTATTTACTTATCCATCTATCCTTCACATACTTGCTAGAATGATTTTCCTCAAGTGTATCTGACTATGGCACTATTCTATTCAACTTACTCCAAGGACTTTCTCTTTTCTTCAAGATTTTATGTATACACATACACACACACACACACACACACACACACACACATGACTTTCTTTTCTCTAGGACTATACATATATGTATATATATATACATATATATGACTTTCTCTTTTCTCTAGGATTTATATATAATTTTCTCTTTTGTCTAGAATTATATATATATATATATGACTTTCTCTTTTCTTTAGGATTATATATATATATATATATATATATATATATATATATATATATATATATATATATAAACAACTCTGTTTAGCTTTTAAAGCCCCAAAGAACCTTGCTGTCCGGTATATTTCTCCTGCTAGCACCTGTGATTCAGCCAGTCTGTCCTTTCCATTATTTACATGCAACACAACATCATCACTAACTTCTGTGCCTTTGCCTTGGCTGTCCTTCTTGCATAGAACACCTAATAGACTGTAAATCCCTTTTGAGTTTAATGATGAAGAATTATTTACTCTTTATTTTATTGTTTTTTTATTCCTAAAACCTAACACAGTACCTGGAAAATTGTAAGAGTTTTTTGTAAATAGTAGGCTTTTTAAAATGTTGGAAAAAAATGAATGCATCCAATTTTCCCTTTTATTTGGAATGCCTAAAATATTTTTCTTGTATGATTGATGTGTCTTTGTAGATACCTGTCTGATCCTACTACATTCTATTCATTGTTTTAATTCATTTCTAATTTTCATCCCATAGCTACAGAATCTTATTTATTCCTGAAATAGTCTCATTTTCCACCAATAGGCTTACTCTACAATATTTTAAAGATCTCAAGGCCAATTCCTTGGAAACAACCTGGAAAATAAATTGTTTAAAATATGTTATATTTATTCCTCAACTTTTTTTTTAAATCTTGCTTTATAGTTACAGTGTTTACAAACAGAAACAGAGACAACAGAGAAACAGAAACAGAGTTTAATAGTTAAATGAAAATGTGGATATGCATTTTTAATCTTTATGTATCACTAGAGAGATCTGGGCAGTACTATTTACAACTACTGAAATAAAAAAAAAAATGAACCAAATCAAAAAGAGAACTATTTCAATGACTCACAACATTTTAATGTCGCCTGATTTTTAGGTTTCCTGTGTGAATTAACTAAGAGATATTGCAATGTAAAGAATACTGACTAACACTTTTTCTATTTCCTGCTACAGTTCTTTTAAATGAAAATAATAGTTTTTATATTACTCAGACATTCTTTAAATAAAGAAAACTAGGGAACTGGAATCTTCTTGTTACTAAACATGACCTTCTAGAGCTACATTTGCCAGAACAATGTAAGACTGGTTTTAAAAAAAGCAAAACTTTCCTGTCTATGTAATATCTAACATTCAGATAAAAAAAGGAAAAATAGGTTAAAATTTGGTAAAATATTTTGATGTTTAATTTCATTCAAATGGTGGTAGTTTTTATTCATAAAATTTACTTTTATTCTTCTTACTTTATGTTCTATAGATCCAGCCCAAGTGTTTTTGGGAGTCAGGTCACAGCAGCATTCTAACAATCATAGCACTAATGCCATGGGAACTAGAAAAAAGATGGAGAATGTTTGACAGACTTCCAAAAGCATACCAGAGGAAAGAACTAAAAGCATCAAGCAGAAATGTCAGAAAGCATTTAGGAGAACACTAACGTGAAAACAGCAAGGTGATCATCTTTCTCTTATAAATATGAAAAATGCGATGCTTACCCACTACTGAGAGTGAAGCTAAGAACACAACTATGCTTCTTTCTGCACTCCTCAATGACCTGAAGGCTTTCTAATCTTGTTTACAAAAAAAATTTAAGTACAATTATTTGGGATCATCAGTCATTTTAAATATGTTCTGTTTCTCTCTTTGACTCTGTTTGACAACATGTATCAGAATTTAGGCCTCATTTTTTTTTTTTTAGAACAAAGGCTGATGAGGCATTTTATTTTTCACCTAACAGTAATTTTAAAAACCACATCAATTATTTTTTTCAAATGCAGCTGTTTCTGATCCACATGCTATTGCTGTAGGCATTTTTCTCTTTACCACACATTTCAGAGGAAAAGGAATGAGGGGGAACCAGCTAATCTACAAATGTTTCATATACTGTTGATTAGACAAAAAAAAAATGAGATGGAAGATGCTTCTTAAAAATAGAAATTGCTTATAGATTGTCTAATAATCGCATAGCTAATTCACTTCTGCTTGCTTTATCCAGTTAGAAAAAATAGGATGATTCCTACTTGCTCTTTTCATATATATATATATATTTTTTATTCAACAAATACTCATTGAGTACCCATCATCACAACTCTCCTTGTACACAGCACTGGACATGACTCTGTGAGACTTCTCACAGAGAAGTCTCTGTGAGACTTCAGCAAATCAATGGGCCAAAAAACTTGTCAGGATAGGTAATTATATTCTCCCTCTGGGGCATGTCACAGCCTGCCCATGTCTTCTCATTTTCTATGATTGTTGTCTATGTCTTTCCATAAATCCTCCAAAGATGATCTATCCAATGTGTTTGAGGTGTTTTATTTTCTTTTAATATTCCATGAGCTTTCCATCAGTCCATTTTCTTTTATGGTCTTGCATGTTTTGCTATATCATTTCCCACATAGAAATTGTTATTGGTAAAGTAGTTCATTTGTCTTTTCTTCATTCTTTGGGTCATCTATAATTTTAATTTTTCTGAAATCATGTTTTTCAACATGACAAATGGAATGAAATTGAAGTTATATAGATAGACAATTAAGGCAAAGAATAGCCAGTGAAGCTATAGTTTTCCAAATGTAGTGTGGTGAATGATGGGAAGGAAGGAAACAAGCATTTATCAAGGGCTTACTATGTTATAGACACTGTGACTTTTTCTATTAAATTTGGTGTGGATCATATAAAAAGGACTAATTTGACAGACTACCATAAAACTATATGTCACAATCTAGATCCCAGCTTCTTAAATTGTGGTTTGTGACCCCATATGGAGTCTATGTAATTGAATGTAGGGGTCACAAAATTATGATTTATTATTGGTGAACGCTTGATTTGTATGCTTATTTTATATACTTATATAGCTAGAGTCACATACAAATTTCTCGAACAAAAAAGATTAACAAGTGAAAAATGTTTAAGAAGTCCTGATCTAGAAAATATACTTTTCTTGTCCATTTTATTATTATTTTTATGGAAAGCTAGGTTGCTCTCTTTTGAGTCATTATGACTTACTGATTCCATGCCTTGACATAATTACCAGTGTCACCCAGGAATAAGAAGAGTTAGAAAATCTTCTTCGTAAGGTGTCTGGATGTAAGGAGCTTGAAATTCAATGTAATTCACCAAAAATGTATTAAGTATTTGCTATAACAAAAATGAAAATCCTTGCCTCTTTCAACACATATACAGAGAAGTACATATAAAGCAATTTAAAGAGAAAGAATGCAATAGGGCTGATACCTGTGGAGATCAAGGTTTGTGGAAGAGGTAGCACCAAAGCTGGACCTTAAAGAAAAGGATTCAGAAAGGAAGAGATGAGGACATCATGCATTTAGACAGGACGGCTTGTCCAAATGCATAGAGATAAGAAATAGAATGTTGTGGGTCTAGCAGCACATAAGGTGGGCTGCAAAGGAAAGGCAGGAAATTAATAAATGGAGATGGGCATGAGATCTGTTTCAGCATGGGGGATGGCACCTACAAAGGCTTGGAGCCAGGAGAAGCTAGAACAATGCTAGTATATCCCTTCCCTGAATATACTGTTTATTAAACTATGAAACATAGTATCAGCAAAGGAGAGTAATGTGAAATAAAATCAGAAAAAAAAGATCTTGAACACCAGGCTGAAAAGTTTGTATTGTATGCTAGAAATAATAGCACGCCAACCATGGTCTAGTTGGAGAATTGGAACTAGGACATGGAAAATAATAAAAAAAAAATGAGCCAAAATGGGTGATGAGATGTCAAATGAGACCAACAGTAAGCAACACAGGAATGCAAAGGACAGAGAAAAAACTGTTAACTGTAGTAATCTGTAAAGACTTCATGGAACTTAAACTTGGCTTTAAAGGATTAGCAAGATTTAAATAATCAGGGGGACATGTCATTCTTCTGCTTACCAAAGAGTTCTTAAAAGTAAGGTATTATATTAAGGTACCAGAAGAAATAGAAATAGAAGCACAGTCTCTGATTTTTGAAATCTAATAAGAAGATGACGAAAAGACATACACAAATATGATATGATTTAGATTTGCTAAGGGCTTAATGTGGTACAAAGAAAGTGTTATGAGATTTCCTAAGAAGGAGAGTTGTTTTCTACCTTTGGAGGTTATTAACAATTTCAAGATGAAGTCAGTTCTTGAAGTATATGTCCTTATTTTGATTTTTTTTTAAAAGATGGGTGGCTAGAGTATGTGCAGGTATAGGGAAAAGTGTTTAAAAAAACAACAGCAAGGAAATTATTAATACTAGAATGGAGAGTGGCCAGATAATAGGGCTTAGACTTCAGACAAGATCTATTCATGGCTTACTGAAAAGAGTACTGGATTTGGCATCAGAAAACCTGAATTCAAGCCCCAATTATGATACTCCCTATGGGAACTTTTGAAAGTCAATAGCTTTTTCCACAGCTCAAATCTGAGCTCTATAAAAGGGGCACAATAATACTTACATTTCTAATCTTACAGGGTTGTTGTGAGGAAAGTGTTTGTAAGCTTTAAAGCTTTTATAAGAAATTAAATAATTTAGTCATAGAATTTGTGCTAGAAGGAACTTAGAGGCCAGGTAGTCCAATTCCCTCATTTTAGTGATGAGGAAACAGATTTATAGAAGGAGATAGATTTGCACAATATCAAAAGAATATTAAGTTTCAGAGGAAGGAAAGAAAGTGAGCACTTAGTAGGTGCTCATCAAGAGGTCTCAAATCCTCCAAGGAAGTCAGGGAGGGAGAAATGGCACAATGAAAACAATTTGATCCAATGGTCACAAGGGCAGCTGAAGTTGAGGCCGTGGCCAATCGTCCTGACTTCTATCTGGCCACTGGACTTTTATGACTGAAATAGAGTGAGACTGATGACTTTGTGCACCTTCCCCTCTCTTAAATTCAGTGAATTTGCTTTCTTTGAAAATGAAGGATGAACAACAACTGTGATAAGCATTGGGCTACTGGGGATAGAAATATAAGCAAAAGAATGGCAGTCCTTGCCCTGGAAGAACTTATCTTCTGATGGGAAAGTCAACCTTTCCATCCAAAGGAGCCAAAAATATATTGTGGTGAAAGAGAAAATTAAGCTAGGAAGCTTTAGAGCAATGGTTTGAAGTCCAAACAAAGTCAGAAATGGGGCTGGGAGAGGAAAGAAGGAAGGCCTGCTCTGGGGCCTCCACAAAATCAAAGCTCCAAGAGAAACTCACCAAAGGAAGAAAGAGGAAAGGGCTTGTGGAGAAATATATCAAGATGGCTAGGGCTCAGAGCAGTGAGAAAGCCCTAAGCATGAAGAGAATCTCCAAGATGAGCTAGTGGGATGAGTGTGCAAGGTCTGGAAACCCAGACAAAGTCAAGAATAGGGCAGAATCTGTCCAAGGTCACATAGATAATAATTAAGATTTGAATCCAGATTTTTGACTCCAAATTCAAAAGCCTAATCTCGGTAAATTCATTTTGTTCTTTATTAATTATAATGATTTATGGGAGTGACATAATATGTAATATTTAGTATACTGTAATATTGAGGCTTGACTACTATTTCCAAACATTAGATATGTATTACATCTAATCAGGAGGAAAGTGGAAAACAATTTCTGTATCGTTATTTTGTGTCTGGCTATATCTTGTCAGACTAAAAAGTTCAAGATGCCTGCTATCCAAGAAGAGACTTCAAAAACCTTGAAATATGCTTATAGCTGTCAAAGAAAACTTGGCTCAACAAGAAAGCTATCCCTACTTTCTCAAAGTACAGCTTAGAAATAAAATCAGCTTTCAGTAATACCCATGTCTAATGTTATCCACCAGGCAATAATTTACTGAACCTTTCCTCAAGCTAAGAAATTCTTAATCTAAAAAAATGTGAGTAATGTAAAAAAGACTAACTACACTTGGAACAAAACTAGCATGTCAGGAATGACTGTGTGAAACTTCTTTAATTTGGCATGTAGCATTAATATGACACAATAAATTAACACAACAATACAAATTGTCAAAACTACCAAATATTATTAAATATTTTTACTAGAAATATTATATGTCTGATTATAATCAGTAAATAATAATAGAAATAATAATAATGACAATTGTTAACATTTATATAGTGTTTACTATGCGCTGGGCACTGTACGAACTTTACAATTAGCATCTCATTTGATTTTATTCTCACAGCAACCCTGAGAGGTAGATTCCATTATTATCGTCATTTTGCAGATGAGGAAACTAAGGCAGAGGTTAAATAATTAGCCCAGGAGCACAAGCTAGTAAGTGCCTTTGACTAGAGTTGAACTTGTCTCTTGACTTTAAGCCTGGCACTTTATCTACTGTACCACCAATTCAATCTCTATTTATATCATGAATTATTTTGGATTATTTCTACTAAGGAAAATGTTTTTCTCTTTACTTTTTGCTTTAAATAAAAAGTTATGTGTTTTCAGAAGGGTCAAAAACATGGCCCACATGCCCCATGTGGCTTACAACATTGCTTGGTTAAGCTCAAACCAGACTGTGATATAATTAAGAAATATTTTATTTGTACTGTATTGTATTTAATTTAACATCGTATTGAGATACCATAAAGCATAGATAATTTTACTTTTAAAAAATAAGTCAATATGTGTTCTATAGGGAGCCTTCTGTATAAAGTAATGTTTCCCATTTCTATTTAAGTTGGTCTAGATCCCAGCTTCTTAAACTGTGGTTTACAAACCTATGTGAGGTGTTGTAACTGTGGGAGTTGTAAAATTATGCTTTATTATCAGTAAATGTTTGATTTGTTACACCTAATTTATATACTTATATAGATGGGGTCATGTAAAAATTTCTTGGGCAAAGAAGTGATTATGAGTAGAAAAAGTTTAAGAAGCCTTGATGTACATGACCAAACAAATAATAGCCTTGATGTACATGACCAAACAAATAATAAAATCTCATATTTGTGTATATGGGGGAGATGGTTTAAATTATTTTGAAAATTCTTATAATTCTTTATATTATTGAATAATTATATTAGGAATAAAAGGAGAAACTTTGAGTTAGGTTACAGGTTTTAAGGAACAGTAACATGAATTTTCTTTGCTAATTAGTCTAGCTTACTAGAGGGACAAGTTAAGTTTGTTTTTATCATATTCCTGAGATTGAACTTCATTGTAACCTTTTGATTTCCCCACCCTCTGTGCTCCCTGCTTCTTGCTTGCTCCTTATTACCCTGAGACACTAAAATGCTCCAAAGTGGTAGGAGAGGTAAGTTTGACTAGAACACAGAAGAAATGTGCAAAAAGGCAGGAGCAATTATTCATGAAGGACTGCAAGTAGGGCACCAAGCCCGGAGCAGCCTGGTAGGATACGGGTTCATGGGAAGCCCAGTGCCTGAAGTGTCAGAGCTGAATCCAGTCATGGGAGCTGGAGGGTTGATGCCTGGATGAAAGCAGGGACCTGTTGTGGCCAGGGAATGAGAACTCACATTTCCATAGGTCTTTTTAAGTTTATAAGATGCTATATGAGAAGTTTTAATGGAAAGAGAATTCTGACTCTGAGGCCCTGAGTGTTAATTCCATCTTTACTGCTTTCCATTTCTAGTCATCCAATTAAAATGCTACCTCCTCCAGGAAGCCTTCTGTGATATCCCTGTGGCAATAACCTTCTGTAGAAGAATTTCTTTGGCTTCTCTAATTAATTTATTTTTTAAAAGAGTATGTTTGATTAACCTCTTACATTTCAGTCACTTTAGCCTCTTATCCCTTCCAGACTGAATTCTCTCTTAGGAAAAAAAAATTCCAAAACAACAAAACAAGCCACAACCAGTGTAGGACCATAACTATTGTGGGATTAGAATCCAGGTCCTTAGATCTCTTTTTCTTCAACACTCCATTATCAACCAGAAGGAACCTTGGAGGCTATTGAGTCCAACCTCCTTATTTTCAGATGGAGAAACTGACAAGTCATATCAGAACTGCCAGGTGTCTGTAGCAGGACTTGAACTCAGGTCTTCATAATTCCAAACACAGAACTCCATATTCTCCACCACCCAGCTTTTACATAAGAAACATACACATATAGACCATATTTTAAATCCCATAGCTTTTTCTACTCCTTTAATAACCTGGACATTTCAGCTCAAAGGAAAGAGATATGTTTTATTAACAGTCTCCTCTCCAGGAACATGGCTCTTTTTTTAGGGGATGGAGGGCTCTCAAAATTCTTAGTGCTATTTTAAGGTATTAAGGTCTTTACACTTAACAAATACTTTTGAAATATATTGTGTAGTTGTGTTAAATATATATTATATTTAATCATATATAACACATAAATAATACATGATGTTGTGACATATATGTGCATATTATGAATACATATGGAGAAAGAGAGAGAAGAAATAGAAGAACAAGAACAGAAACAAAAACAAAATGAACAAGAAAAGACAGAGGCAGAAAAAGAGATGGAATATCACAATATCCTGGTTTAAAGAGACTTCAGGGATCAGCCTCATTTTACAGATGTGGCCCAGCCCAAGGTCCCCCAGGGAGTTCTTAGTGCTTGTTCTAAAGCTATTGAGTACTCTTTCTCCTTTAGTACTCTTACCTTTCTAGAGGCTGGATATGGGGTTGGAAATTCCTGCTCTGTCATTTCTCCCTGACAATGTCCATTACCCCTCTGGGTCTTAGTTTCCTCTTCTGTGAGAAGGCAATTAGACTGGCCAGCCCCTCAATGCGTTCTTCAGCTCCAAATCTATAATTCTGTGGATTTCCTAACACTGAAAGTAGATCAACAATAGATCTGGGGTGGGGGGGGGAAGACTTAAGTCAGAAAGACCAAATAGAAGGCTCCTGCAATTGTCCAGGCATGTACTAGGGTATGGCTATGTGAGTGGATAGAAGGGGACACAGGAAATAGATTTTGTGAAGGTAGAAACAAATCTTGACAATAGTTTGGATATTGGGGTGAGTGAGAGTGACGAATGCAGAATGACCCAGAAGTTGAGACCTTAGGTAACTGGAAGGATGATGGTACCTTTAACAGTAATAAAGAAATTCAGACGAGCAAAAGATTATGAGTAGGAAAAATAATGGGTTCTGTTTTAGATATCTTGAGTTTGGGATATCTATAGAATATCCAGTTCCACATATTGAAGAAACAGCTGATGATGAACACTGAAGCTCGGGAAGAGGAGGGAGAGAGATACAGACAAATACAGCAAGATATAGAAATATCATCTGCCTGAGGAATCGATAATTGAACCTATTCAAGTTAATAAGAACAAGAGAGAAAGTATATATAGAAAAGATAAGAGGGCAATATTTGTGCAATATTCACTTTTAGTATACATGACATGGATGAAGATCTAACCATGGAGAAGAAATAGTCAGGCAGGGGGATTGAGAAGCTTCAGAGACATCAAAAAAGGAGGCCTGAGAAAAAGCCATTAGACTTGGTGATTAAGGAGTTCAATGGTAACTTTGGAGAGAATAATTTCAGATGCATGGTAAGGTCAAAAGCCAGAATGTAGAGGGTTAAGAATCAAGTGAAAGGAGAGGAAAAGGAGGCAGTAAGAACTGATTTTTTTTCAAATTTAGCCATGGAAGGTAAGAGAGATATAGAACAATACCTGGCAGAGATGGTCAGATCAAGAGATGGTTGTTTTTTTAAGGATGAGGAAGACATAGACATATTTGTAGGTAGCTGAGAAGTGAGAGATTGAAGAGTAATGAAAGTGGAAATGACAGAGGGAGAAATCTGATGGAAAAGATGGGATAGGGTAAGATAAAAGGAAATTTTTGATAGAAAGAATGAAGTCAGGAAGAAGAAAGGGTTTAAAAAGAAAGGTTAGAGTTCAATTTTTAACACACTGAATTTACAATGTCTCCAAGACACCCACTTTGTTGTGTCTAACTCTTTATGATCCCATTTGGAATTTTCTTGGCAAAGATACTAGAGTAGTTTGGCATTTCCTTTTCTGGCTCATTTTGAAGATCAGAAAGAGACAAATAAGGTTAAGTGACTTGCTCAGGGTCACACAGTCATAATAGCTGCCTGAGGCCACATTTGAACTCAAGAAGAAAAGATGTCCTGACTGCAGACCCTGTACTTTGTGACATATGGTGCCACCTACCTCTGAGAAGATTACTGACAGTATAAAATACTGTATAGATGGTCAGCTTATCAAATTTGCAAATGACACAAATCTAGAATTGAAAGAGAGAATCAGAATCTCCAAAGATCTAGATAACTTTGAATGTTGGGCCAAACCTATTAAGATAAAATTTATTAACAAAGATAAATGTAAAGTTCTATATTTAGAGTTTTGGAAAAAAATCTATTTCCCTGATTCAAGATGGGAGAGACAAGGATGGATAGAGTATGTCTGAAAAAGGTCTGGATATTTTACTGGACTGTATTTTAAGCCAAGAGTGTGGCACAGCATCCAAAAGGCTGCAAAGAATCCATGTCTGGCCTGGACTTTCTGAATTCTATCTTCCAATATGCCCTGGGACTTGGAAGGTTTCACTAATTGAAAGAGCATCGTGACTATCATAAACCAAAGATAAGTAGGCAAGCAGGCAACAACATTTATTAAACACTTACCATAGGCCAGGCAACATGTAAAATTTAAGGAATATAAATACCAATAAAAAATAAAGACAATTGTGTTCCAAGAAGCATTCTAATAGGGGAAAACAAAAGCACAAAAGAGACCTGAAAAATCAAGGGGGAAGTACTGAAGGAGAGCTATTCCAAAGTAGAATGTAGTCTTAGGATGTAGTATTTTTACATCACCAGGAGTCTTTATGCAAAGGCCACTTGTGATTTGTGGAAGATGTTGGAGAGGGTGTTGCTCTTTCAAATACAAGTTGAATTATTTGGCCATAACTGTTCTAGCAACCCTTTGGTGAACTGCATGAATCCACATTGTTTTCCCAAATGCTACCCAAGACCTATTTCTTAAGAAGATGTTTCCCCCCCCCCAAAGAATTTTTAACTTTTGCTTCAAAAATCTTTTTTTAACATTTGAAAGAAATGTGCTATCAATTCTATTTTTCACACTTCAGAGACATAGGATTTTTATTTTGTGGTTAATAAAATGTCTGCTGAATTTTGTCTCTTTGTGGTCTTTAAAGAAAGAGAAATTTGCAGGGGAGATATTTTTTTTTAACCTTGTAGTTCTGCTGCACAAGGTGGTTGGGATAGACATAGACTGAATAAACAATCCTATGGAATTGAAGTCTAAATGTAGAGTTCTAAATTATTCTATCAGGAAGGCAAACTCGGGCTTATTCATGAGAAAAAGTGACATCTAGTGTTAACATAAAGAAAATGAGATGTATTAAAATTTAACATTGCTTAACCTAATGAACAATGTCTAAGTAGGCTTGGGTTATATACTCAATCCCCATCTTTTTGAAGGTGACAGTGTGATTGGATAATTTGTTTGCCAACTATATTGGTTTATTTTCAAATTAGTAATCTCACACTGACCAAACTAATAACATGAGACATTAAGCAAAGAATGAGAGAGAAATGTCATTCTTCTCATAATAAAAAGTATGATACCATTGGAACAAGGCAGTATTGTTTTTTTTGCTTTTCTGAACTTTTACCATGATAGTGTAAGAAAGTCTATCTAGAATTCTTGGTAAAGTTGTAGTCTCACTTTAAAACTGTTCCACTACTTATTTTTGTTTGCTGACCTATTAGTTCCTTAATTTGATGGACACTTACTTGTTAAGATACCTACACTATGAAAAAACCCTCCCTATGCCAGGTGATGAGAGAGACAGAGATGGAAGAAATTCAATCTCTGTTCTCTGAATTTGTAATCCATTAGTTTGGCAAATAAACCAGGTCATAATGTGACTAAAAAAAAAAAGACAATCTGCATAGAATAGGAAAGACTCTGTCAACTTTAAGTATCACTTGAACTGAAACAAGAAAGGGAAAAGGTTCATCCTGGAAAAGATTAATCAGGGTCAAGGTACATTTCCTACTCCAGTGTTTCAACACCTAGGTGATCCTAGGTTCTCAAAGTCTAACATACCAGTGAAGCACAAACTGCAGCATATCCTACCACTCTCCAAGTACAGACCTGGTAAGGGACTGTGTGTTTCTCATTTAAGAAAAGACTAATGAAAGGGAGAGACACTGATCAACAAAAGTTTAGTCACCAGGGTGACAGTTTTCCCCTTGTAAGAAACTGACTGAATTTCTCTCATCCAATAAGACATGAAGGACTTGTAATTACAGATTCAAAAAGGAATATCTATACTACTGAAATCATTCTATTAAACAGTTAGGAAGAAGGGTAGCAGACATAAAACATTAAAACTATCCTTCTCAAAAGATGATCACATATATAGTTTGAAGACAAAGCTTAAACAACTGCAACAACAGGAGAAAACTTTCAAAGAAACACAAAAGAAAGTGAAAGATAATATAAATTATATAGATAACACAAACAACTAGTTATCAGGGACTGAAGTATCCTGATGAACAAAAATATTCTGGTTACTAATCAATGTGGAAAATTAGAAAATAATTGGGGTTTTTCTTTGGAGATTCAAATGGCAATCCAGGATGCTATAATGCTCATGATTATCATTATACACACAATAAACACAGATTATCACTATACTGACAAAGGTTAAACGTTAATATTAACCGAATGTAATGGTTATCAAAATGTCAAATAGTAAATTAAGAGGCAGCAGAGGACAGGAAATAGACAGCTGGCTTTGGAATCAGTAGATCGGCATTCAAGTCTTGCATATGACACATACTAGGTGTGTAATCAGAGCCAAGTTACAGACATATCTTACTTTATTGAACTTGACTTTATTGCTCTTCATCAAGCAAGTCTATCAGCATTAATTCTCCAATTCTCACTGACCACTCACTCCCTAATCTTTCTGCCTCTCCAGCCTTCCTGTGACACAACAATAGTGAAACTAGATCAATTAATAGGCCTATGATGACCTCTAAGTATTTAAATGGAAAGAAAAGTCAATTAATGAAGCAAATTTCACTGTTGTCTGTGTGTGTGTGTGTGTGTGTGTGTGTGTGTGTGTGTGTGTGTGTGTGTGTGTATAAGGCAGCTGGGGTTATATGACTTGCCCTGCATCACACAGCTAGTTAGTATTTGATTTGAATTCAGGTCCTCAGGTCTTCAGGGTAGATGCTCTATCCACTGTTAGCTGCTCCATTCCCAATCAGTCATTAGCCATCAAGACCAGCAAAAAGATTATGATTCACTGAAGGCTCGGATAGCAGTTTCTGGCAAGAAACTAAAGTTTTTATTTAACTAATTTAATTAATTTACTATCATTTAATTAATTAAAATTTTAATATATAAGACTATTATAGACTTGTAGATAGACTTGTAGACTACACTAGAGTATAAACATAACTTTTAGATATACTAGGAAACCAAAAATTCATGTGACTTGCTTTATTACAATATTTTCTTTATTATAGTGGTCTGGAACTGAATCTACCATATCTCTGAGGTCTGCCTGTGCTTTCTAAGTGCTCTAGCCACTATTTAAGGTTATAAGTTACAAAAACAGCAAATTTGTACCACTAGAGGGAATTTTATTTCACAAACTTCTCATACTAATAACATTGTAAGTTTAGTGAAAGTGAAAATAATAGCACTAGAACTAAAGGTTAGATAACAGGTAAAGCTTATGGTGCAATTATCCTTTGGGACATAAAGTAGAGAGCCATCAGAAAATGTATTAATTCAATGTATGCTAAGTTTTCTGAAACTGGCTCTTGCTATATTAATGTAATGGTATATTTCTGCTCTGTAAGAAATGTCAAAACAGATACTCTTCACCATGCTGGTATGCCTCCTTCCTCAGTAAACTCCTAATATCTGCCTCCCTATTTTACGCCTCACTTGATATTGATGATCAGATTATTACTGAAAACAATGACATCTTTTAAGAAATCATAATTTTAACATATTCTTGGGAGAGATCTGGTTGGAAAATAGACTTTTCAGTTGAATGCCTTTTTTTTTTTTTTTTTTTTTTTTTTTTTTAGTCAATAAATAAAACATAGTGGGCTCTTGTTTTCTCTCTAATCAACTATGTGACTGTTAAGATGTGGTCTGCTATAGAAAATAATCTGTAGAAATACTTTTGCTACCTTTTCATGATTTCATCAAGGATGTTCTATATATACTTAAGATGGTTTTCAAAAAAAATTTCTGGCATATGGTTTGGTAGTTGCTAATGTCTTCTCTCCCTTTTTCCCTTGTTTGATAATACTGTCTGTTATTTTCATTCATCTAGAATCTTCTTTCCGGGATTTTGAATATCAATCCTTAGATGCCTTTAAAAATTGTATGTTACTACCATCAATTTCTTCTGTATCAGAGATTGTTAAACTGGGTTCTATGAATTTGTTTGATACACACACAAGCACATGCATATGTTTATACATATGTAACTCTTTCAATATAATTGATTTACTTTGTAGTTCTATATATTTTATTTTATGTATTTAAAAAACATTATTCTGAGAAGGGTCCATGGGCTTTATCTGACTGCCAAATGAGTCCATGACACAAAAAGGGTTAAGATCCTTTGTTCTATATACATTTGGCCATATTCTGGCCATTCTTCTTCATATTATCTTCTTAAGTGCCATTTTACAGTTTTTCAATTATCCAACTGAGGCTGATGTGAAAAAATCCAAATGTGACAGTTTCGTTGCCATAGATGATACGAACAGGTTACTAAAAATGCTAACATTCCTGTTTTGTTTCCTATATCTTTATTGCTCTACTTTTATCTATAAATGCTCTTGGGATGAATGATCTTAAGTGGTCTCAGAAAAAGCTTTTTGCATGCTTGCTTTTTTCTCTAATGTTTTCTAACATTTAATGTGGAAATAGTGTCCATTATTGTATAGTTATTTCCTATTAAACAACATTTAATTTTATTTCTGCTCAAGATGGCATTATGAAAGATCAAAAAGGAGCCCAGCTGTAACATGTATACTTCAGCAAAGATCTAAAATGAACATCAGATTTAATAGAGTTCAAGATATCTGAAGACAGATAGGAAATTCCTCTAAACCTACAAAAAAAAAAGCTGAATACCAGTAGGCCAGTGCACTGGCCAAGAAACAGTCAATTTTTATATGTAAAAGAAAGGCAAAACAATTTTTCAGAGAAGGCACTAGCAGCTTAGGGAGGGATCTGATAGTGTGACACAAGAGAACCAATAAAGAACAATAGCACAAAAAATCAAAGTTGAGAGTGTCCATAAAGAGAAAGTCATCTACAAAGAAGGAAGGTACAAAGAGGTCAAGGATGAATACTGAGGAAAAAACTAATTAGATTTAACAATCAAGAAGAGATAGTTGGGAGTTCTGGCTGGAATGTTGCATGAATAATGGCAAGGCAAGGCCTTCTTCACACCTACTGTGTGTAATACCAAATACGAAACAAATAATCAGATAATATAATAAAGAAATCCAATAAGAAATTAGAGTGACTTCATCTAACCCACAATTGCGTGAAAAGTAAGCTAGAAGTCTACAGACAATAGCAAAGAAGGAACACAGGAAAAGCTAGCTCCGGCACAGGCAAAGAAGAGGGAAACTTCCCAGAAGGACCAGACATGGACCAGAAACTCAGAGGCCCAGAAAGCTTCCCACAAGGAAAAGTCATCCACTGTGTGGCTCTTGGAAGTCACTGAGAAGAGCAGAAACCAGCTAAGACATGGAAATGCTCAACCTGGACTTTAAGGTACAAAATGCCACCTGAGACATGTCAGATAATGATGCAATGGAGGGAAGGGATAGCTAACACAAAGGAAAAACAAGATCCAAAAGAACTAAATATTAATCAAAGTTAGAGCACTGAGGTGAATCTAATAAGTTGAAATTCAATAGGCATAAATGTAATATCTTGCACTTAACTTCACCAAGAGGTCATGGGTTGATGACACTACTCTCATACCTAAGGTTCCCCACAGCTTTACCTTTCTAGCCTTATCTCATATTACTTCCTTCTATATAGCACATCTCTGCCAAATCGAATTATTTATCATTCTCCATCGTATTGCCTATCTTTTATTTTTCCATCTTCAAATATTTGTTCATGCTTTTCCTTAAGTCTTTATCTGTTTTTATCTTTTAAATTTTTTTTTCAAAATTTATTTATTTCCCAATTATATGTAAAAAAATTTTAACAATCATTTCAACAATAATCATCTCAATCAACAATAATATTTCCATATTAGCCATGTTGCAAAAAAGAGCATATAAACGCACAATAAAACAAGAAAAATAAAATGTAAAGAGGTATGCTTCAATTTGCATTCAGAATTCATCAGTTCTCTCTCTGGAGGTGGATAGCATTTTTCATCATGGGTCTTTTGGAACTGAACTGGATTACTGTCTTCATCAGAGTAGAAAAGTCTTTCACAGTTTTAACCATTCTTATAATATTACTATTGTTGCATAGAATGCTCTTTTGGTTCTGGTCACTTTATTCTGCAGCAGTTCATATAAGTCTTCTCAGGTTTTTCTAAAGCAATCCCCCTTGTCATTTCCTATGGCACAGTAGTATTCCATCACAATCATATCCCACAACTCATTCAATCATTCCTCAATTTCCAATTCTTTGTCACCACAAAAAGAACAGCTATAAATATTTTTAAAAAAACATGTAGGTCTTTTTTCCTTTTCTTTTTATTTCTTTGTGATATAGACTAGTAGTGCTACTTCTGGGTCAATGGGTATGCATAGTTTTAGAGCTCTTTGGGCAAAATTTCAAATTGTTCTCCAGAATTATTGGACTAGTTCATAACTCTATTAACAGTTCCAATTTTTATACATCCCCTTCAGCATTTGTCCTTTCCTTTTGCTTCCACAATAGCCAGTCTGATAATAAGGTGGTATCTCAGAGTTGTTTTAAATTGCATTTCTCTAATCAGTAGTGATTTAGAGCATTTTTTCCTATCACTAATGCTTTGATTTCTTCTTCTGAAAACTAACTGTTCCCTATACATTTGAGAAATGAAGACTTTATCAGAAAAGCTTGCTGTAAAATCCTCCTGCATTCCCCTCAGTGCACCCAGTTTTGTTTTCCTTTTACTTTTGGTTCCTTTTGTTTTGTTTGTGTATAATTTCATGAAATAAACATTTTTCATTTTACTTCCTGTGACTCTCCCTATCTCCTATTTAGTTATAAACTTTTCCTTTATCCACAGATTTGACAGGTAACTTTTCCATTTTCCCCTAATTTACTTATGTATACCCTTTATGTCTAAGTCATTTATCCTCTTTGACCATATCTTAGTATATGGTGTGAGATGTTGACTAATGTGTAGTCAAATTGCTTGCCAGTGCCCAGCAAATTTTGTCAAAAAGTGAGTTCTTGTCCCAAAAGTTTAGATCTTTGGGGTATTCAACCATTAGATTAGTATGATCACTTACCCCTGTGTATTGTGTACTTAATTAATTCCACTGATCCACCACTCAATTTCTTAACTAGTACCAGATTGTTTTTAATGATTATTGCTTTGTAACATAATTTCAAATCCCAAACTGCTAGGTTGCCTTCCTTCACAATATTTTTTCATTGATTTCCTTGATATTTTTGACCTTTGTTCTTCTAGATGACTTTTGTTACTATTTTTCTAACTGTATAAGATAATTTTTTGGTAGTTTAATTGGTATGGTACTGAATAAGTAAATTAACAAGTAGTATTGATATTTTTATTATATTGGCTCAGCCAAAATAAGAAGCAAATGAGCAAATAATATTTTTCTTATTATTTAAATCTGCCTTTATTTCTGTGAAAAGCATTTTGTTATAGTGTTCATGAATTTTTCTTAGAACTTAGCTGAAGTTGTCAATTATTTTCACTAATTTTTTTGGATGATTCTCTGGGGTTTTCTAAGAATATCCCCATATCATCTGCAAAGAGTAATAGTTTGGTTTCCTTATTGCCTATTTTTATTCCTTCAATTTCTTTTTCTTGTCTTATTGCTATTGCTAACACTTCTAATACATTATTGAATAACAGTGGTAATAAAGGGCAGCCATGTTTCACACCTGATCTTATTGGGAAGCCTTCAGGTTTATTCCTATTACAGACAATATTTGCTGATGGTTTTAGAATGAGACTACTTATCATTGTAAAAATGTTTTATTTATTTCAACATTTTCTAATATTTATAATAGGAATGGGTCTTTGTCAAAGGCCTTTTCTGCATCTGTTGATATAATAACATGACTTTTATTACTTTTATAAATCAATGTGGTCAGTTATACAGATAGTTTTCCTCACATTGAAGCAACTCTGCATTCTTGGCACAAATCCCACTTTGTTACTGTGTGTAATCTTTGTGATAAATTGCTATAATCTCCTCACTAGTATTTTATTTAAGTTTTTTTGACATTCATTACAGAAATTGATCTATAGCTTTCTTTCTTTGTTTTTGCTTTCCCTGGTTTAGGCATTGTTTGGTTCTTACTAAGTGCTAATGAGATGATAGGTTCTTACTTACTAAGTGCTAAGTCGGCACTTAACAATTCTCTAGTTCACACCTTTTGGTTCCAGCCTTTAAGGAGAGTTTTACCCCTTTGAATTTCTGGGGAGGAGCTTACATATTTAAGAGGAGCAAGTTCATTGGTTGAAGTATTTTTTCCCACAAGCCCCTGAGTTATTCCACGCCCATTTTCTGGAAGGATAAAAGAAGCAACATTGAGCAAGGGAGAAGAGTCTACTGTAAGTAAGAGTTGGAACGGCTCTCTACAGGAAGAAGAGAGTTGCGGGGAGATTGAGTTGAAACAACAGATCTCCTCCCAGAACTTTACATTTTGGCGTCCACAACGTGGGGCAAGGACTTTTGCTTATCCTGACAAGGACTTATTCTGAGCCCTTCGGAGGAGCCAGCCGGGACCTTCACAAGGCATCAAGATAATATTTATATTATAAAAGGAATTTAGTAGGATTTTATTCTTTTTTTTTTTTTCAAATTGTTTATACAGTAGTGGGATTAAATGTTCTTTCTTAAATATTTGGTAGAATTAATTTGTAAATCTATCTGGTCCTAGGGATTTTTTTCTTAGGGAGCTTATTTAGTCTTGTTCAATTTCTTTTTTTCAAGACAGAGTTATTTACAATATTGTATTTTCCTTTCCGTTAATCTGAGCAGTTCACATTTTTGCAAATATATTTCCATTTCCAATAGATTAGATTCCATTATTGGCATATAATTGGGCAAAATAACTTCTAATAATTGCTTTATATTCCTTTTTATTTGTGGTGCATTCATGCTTTTTACTTTTGATACTTCTAATTTGGTCTTTATTTTAAAAAAAATCAAATTAACCTATGATTAATCTACTTTATTGGGTTTTTTCCCATAAAACCAACTCCTAGATTTATTTATATATTAATTTTACTTTCAATCTTATTAATCTCTCCTTTGATTTTCAATCTTGATCTTTAACTGGGGATTTTTAATTTGTTCTTTTTCTTTTCTTTTTTCTTTTTTTGTTTATTTTGTTTTGTGATTTTAAAAAATTTTTAAATTAATTTTATAATTATCATTTGCTCTTTTTCTAGTTTTTTTAGTTGCATGCCCAATTCATTGATCTGTTCTTTCTCTCTTTTACTGATGTATGTGTTTCGAGATATGCTATTTCTCCTAAGTACTGCTTTGAATGTTATCTTATTTTGTCACTTCAGTGAAATTATTGATCATTTCTGTGATCTGTTCTTTGACCCACTCATCTTTTAAGATTATTTTGTATTATTTTGAATTAATTTTTAATCTATTCTTCCTTGGCCCTCATTTTGGTTTGTATTTTTCATTTACAAAACACTTTATATACATTATCTCATTTGATCCTCACTACAATCATGTGAAGAAGCAACTCAAGTATCATTTTTTTTATTTTACATATGAGGAAATCACACTCAAAAATATCAACTATGTGGAACAAAGTCACATAGCTAGTAAATTACAGTCAGAACTTGAATATGCATCTTAGGAGTCTAGATCCATTGCCCTTTGCACTACACCAGGCCGCTTATCACCAAATGAGAGGATTAGAAAAGGTTTGATGCATATGAATGAACAAATAAATACATAAATGCCTTCTGATTTAAAAAAAAAAAAAAAAAAGAAGAAGCAGAAATGTTCCCAGATTCTTTTATCTCTTTTCATTAGAACAACCATTTTGCATGGTAAGAAATGTGAGAGATTGTATCTTAAAAAAAAAAATCTTGATGCCCTGCAATGGTTCAAGCTTCCACTGAAATAATACTGTCAGAAGACTGACTGAAATAGAGGAGCAGATTAGCTGAAAACCACACGTATTTTGTAGTGAATGACAGCTCCTAAGGGCATTTTTTCTCCATAAAACCTATGTACTCAGTTGAATAATTTCACTCGAATGGTATGACGTGTGGTCAAACTACTGATGTATAATCCATATGTTAATGTCAAACAAATCACTTTCTAGTAAAGAGAACAAGAAAAACATGTTGACACAGAGGTAACAGTGTTTCTTAGAATTTCAGCAATATACTTGAACTGTCTCACAGAGGAACACTGAAAAAAACACAGATAGGGATGAAGTGAAATTAATAACACCTACACATCCACCCATTTTAGTATCTTAAGCCATCTTTGCCCATTACATTTATTGACCAGTACTGCTATCACTTGGTGAGTGACCTATTATAGGAAGTTAATGCTGATGGACAGATGGGCAGATGAGAAGAAGGCACTCCAGGACTGTGCGAGTGGGGATGAGTAATGCCTCTGAAGAGTACTTGCTTAAATTGGACATCATTTATTTAGTCCTGGGAAGAGTTGAGGTTTCCTATAGTGGAATCAAGACAATGACTATGGCCTGGCTCTGTGATTAGGAAGTGCATACTATGGGATGATGCATGAACCTGTAGTATAATTCATTTCATCTTTGCACAGGGAACTTTTAATCTTTGTACAATACCAGTTTTAGTTCAATATGCCGATGAAGTACAAATCACTGTAATTCATTTTTAACTCAAACATTTAAGAGTCTACTCTATGCTAAACACACAGGAGTTACAGAGCTAGAAATGTCCCCATCTCTGCCCTCGAGGAGCTTATTTCTCCTGAGAGGAATATGACATGTACACAGGTTAGTAAAACACAAGATAAAGGAATAACAGGAACAAAGGGGAAAGCCACACAAAGAACTAGGAAAGTCTGAGGAAGAAAAGACTTTCAGCTAGAAAATCGGGAAAAGGCTTCATTGAAGAGTGGCATCTGAGCTGATGCTAGAAAGAAGAGAGACTGAAAGGGAGATCAGAAGGGAGTGCTCAGAGAGGAATGCCCAGAGGCAGGAGATGACATGCTGTGTTTGGGAATCAGTTAGTTGTCCTGACTGGAATATAGATTATGCTAAGAAATGCTATTTGACAAAAAAGGTTAAAAAGACTAATGAGAATAATATTTTTGAAGGCCTTAAATGCCAGGCTAAGGAGGTTATTTTTTATAAGGTAGCAAGAAATGTGGGAGGTCTGGGCAAGATAGTGCCTTCTGTCTTTCTTATTCCTCTTTTCTTCACAGAGTTCACATTCCCAGCCAGAAGTTCATTTTTAGGAAAAAGTGGTATATATTGCAACTTATCAAATAAACTGGAGGTCCTAAAAAAAGAATGAACTCTGCACATAGGATGGTCACCCACAAGAAGTTTAGGCAAAAAACCAGAGTCAGCCCACCTACAGTCTTCTCTGGCAGGTCCAAGCATAACTCAGGAACACTCACTATCAGGATGCTGATGCCTGAACCCTAAAAATATGTTGTCAGGTTTCATTTGTCACAAACGCTAAGTACTAAAAAGATGGCTGCACTATCAAACCAAACAGAGAGGAATGTCATGAGAAAACTGCCACCCCAAAAAATATTCTTTCTTAAGGGTAAGGGGACAGTGGGGGCAAAGAAGGAATAGTCCCAGACTTGTGGTTCTACTGGTGCTGAGAACTCTCAGGGAAGAAGTTCCTTCTTCTAAGGTAGATGGTAATGTTACATGAGGCAATTCAGAGGTTGTGCAGGGTCTCACAGCCATTGTGTGGAAGGGGCAGGACAAAGTCAATTTTCTATCCATTAGGCTATTCTATCTCTGTAAAAGTTGTGCTACAGTATTGTCTTCTATTAAATACTGGGGTAAATCAATTCAATTAAGTTGGAGGGGAGAAAGGAAAATCTAGGAGTTACTTTCAGCAGGTTTGCCCTGCTTTAATTAAATTCAAGGCACTGTCTGTACCTGGTTGAACAAGGAGTAAAGGTAAGACACTGGGCTCAAGAAGCTTACAATCTAATGGAGAGAAAGAAAGATACCAATACAATACAAAGTAAAATGTGGTAAGAGTAAAGAAAGAGTCTAGACTAAGTACTAGAAGAAAAAGAAGAAAGTAGAGCTCACTTTCACCTGGGAAGGATCAGAGAAGACTTTGAAAAGTTTCAAAAGAAGATCCATGGAGTGAGTTTGCTTAAGGCATGGAAAACAAATAAGCTATGCAAACTGAAGGAAGCAAGAGAAGGAAGATCAAGATGACCATGATGGTTCATTCTGGATTAAACATATAATCATTCAATTACATATATGTACACTGTCACAACGGAAAGACCACTAATTTTAGAGTCCATGGACCAGAGTTCAGAACCCATCTTTAGTACTATTTGTTTGAATATAACCTTGTTGGTACTCAGTTCCCTCATCTGCAAAATGAGGTTTGGATTAGATGATTGTATAAGTATGCTATTGATTCTGATATTAGGGAAGATTTGCTATTTTTTAAACCTATTGATGGCAATGCCATATCAAAATAAATTTTCCAGCCCTGAAGTCAGAAGGACCTGAGTTCAAATCTGCTCTCAGACACTTAACACTTCCTAGCTCTGTGACTGTGGGCAAGTCACTTAACTCCAATCGTTTCAGCCAAAAAAAAAAAAAAAAAAAAAAAAGTAAATAAATTTTCAATTTGATTGGGAAGCTTTTAAAAGAAAATTAACATAATGTGAAAGTATTATACTGGACTTTGAACCAATGGAGATCAGTTGATGCTGGAGTGAAACACAGGTCTATAAGGACTAGGTAAAAGTCTGGCCCTCCTTGCAATTTAGATACAATTGCTTCAAATACAATCCCTTTGTATAAAGAAATATGAACAATAAATAAATACAATATGAATAAGAGTTACCTATAAGTATTCAAGTTGTTGAGAATAATTAATTCTTTAAAAAGTTCATTAAAAAGGAAGGTTCTGGGGCAGCTATCTGGGGCAGTGTCTCTATTGGGCCTGTATCCCAAAGAAATCATAAAAAAGAGAAAAGTATCCACATATGTAAAAATGTTTATAGCAGCCATTTTTTGGTAGTGGCAAGGAACTAGAAACTGGATGATCAGATGGATCAGTTGGGGAATGGCTGAATAAGTTATGGTATATGAATGTAATGGAATATTATTGTTCAATAAGAAACAATCAGCAGGATGATTTCAGAGAGGCCTGGAGAGACTTATACGAATTGATGCTAAATGAAGTAAGCAGAACCAAGAGAACATTGTACATAACAACAAGATTATATGACAATCAACTCTGATGGACGTGGCTCTTTTCAACAATGAGGTGATTCCAATAGACTTGTGATGGAGAGAGCCATGTGCATCCAGAAAGAGAACTATGGGGATTGAATGTGGATTATAACATAGTATTTTCACTCTTTTTCTTGTTTGCTTGCTTTTTGTTTTCTTTCTCATTTTCTTTTCTTTTTGATTTGATTTTTCTGTGCAGCATGATAATTGTAGAAATATGCATAGAAGAAGAATTGCATATGTTTAACCTATATTGGATTACTTGCTGTCTAAAGGAGTTGGTGGGGGAAGGAAGAGAGAAAAAAATTTAGAACACAAGGTTTTGTGAAAGTGAATGTTGACAACTATTTATGCATATATTCTGAAAATAAAAAGCTTAAAAATAAAAATAAATAAAATATACAACTTTGCTGGGTATTTTAAAATTCATTTTCTTATCTATATGAAAAAGTTAGAGTGATGGGTAATAAACTTATAAAATAATATTTTAATGCTTCCATTTTAAAAAATACCTGCCCTGCAATTAAAATAAAAGTATTGTTTGATTGTTGATTCCCCCACAATTTAAAAAGCTGTTCTCCCTTTTATTTTAAATTCCTAGATATTTATAAATGTAAAGAGAAAATAGAATCTATTCTAATAGACAAATAGAAGACAGTTGGTCCTACTCCATGTAAAGCAGACTGATCTTGGGATAGTACACAGAAATAGGCACTTGAACCAGAAAATATTATTGCCTTTTGGCACAGGTTGAATAGAATTGTCCCTAGGAATGTGAATTTGCTACCAATTGTAAAATCTTATTTGTGTGAAACAAGGCTTTCTGGTGTTATCTGATATAAAGCCAAAACATCAGAGTCAATTAGTGACTAAAAAGAAAGCCAAAACCACTAATTATCATCACTATTACATAGATTTTATTTTGGTTATTTTCTTATAAGGTATAAATGTGAAAATGGCAAAGGATTGTTATCAAAATTGCTGTCATTATTTTATGCTTAGAATTTGCTTTGTGTAGTTAAAGCTATAATAAATACTTAATGTAAATAAAAACAAGCTAAAATTATTTGTATAGATTAATTTATGGAAGACATGATCTCAGTGAGAGCTATAAGGTAGAATACAAGACATGAACTTTCAGATACAATCGATGTGTTAATTTCTTTTGTGTGACTCTACTTATCTTTTATATTTCTTTTTTGGGGGAAAAGACTTGGAATGGGCAGTTATAGTGGTCTCAGAAAAAGGAAGAAGAGAAAAAAAGGAATCGCAATGAATGAGTGCAAAAATAAAAAAGAATGCATAGTAAAGTGCCAAAAGGGACCTACAACAGACAAGGCAGTATTAGCATAACTATGTTAAATTTTAATAAGTAAAAATAAAAAAATAAAAAATCCATATATAAAAAGAGAAATTGGATATTACCCTCACAGTTTTATTTACAATTCTCTTTTGACTTTTCTTTGCATAATGAAGAATTTCTATTTGTGGATTGTAAAGTTTATGATAAAAAAGGAAAAAGATTCAAGCATGTAGAGAGTATCACAATTTTTCTTCTGGAATAGTTACTTAGTAAGTCTTTCATAATACTCTTGAGTTGTTAGTGCCTCCAATTATTTTGCATTTTTTGATGTGGTTAAATGTTCTATTCCTTCAAGATGAATATAAGCTCTTTGAGGGCAGAAATAATTTTTTATTTTGTGTTTATTTTTCCTGGGTTTAGCATATATATGCTACTTAAATAAAAAAAAGTAAGACAAGTCTCAGAATATGGGTTCAAATTAAAGTCCTCAAAATCTAAATTCAGTATTCATGAAGGCATGTGCAAGATTTTTGATATGACTAGGGATATAGCTTTCAGGTTTTCCTCTAGAGATTTCCACAGAATGCTCAAATTCACCAGGAACTGGAAAAAAAAAAAGAATCATAGATTTCAAACTGGAAAAGGCCATCTAGCCCATCTCCTTCATTTCACAGATGAGTAAGGAAACCTATGCCCACAAAAGAAAAATGAATCTCTCTAATGTCACACAGGTAGTATGCCTGGATTGGAACCCTCCCATCAAAAGCATTCTTTCCAAGGCACCATGCTGACTCTCTTCTTCAGTGCAAAAAAAAAAAAAAAAAAAAAAAAAAAAAAAAAAAAAAAAAAAGATTCCTCTGACATTACAAGCAAAGAAAGCAAAGATACAACAAAATGACAGACTTATATTACCAAACAGAACTTTTTATTTTCATTTTTTTTCAATTTTTCAATATTTTCAACTTTCAACCAGAGAAAATTCTTCATGCTTTTAAGAAGTTATTTCAATTAATTCCTTGTTTTATGGTACAGAAGAAAGGAGATCTAATTTCAAACAGTGTCAGTATTCCAATCTATGATTTTGAATTATATCATGTAACAGCATACTTTCAGTCAAGAGCCAATTATTTTTCACTATTTATGAAAAAAGTAGCCAACTTTACAGATAATATGGTATCTAAAATGTCATAATATGTTAACATTTAATAAATACATCAAATACAGACATGAACTGAATGAAATATTAGTTTTGTTTTAGTTTGGACAATATATTTATATTATAGTTGCTTTTTGTCTGTCCAGTTAAAAATTTTTAATATATGTTATATTTTATTAATATTATGGGGGCACAGGAAACTGTTTAGTAGGTTCAATTCGTTTTAATACTAAATCTTCCAGGAGCAGCAAGTTTGCATGCTTCTTGGGCATTGCTGATTTATAGTTTGATTTATTTCAAGTACTTGAGTTTGTACATATTCTAGCAGCATGACATGCTTTATATCTCAGTTAATGTGAGAAAAATTTAAATGAGTTCTAAACATACCAAAGAGAAAGTATTTCTATGGAAGGACTTCATGGTTTCAGATTTGGGGATCAAATTGTACAAAAAATGTACTCAGGGTAGATGCCCATCAGTTGGAGAATGGCTGAATAAGTTATGGTATATGAATGCTATAGAATATTATTATTCTATAAGAAATGATCAGCAGAATGATTTCAGAGAGTCCTAGAGAAACTTACATAAACTGATGTTAAGTGAAGTGACTAGAACCAAGAGAACATGGTACACAGCAACAACAAGATAAAACAATAATCAATACTGATGGATATGACTCTTTTCAACAGTAAGCTGATTCAGGAGAGTTCCAATGGTCTTGTGATGGAGAGAGTCATCTGTACCCAAAGAGAGAACTGTGGGGACTGAATATGGATCACCACATAGAATTTTCACTTTGTTGTTGTTGTTTACTTATATTTTGTCTTCTTTCTCATTTTTTTCTTTTTTGATCTGATTTTTCTTGTGCAGCATGATTAGTTGTGGAAATATGTACAAAAAACTGCACATTTAATACAGATTTCTTGGTATCTAGGGGAGGAGGTGAGGGAAAGAAAGGAAGAAAAAATTTTGGAACACAAGATTTGTAAGGATGAATATTAAAAACTACCTATGCATGTGTTTTGAAAATAAGCTTTATATTTAAAAAATTGTACTCAGGAAACAGGTCTTGGGAGAGGAATGAGGAAAATGGAAACAGCAAAGAACCAAGGCTTATAGCAATAGAAGCAGAAGGTGAAATGAGGAGTCAGGGTCAGCAGTTAAGCTGGGAAAGAAAAATGGTCAGAGCTTCAAAATAGATCAAATAATAGTATACATTGCTGTAACAGTAGTATAATAGTATATGCCCCTGTAACAATAGTATAAGAGTTAATTACACAAGGTGACTAAAGTTAGTCAGATTAACAGCTAGTTACATTGCACTTCCATTCTGAACATAGCCACTTAATAATAATATTCAAATGGCAATGAAGAAAAATCATTTATAAATTCAGTTTCATGGATAGGATAGTCCTTAAATCAGAGATTATCAAAAGCTACAAGGAAGTGACAAAAATTATATAAACATAATTAACACTTTACTTGGGGGGAAAAACTTGAACTTTTTACTTTCTGGTTTTTGGAAAATATAATTAATGGCTTTTGTTGACTTGGTGCATATGGAGAGTAACCAATAAGTCCACACCAAGATTTATGTTCTTGGGGGAAAAAAAGGATTAATAGGATGTTTTTATGTAAAAGATCCAAAAGTACCCTTAAGCAATTTTACTATTTAAGATACTGTCATCTGTAGTCCCTTATGTAGCTCAAATTCTTTTGTCTTTAGACCTGTATTAATAATAAAATAAGCATGTGCTCTGTGCATTAGACTTGGATTGGAGGAAGCAGGTAGAAGAAGGAAAATGAGAGTCAGTGATTCAAAGCTGGTGGAAATTAATTATGGGGAATGCCTAAAGAACAAGGAGCATCTTTAGCGTGCTTATTCAAGAAGGAAGGGAAGTGAGAGGTTAAGTGAGTTGCTCAGGGTCACAAAGTCAATATGCCTCACAAGTAGGACTTGACCCCAGGTCTTGCTGCCCCTGAGCCCAGTTCTCTCTTCTTCACCAGAGAACCTCTCTGAATTATTTTACATGTTATTTTTCTGGTTTAGGATCCCTTACATCTCGTATCTACCAACTTTTCCCTTCACACAACAATGCCAAATATACCCTTTCCTCTTAGGCTTTCCCCTAATTTCATTTTCCTTTTCCACCTTGCCTTCCCCAATCTGAAGCATTATTCCATTTCTCTCTTCAAGAATGATTCTGAACTAGAGTTTATGGAGTTGTAAGTATTTTACTGGAAGAAATCCCACAGAATATCTAATCTAAACCACTCACCTTAGAGATGGAGAAACTGAGGCCCAGAATGCAAAGTATTTTTCCTAATGTTATTCAAATACTAAGTGGCCAAGCAGCCCTTATCACGGATCTTTGCTCACTCTCTCCCCATTCCCCTGCACTAACTGTCAAGTCTTTGTGTCCCCTCTCCCCCTCATTCCTAGATCAGCTACTACCACCAGCTCCACTCCTGAGCAGTATTTATATAGCACTTTAAGGCTTTTGAAGTGTTTTACATGTTATCTTACTTAATTATCACAACAACCCTTCTGTCTTATTCCTGTTGTACAAATGAGGAAACCCAGCTGGGAAACATGATTTGACTTGCCCAGGGTCACATAACTAGAAAGTGTCAGAGACCATATCTGAACTTGAGTCTTCCTGACCCACTGTGCACCCCACTGCTTACTGCTTTGGTATATGCTATGATTATACTCAGTACATTCTCAAAGTGTGTGTGAGGGGGGGTAAGAGAAGTGGAATTCTCTATTTGGTGAGAGCAGAACAATCCAGATGTAATGGAGGCCATATATTTGTAAATACAGACATTACATTGATCCTCCAGGGCCAGTTCTTTGACTAATCATAGGATCCTTTCCATCATTCACAGATAGACCCACACTAATGTTCTCTCACTAGGGTCCATGCTCAATCAATCAGTTAACAAGTAATAGGGCTTTTTATGTGCCAGAAACAATGTGAGTGCCAGAGAGACGAGTGACACAATCCCTACTTGCAAGAAGACATATCTAACTCTCTTGTGACAGTGTGAGATTTCCCGAGTGTTCTACAGAGGCTTCACCCTTCCCAAAGGCTTCCTTAGATCAGTTCCTTTCTCTGATGTTAAACCAGTTCTGCCTAAAAGCAACAGAGTTGCAATCCATCTGCCATCTAGTAGCAAAAAGCCCCAAGTAATTTCCCCCTTGTTCTCCAGGCTGGCAATGGCTTCCGGGCCACACTCTTCAGCCGGGCTTCGTCAGTTGCACTGGGCTCAGCTGCTTCCCGGGCTTCATCAGTTGCACTGGGCTCCTCTAGTAATTATTATGAGAGTCACATTCAATGAGTGGATGCTAGGTGATGATTCAGACCAAGTTAGCATCTCACCTAGAAATTCAGCTTTGAGGAAAACCCCCTCCTTCTTCCCATGCAGAGAAAGGAGCTGGTACGGCTCCAGTCTGCAAGCTCCTCGATTCGTCTCCTTCAGCACTGCCACGGGAATTTGAACTCACGGCCAAGGCCAGCTCTATCTGTCATGTATCCAGATGTTGCTTAGCATCTCTTCCACTGCCACCATCCAGCTTCTTTCCCTCATTTCAGCAAGGAAGCAGCGGCCCTACAGCGCCATCTATTGCTCAATCCTCACTTGGCTGGTGAGCTTCCAAGACCCAGGGGCAAGACAATCTCCACCATTCAATTCAATTCAAATATATGAAATAAGCAACTTTTCGGAACAAACTGCAATATATCGGCTACTAGGGATAAAAAGATAAAAACTAACACAGTCCCTGTTCTCAAAGAGTTGACAATCATATAGAAAATATAGACAAATAGGACATGAGATGGATGTATTTTTTTTAATTATTTTTTTAAATTTTTTTTATTCATTTTTCCAAATTATCCCCTCCCTCCCTCCCTCCACTCCCTCCCCCCGATGGCAGGTAATCCCATACATTTTACATGTGTTACAATATAACCTAGATACAATATATGTGTGTAAATACCATTTTCTTGTTGCACATTAAGTATTAGCTTCTGAAGATATAAATAACCTGGGTAGATAGTAGTGCTAACAATTTACATTCGCTTCCCAGTGTTCCTTCTCTGGGTGAGATGGATGTATTAAGAGCAATGAGCAAATCCAGAAAAAGATCTCTTAAGAAATTCTGAAAAGGCTTTAACGTTAGGGAAGAGTGGCAATTGAGCTAACCCTTGAAAGAAGAAAATACAAGGTGGATGAGTGCATCCCAGAAGCAGTGGACTTCATAGAAGCAGGAAAAGAGCAGGATGAGATTGTGGCCCAATCTTCCACCAGTCCGATCTAGTGAGAACATGAAAGATATGATGGGAATCTGGAAAAGCAGTCTGTAGTAATATGGAGTATTTTAAGTGCCAGGCTAAAAGAGTTATATAAACATAGGGGCCCTCTAGGGTTTGAGGACAAGGGAGTAATACAGTCAAATTATTCTGTCCATTGTGTTTTCCGCCTTCTCTCTCTCCAATCCACATGCTTCACCACCAAATTTTATTCTTGTTATTCAGTCATTTTGGTTATGTCCAATTCTTTTGTGATCCCATTTGAAGTTTTCTTGGCAAAGATACTGAAGAAGTTTGCCATTTCCTTCCCCGACTAATTTTACAGACAAGGAAATTGAGGCAAACAGTAACTTGCCCAAGATCACATAGCTAGTAGGGGTCTGAGGCCAGATTTGAATTCCTGAAGATCAGTCTTTCTGATTCCAGGCCTGGCACTCTATCCAATGCTGCACCTAGCTGCCCCAGCTGCAAAATGAATCTTCCTGTAAATGACTTTTCATTATGTTACCCCCTTATTCAAAAATCTTCAAGGGCTTATCATTGAATATGGGACTGAAGTTCAAAGTCCTTAATCTTCAATGTGGTTTTCACCTTCTTTTCCAAGATTATCTCCTATTCTCCTTGAACAGTCTTTCTTTCTCTCTTTTTTCACACTATTTATTTCTCTACCTGAAATGCCCTCCTCTTCCTTCTTCTCCATCAGTTCAACACTGTCTCTTCTTCAAAATCCACCCTAAGCCAAATTTCTATAGGGAAACTGCTCTTAATCTTAGATCCCAGCTCATGGTGACCTCTCCTTCCTTGGATCTCTGACAGTACTTGCATCTGTGCAATTTGTTCAACTTCTCAAATACTGTCTTGAATTAGCTCTTTTTATGTGTACACATTTTGTTTTCTTAACTAGGAACTGTATGAGATTTGTATACTCATAACATAAGACTTAGCACATAATAAGTATTAAATAAATACTTTTCAATCACTCATTCATTTTACTATGGTGACACCAGAACATTCTGCTCCTTTGGATTAAAGATTCAGAGTTAGAAGGGACCTTAAAAATTGTCTGATCCAACACTTGATTTTATGGGTTAGACTTAAGACCCAGAAAGCTTAAACAATTTGTCCAAGTTCATACAGGATCACAAGTTTTGTTGTTGTTGTTGTTTTGTTTTGATCTTTTTGGAGCATTAGAAAAGAAAATCTTTTATCAGGTAAACAAAATTAAAAAGTAAAATTTAGTTAAATTTTTGCAATCCTCATTAATTAGTAGATATAACAAAGGTAATTTTATCAACTGTTTGAATTGTTCTACTCTGGTAAATTATTGTCAAAAATGTCTCAGAAGTGGAGAATTCAAAATATACTAAATATTAAGAGGTTTATGATTGTTTATTCAGGAGAGGGGATATAAAAGGAAAATTTTACAAATTTTTAAAATTGTAATTTTTCATTTCTAGCCTAAGAAAAATGAACACTGAAGTATCTTGAGCTTTTCAAGCTATATTTAAAAAATAACAATGAAAAGCTGAGCTAATTACAATAAAAAAATTTTATGGGGAGTATTTATCTTTTTGGAACAAAGAGTGAAAACTTTCTGAATAATTTAACTTCCAACAAGTCTTCTCTAAAAGTGCTTCCCCACAAATAAATTCCACTACTTGTCTTTTCTTTTTTTTCATAAAGAAATTTTTGAAAGGTTTAAGATTATAAAGCATGATATTTTCTTCTTTTTCTTTTCTAGTAGTAACTAGAAATTGTGTTACTAAGATGTGTTACACTTTGTAAGTGTAGTTTCATATGAATGGAGAAAAAACATTTCAGAGGCCTAGATGGCAAATAAACATAATTTTCTGTCTTCAAAATTATAAGCATCCCTATTGAATGAATTTTTTATAGCTCACCTTAGTTAATATGCAGCCTGGCACATTCCAAATTGATTCACTGGGTCTATAAGCCTCATCTGACACACTGAATTCCAGCAGACTTGCTAATCTTCTGCCTGAATGGAGCTGAGTGGCCTATTAGTATAAAGAGATTTAGACCACTGGAGGAAAAAAAAAACCATCTTTAGGAAAGAAAATAAAAAGTCTATGACAAAGGAGTGATTTTTAAAATGGGACTAATTTCCCACGAAAATAATGTCTCCCAATGGCAAAAGGAGTTGAAGGACAAGCATCTGTTACACCTTTGTAATTAGAGATATGCTTATACTAAACATGGGGTTGTTGTTTCTCTTTTCCATTTGCATGATAATAAATAATTTATACTAAAAATTAGAATTGTAACTTTGTTCTTGTTAGTAGCACGATCTCACCATCAAACTAATAGATATTTGACTACTTAATTCTTCACAAACAAATTTGGTAATAATGCCTAATATTTCTATAGGACTTTACCACTTTCAAAATACTGTGATTTATATTATTTAATATAATCCACATAATCCTACAAGATACTTTGGGCAGATGTTATCAATTTGCAAAAGGGGAGGTTGAGGCTTAAAAGGTAAGTGACAAGTGTACCTTATAAGGAGAAGTGAAATTAAAAGCCAGATTTTAAAAATACTAGTCCAATGCTTGTCTAACCATATCTCATTAATAATATGGAAGAGGAAAATTCATTCAGATATTAATTTAAGCTCTGTAAACATTTAAATACAGAAATCAATATGACTCAAATCTATATGAAAATGGCATCCTCAAGAAGGCTGATCACTTCAGGACAAGACTTTAGAAACTAGAATAAAAAATAACTATCTAAGTCCAGTGAAGTTTTCTTTATGAATTCCAGAAACCAATTTCACAATGAGTTTTAGTAGTCATAGTGGGAGGGAGGTAAGGCATAGAATTCTGAATAGAATTCTCTACATGCCAAGCCATAGCAATTCTCCAAATACAACTTCTTTGCCTGTGAGACTAGAAAATGTCAGTCTTGACCTTAAATAGAATTCAGAATATCTTGTTTTGCAAGAGCAAAACAAAAAATATAGGTAAAGTAGGAAAGATTTTCAGAACTATAATTAATGCAAATTAGTGGATTAATCATATTAGAAGTTCTGTATCTGCTAGAAAACAGACATGTTACATTACCTTAAAATTTCAAATGAAACAACACTTAAACACATTATCTCAGTCTGAAAGAATAATAGCAGTGCTTCTGAATCTAGCTCTTATTACAAACTCAGATATAGAGAATAAAATTACATAAATTCTAATGTATCTAATATACGTATCATCCAATATAATCATTACAGGGGTCATTTAACCAGTAATAATGGATATTTGGACAAAGATCACAGAAATAAGTGCTCCCCTAAATAAACAAGGGCCTCTCAGTAGCCAAAACAGATGTTTAAAAAAAAAATCTATGTATTGAGATGGATGCTCTTTAGTCTTTGAGGAGAGAAGAATGTTAGAATCAACCAAAGTGAAAGCAGCAAGAAGTGGCAGCTATCTGCCTATCAAAGCAGACAGAAAAATCAAAAAAAAACTATTTTTAAAAAGATACAAGAATTTAAGAAAAAACCCATAGTCCAGTCAGTATAGAAGAAGACAGTTCTAAGATCTTAACAAGCTTTGCAGGTATCACCAGAATACCACATGGCACAAAAACAAAGAACTTTCTAAGTCCTCGAGAAAAAAACTTAAACTTTAACCAGTTTATTCAACTTAAAGTAGGAAGGTAAAATTTCCATCAAAATAATCAAAATTAAAAATAGTTTATTGTTTAAAAAGGAAATCTTAGTTATCAAGAAAATTCATTTATGTGAACACCTCGGTCCCCTCTCATGCCGGTTAGGTCAAGTATTACTGTCTTTTTGCCTCCTAAATAGGTCCAGAAAATCTAATCCTGTTCCTACTGTCCTTACCCCTTTGTGGTACATCAAATATTCTTAATGATTCAGTCATCCCCTACTTATATCCAGTCTTTTCTTTCTTTAGAAAGTAGTCTAAATACCATCTTCTATAGAAAGCCTTTTCTGAACTTCAATGACCAATGCTCCCTCCACATCCACCTTGTATTTAATCAAGTACCATTTTGTTTATTTGGATCTTATTTAGTCAGTATATACTTATATACATTGACTAATCATAGGAGAGGTAACATGGTGAGATGATACAAAGTTGGCTTCCTAGACCTCGATTAAAATCCCACCTTTGACATATCCTAGCTGTGTGAATCTGGGAAAGTCACTGAACCTCTTAGAGTTCCAGACAACTTTCTAAGCCCAAAAGATGCAGAGAAGATATTGCCCTGCAATTGGAAGAGTTTCCTCACAAGAGAATATCCTCTGCCATGGACATACCTAGTTCCTATATTTCTACATACATGCTGTTGACACCCAGCAGAATATAGGCATCTTGAGAAGCGATCATTTCTTTTTTTTAAAGCATTTTTAGCATTTTTTTTTTAGTATTTTCATTTAGTATCTTCAGCACTTAGCACAATGTATGGTAATAGCAAGTGCTAAATTAATATTTGCTGATTTGACTGACTAGCTGACACATGCATTATAGCAGGGGGGCATTAAAAAAAAAAAGTAGAAAACCCAGTCCTTGTTAAGGAGCTTACAACCTGCATTTTGAGAAAAGAAAAGGTAAATAGGCTGTACTTGAATTCAGAAAAGGAAGTCATTATAGGGGAGAGTTATCAGAGAGGGCTTCATGCAGATTGTGGGACTTGAAATGGGCTTTAAATGTAGGATTTGAATAGTGAAAGTGGTGAACAAAAGTTAGATCCAGGGGAGTGGAGTGAATGAACAAAGCTATGGAAGCAAAAATGGACAACTTGGGGGGAGACGGTGAATAATGGGCCAATTTGGCTTAAGGGGAAAGCTCATAGAAGGGAAGGGTATAAAAAAATGTTATAAAGAGAGTTGGAGCCTAACATGTGAGGGTCTTGAATATCTGGTTAGGGAATTTCGACTTTATTTTGTAGGAAGTAGGAAGCCAATTAAAGATTTTGGACAGGGAAATTACATGATGAAAAGTTTTAGGAAAATTAATTTGGAGGTAGTGTGAAGAATGTATGTTAGGAGGGACAGAGTATAGCCAGAGACCAGTAAATGGGCTATTATAATAATGAAGGCATGAGGTATTATGTTGGCAGCGACATCAGAAAGAAAGGGGCAGATCTGAACGTTACTAAAAAAGGAATAGATAACTCAGACTCAGTGATTCCTCCACTGTGCTGGGACTTTAAATGCGGTACTGTGAAATTAGGAGGCACTTGTCTAAGAGTGTGCAGATTTAAGGTACCGCAAGTGGGTTTCACATGATGCCATGGCCATGGGTACAGGATTCCTTTTCTATAACAGGGTCTAATTAAATCTGTTAGAAATGAAGCCAATATGCCTGCAAGTAGAAATTTGGTGCCAACATTATGAGCTGTCCAATATGGAAATTTTCCCCTGGTTTCCAGGCACAGACTCAAGTTATGTAAAATGAAAAACATTCTAAAAAGTAACCTCAGCTCTTTGTGTTACTGGTTCTATTGTCATAAAGGTTAGAGCAAGTTGAATTTGAAGCTGTAGTCATAAAATGACTTTGAAGTTCCAAAGGGAATGAACAATATATGGTGGAATGAATAATACTGGGCTTAGAGTCAAGGCTCTAAATCTGTCTTTGGACAGAGCAAATTGTCAAGTGAATCTTAGTGAGTTACTTAACTACAAAGGAGCTGAATTCAAATCCTGACTCCACTTTTTATTATTATTTATTATATTGTATCATTTAATATATATTATTATTTTTACTTCACCACTCTGGGATCAGTTTCCTCATATATAAAATGGAAGGGAGGAAGGGATTGGACTCCAGTTTTCTATGGCACTATGATCCTATGATGTAGATGCAATTAAGATCATATACATCATCTGCTTACTTAATTCAGGAATCACTTTTTATTGAAGTCACTTTGAAGGAAATTCTCAAAATTTAGTTTTCAAATATGTAGGCCCACAAATAATATCATCTGTTCTCAGATGCATGCACCTTGCATATTTTCTTTTTTTTTTTCTTCAAAATGTTGATGATCAACACTTTTTATTTTTATATAAGTCATTCTAGACCCCCTTCCACCTCCAAATCCAACCTTCTCGTAACAAAAACAAACAATTCAAAGTCATATGGTATTGGACAATATACACAGTATTACACCGTAACAACCCACTGCTTCTCTGAGGGAAAGGGGAAATTATGTTTCATTTCCAGTTCTTTAAAGTCTTCATTTTTTTTTTCAGTTAAGATTCATTTTGTTTTAGTGATCTTTTTTGCTTCAAATTGTTGTAGTGCATATTGATGCATATTGCTTCTCTTTGTATCAACTCATGTAAATCTTCCCATGTCTCTTTGAATTCCTCATATTTGTCATTTCATAGGAGTTCTATATTTACCCAATAATATTGCCTTATACTTAAATAACATTTTTTTTTTTTGCTATTCACCAAATGATGGGCACCTACTTTGCAGTTATTTGCTCCCACAAAGAGTACTACTATAAATATTGTGCTATACACTGGACCATTGTTTTACTTTGATGCCCCTGTAGCATACACTTAGTAGGGGCTACAAAGGACTACTAGTCCCTACTAATAGAAACTACGATTCAAAAGGTATATTTAATTTAGTCACTTTGTTGTGTTACATCAAACTAATATCCTAGGTAGATAGCCCATGTCACAGTTCTGCCAACAATGGATTATTGTGCCCATCTTTGACTGTTTCCCCACCACTTTTTTTGATAAACAATAAAACAAGCAGTACTTAGATGTACTATGTGCCAGGTACTCGTTAGATGTTGGAGATAAAAAGACTAAAGAAACAAGTCTGCACATTTAAGCAATTAACATTCTGAGGAGATAGATAGCATATAAATACATAGGCATTTGAAAATATACATACATATATATATATATATGTTGATATTTGATGCAAATGCTTTCCCTGTTTTACAATTTATCTTCTAATTCTATCATCAATTATTTTATTCATGGAATAGCTTTTTAATTTCATGCAGTCAAATGCCTTCTTGGTCTTTTGTGATATCCTCTAAATTTTGTAAAGTTTGGAATTCTTTTAGAGACGATTGTGAAAGTTACCTGATTTTGTTAGTTTTTAATTTTTTTAATGGCATGATTTTTTTTTAATGTGGGAGCCATGAATACAATTTCTCTAATTTCTTCTTTTATCCATTAAATCTTTAATATTAAATTATTTAGTATCCAATCAATATTTAATTTTTTTCTTTAAAGGACTTTTATTAAATATGATTTTTTTTTATTAAACAGTGGTCGGTTAGATGTTTGGAAAGCTTTTACAATTATGATCAATTTTTGTAACAGTACCTTGTACAGATAAGAAACATATAAATTCCCTTCTATTCTCATTCTAATAATTGCCAGGAATTTGTGATCTCTAGTTTTTCTAAAGATCTATACTGGGGATTTATTTTTCCTTATTTTCTTTTTTTAATATATGTTGACATATGAATGGAGTGCATTGAGGCCCATCACTACTATAGTCTTCCTTTCAATTTCTACTTGGAATTCAATTAATTTTTCCCTTCAGTATGGAGATGCTATACCATTTCACGCATAACAAATAAAAATATTGGTTCATTATCTCTTGTGCCTTTAAGTATAATTCAATTCTCCTGGTTATCTCTCTTTTCATGACTATTTTTATTATTGCTTTGCCTAAAATCCTAATTGGTTAGTCCTCTTTTTGTGAATTTGCTTGAAGCATAATTCTGTTCCAGTCTTTTATCTTAACTCTGTGTGAATCTGTTTCAGGAATGTTTCCTGTAAACATTGTATTGCTGAATTGTTTTCTAATCTCTTTTGCTATACCCTTCCTTTTAATGGATGATTCTATCTCTTTCCCATTTATAGTTATGTTAATTCTCTTGAGTGTTCTCCCAAATTTTTTCCTCTCTCTTCCCCAGTTACTCTCTTTGGAAAGAAAGTAGTAAAATAAGTGTTTATTTAATCAATGGTCTTTAATTGAAGGGATCTGTTTCTGCTTCAATGGATCTCTTTTCTCCTTGTTCCACTCTTGATCAGAAATTTTGACTCTTTCTTTCTTTCCTTTTAACCTGCCCTTCATGCTCTTCCCAATGACTTTGGAAGTTATGTTTTGTTGCTTATTCTCTCACCCACATGGGCCTCTTAGACTTCCTTCTCCTCTTTGCCTGTCCCCACTGAGGAGGTCCTGAATGTGTTGGATCAAGAGAAATGAAAGAATTGATCCCTGAGGCAAGCAGGGAGAAGACACTGATAGAGCTCAGTTTAGCTCCATGGTCCCTCCCTCTGGGGAGGTCATCCAGGCTGAAATCCAAGTTATGTCAAACCCCTGAGCCCTACCCTCTGTAGAAGTCTCCTGCAGTCTCACCTTGCCATGCCATGTCAGAAATCCCAGTCATCTCCCTGAAGTTAAGTTTCCTCAATAAAATTTACTTATGGGCCATCCCAGTGATGGCCTCCTCCTAGTTGCCTCAAAAAACATAAAACAAAATAATGGTAAAGTATATTAAGTCATATTCTGCTCCCCCCCCATACTCTTGGATGATTTAGTCCTGAATGTAGCAGCAAAAACTAGTCTTCACCTTCCACAGGAATTTCTGGATTTTGGTTTAGTTTCTTGGTGCCTCAATTTTGCTTTGGTTCTTTCTCAGTCTCTTTTCTTCCATAGTTCTAAACCCAGAGTTGGTTTTATCCCTTACTATAAGCCTAACAGGTCCCACACAAATGTTCACTGTGCTGTAGCAGGCTTCTACAAGACTCCAGATGCTTTGCATCCCTGGCCCTTTCTCTTGCTTTGACTGGGTATGGGCTAACCAAATAAGTTGAGCAGGTGCTACATTGCATGGGCCTAGGCCCCATAATGGCTTACTATTGTTCTGATTCAGTCTTTCATTGGGGGCAGAGGTACTTGGACACTGATGTAGCACTGCCTTCCACTGTGTCACAGGAAAGGCTTCCTGGGCACTAAGCTGCCTAAGACTATTCTGTGGGCTCAGCTCTGGCCCACTTTCCTGATGGCCCTGGGGCAGGGTTGCCTGGGCAAGAACTGTCTGGTACTGTTCCCTTTAGACTCAAGACTGGTTCTGTACATGTTATCTTCTACCTACCTTAGCTTGTCTCTCTAAGAGTTTCTACAAGATTCCAGCATTCTTTTTGGGCAGACTTGAACTAGATGAAGGAAATTATAGCTATATTTCTTTGGTTTTATTTATCATTATTTATGTAGTGCTTTTTAGAGCATTACTGAGATGTTTATGGAGAATCTTTGCTCTTGTAGGTCCCAATATTATCTTCTTTTCACAACTATCCATTTTGGGGATTACTATGACAAAATGTTGGCCTCTTGCAATTCATTTTCATAATCAGGAAAACCCACCTTTTCTTGACTGTCCAAATAATGAAGTGAATAGTTTTCTATTTTGCCCTTATGTTAAGGAATCTGGCTTTAAAAGCTAATTACATAAGCACTATGACTGCAGATATACTAACAGCACAAAGAACTTTAAAATACAATATCTAGTTCGGAACTGGTGATGAAATAATAAACTATCTTCATGTCACTGAATGTAGCAGAAAACCCAACAGCTTCATCATCAATTTTGTATTATCAGTAAGGTAACTCAAAGGGAAATTAAGCTGATTTTATCAGGTGCATCAGTTCCCTCTGGCATGCTTTTTTTTTTCCCATCATGACAAAAAGAACTGTCCTGTAGGTCACATTAAAATGATGATGGTGGCACTTGGCACAAATCAACTGTATCTTTGCTTAATGAGTTGTCAGAAATTCTGCCATGCCATTTGTCTTCTAAACAGGTTATTATGAAGAATGTCAGTGGAGGGTAAAGATGAGGTAAGCAATATATTCTCCAGGCAGCAGGGAGCTGAGAATCTGTTCACAAGAGATCAGCAGGAAGCTGTGGGAACATGTCTATTATCCAAGCATAAACCAAGATACTACCATACAAAGATTGAGGGGGGGGGTGTCGCTTTCTAGAAAGCAGAATAAGTGATCTGGCTACTTACAGATAACACAGTGAAATAAAGCAGAGGAGTCTTTCCAGTACAAGAAGTATTTTAAATATGACTTCTCACCAAAGCCCAATTCACAGAATAAAGAAACAATCACTTTGATGGGACAGCAGTTCAGGTTTATAAGTAATTGGAGTTGATAGAAACATATCTCATCATTTGAGTTTCTTTAGAGTAATATGAAATATAGGAATCTCAAAATCTCACTCTAGCTAATAACTATGCAATATATAGAATTATGAATTTTAAAAATTACCTGAACATCTCAAAGAACACAACAATAAAATATTTAATAACAGAAATAACATCTAATACCAAACAAATAAAGTATCTAATAAAGCAAAGTGAAAATATTCTAGTATCCATAGCAATGAAAGTATCTATTAAGTTTTAAATAAGAATGGGTAAATCAAGTCTAGATTTTTTGTTGTTGTTGTTTTTGGCTTTTATTACATTTCTACATCTGAGAAGAAATAAAAAGAATTATCATTATCTATTACACCCAATTATATGCCAGAAACACCGAGTATTTAAAAGTTCTGGGGGATTAGCAACAAAAATCTAAAATACTCAAATTAATAAAACATGAAATAATGACCTTTTACAATCCAATTTCAGGAAGCTAAATTTAACTAGGTGTAAAGAAACAACCAAAGTGGGGGGGGGGAGCTTATGGAAAAACCCTAGACATATTTATAGTTGAATCCTAACAAATATATTTTTAAAAAATTAATATTTATATTATGCAAATAATTCTTAAAAATTCAAAATACTCTGCCAGCTCCCTTTATGGCACAAGTATAATCCTAATATCTAAACCAGGGAAGGATAAGGCAAAGAAAGAAAATAATAGATCAATATCAATGAATTAATTAAAAAGCAATTATTAATTATTTAGTATTTGCTAATTGTTGAGAATAAAAACACAAAAGTAAGACAGTCCCTGTCTGCACAACTCACATTTTAATTGATTTTAATTTAATTTCATATATAGGAAGGTTCAGCTACCTGATAGATGAAAAAAAGCAATTAGATAATTTGATTTGCCTCAAAAATTTTAGTTAAATATTATTGCCCCAGTAATAGTCTTAAGATTTACAAAAATTTTAACTCATATAAAAGCAAAATAATGCAAGGTATTCTGACCTATTACAACTGAATATAACAAGGAGTCAGAACAAATATCTAACCACTTTATAAAAGCAATCATACAACTCCACTGATTTAAAAGGCAACTTATATATAATGTAACAGGGTCATGGAACATACTCTATTTGGAGGTAGATTGTAAAAAACTGGTTTGTGTGTGTGTGTGTGTGTGTGTGTGTGTGTGTGTGCTGTGTGTGTAGGGGGTGGGGGGTGTTGGGGGAAGAGGCTGTTTTTGACGTCTAGTCACATGTAAGATCTTGTACTAACTGCCCCCTCAGCCAGAACTCAGTGGATATATAAACAATAACACTCATCCTTTGGTCTTTCTCTTTTCCTTTTGGCTTCAGAGCTAAGGGCTGCTTTGGGCTGACTCTTTAGAGCCTGGTGTGGAAGGGGCAGTGGGTTCTCTCTCTCTACATGACCTCCTTAAGTCCCTGTCCAAGCTAGATGAGCTGGATCTAGGTTTGGGCCACCCCTTTGGTTTTCCTTCTGAGTAGGTGACTAGAAATAATCTCAAAAGGGAAGTGTCCAGCTGCTGCCTTTACAAGTTCCTAAAAACCCCAAGTGTCCCAGGAGGCCTGTGAGATGGAAGCTGCAGCATCCATAGAGCAGTAGTGGAGAATGAACTTTCGTGGAAAGGAATGATGGCCATAGACTCAAGAAAAGACTTCTCAGATCTAAAATGCCAAGAGCAATGAGTTCCCTTTTGTCACAGGTGTATAATACCAACGTGTCTCTCTGTCACTCTGTCTAAGTTTAAGCCTACCCTTTCCACACACAGTGGGTGTATTTGTGGGAGAGTGCACTCCTGAGTATTGGGAAGAAAGCTTTATAACTATTCTTATTGCTGTCCCTTTCAGGTAAATGCTGTTTAGTTGTTTGTTTCATGATGCTTTGGGGGGGCTTTCTTGGCAAAGATACTGAAGCGGCCTGCCATTTCCTTCTCTAGCTTATTTTATAGATGAGGAAACTGAGGCAAACAGGATGAAGTGACTTGCTCAGGGTCACACAGCTAATAAGTATCTGAGGCTAGATTTAAACTAATCATGATGAATCTTCTTGACTCCAGGCCCAGCACTCTGTGCCACCTTGGTGTCTCTTTATTAAGAACTATTTAAGTCTCCTGGCTTATTATTAATAGGAAGCACATGATGAGGATGGGGTAGAGGACAGCTCAGGAACTTAAATTAGAAGTATATTGGTTACCCCTAAATCCCTGAGAGTAGTAGCAGTTCCTCAGAAAATAAATCCCGTATGTGTATGTGCAAGGTCAGGGAGTAAATCTCTTGCAAAGGAGGAAACAGAAATCTTATAAAATCAGGTTTCCCAAAGTAGTATCTTCTCTGAATGATATGTCTATTTCTTATTATATAAATCAAATGCTGAATGGTTTGATGAAATAAATTGTTATTGCTGTTATTATATTGAACCTAAATTTGACTTTCTATAACTTTTGTTCCTAATTCTGCTTGAGACCATGCAAAACAAGTCTAATCCCTTTTCCAAAATACTTGAAGGCAGTTATCACATTCTTATATCTCCTTATCCCACACCACTTAGTATTCTCTTCTGGAGGCCTAATGCCTTTAGATCCTTCAACTAATCCTTACTGACATAAACTCCAGGCTTAGAACCATTATGGTTGCATTCTGGATATTCTCCAGCTTACTAATGTCCTTTTAAAACAAAATAAAACACAACACTCCAGATATGGTCGTTCTAGTACATAACAGAGCTAAACTGTCATCTGCCTACCCCTAATTAAGGAAGCCAAGAGCACATTAGCTTTTTTTTAACTTCCACACTATAGTCTATTAGTCTACTGAAATACCTAGATAACTTTTATCTATTGAGTCTACTGAAATAACTAGATAACTTTCAGACCAGAAGCTGTCTAACTATACCTCACCTATTCCAAACTTATTAAGACAATTTTTTGAACCTATGAGTAGGTTTATTTATTTATTTATATTTATTATAATATTTATTTACTACATATTTATATCTATATATAATTACCTACTATAGAGGTTTTAAAGAAATAAACAAGAATCATACACAATAAGAAGAAAGAAATGGGTTACAATTTCTACTGGTTATGGGGGTATTTGTATGGTGGATGAATCTACCAAAATAATAAGGAAAAACAAGATGTAAATTTCTATAATGCATTCATCTTAAAACACAGTTTTCCGCTCTTTTGTACAATGCTTAAGCTGTCTTCTCTGACTAGAACAATGTTTATAGGAGTTTTTGTTTGTTGTTTATAACATGATACCAATTGCACACATTTTATGCCAAACATAAACATACTGACAAATACAATGTACATAAGAAGAAAAAACAAAGAAAAAATATAAGTAACAATATTAAAATACTCTAATGTTATATGCTATGTCCATAGTACTTAATGTTTTTGCTATTTTTAAAAAAGTGTGATAATTCTAACATGTAACAGAAGGGTTTTTGTTGTTGGGATGTGGTGATACAGTTTTTATAAACTATCATTGAATAAATTAAAGCATAAAAATCTTAGTAAACATCAGCTAATTAGATTGGTTCTTTTCTAAAATGGAATTTAGGAACTCCCAAATGCTTTGCACATAATAGTTATTTAAATGATGGCTGCTAAACTGAATTGCTAAATTGTTTTAAAGCATTAAAGTCTGAAATAGATTTGTATTACTGTCCCAAATCCCATTAGGAATTGAGAAATGGTAGACTGTTCTTTGAAAATATTAGGCACTTAATAAATGCTCACTGACTGAATCACAGACTGAATGATTATATACAATCAGACAAGATCACTATATCAGTCAATTATCACTAGCTATTCTTTATTATGAAGGATAGTTACATGGGGAGGTGATTATCAGGGGGGAAATGTAGCCTGAAAAACAAAGGGCATTAATATATCTTTTTTTGAATCCCATTATGCAAATTATCTCCAATATTCCATATTGATTTATTCTGTAGTCTTGAATTAGGTTCATGTTAGAATCATTAAGCTAAGAAAGAGTGAAAACACAAAGTGCTATAGTCCTAACATAAAAAAAAAAAAAAAAAGATATTCTTTATTAGCAGTTGTTTCTTGCTTCTGGGATAATGATGGCTGTCAATATATTTGTGCTTGAAATAAGTAGTATGAAATTAGTAGCATATGTTATAAATAACACAAAAATATTGCATGTATTATAATTATTGTTCTACTCAAAGGAGAAAAGTTAAACATTGCATAGGAAGAATAAAAAGCTGTGCCTTAACAAAAATGTGTTATCAATAGAAATTTGCATCTGGCCCCACTTCAATACTCAATTCAATTCAATACTTCAAGGGTCTATGACCTCATCCATTTGGTTACTCTCTAGTTTTTAGTGAAAGGAATATTATCATATGCAAAGAGGCAGCATAGTATAATGGACAAAGAGCTTAACTTGGATTCAAGAGAGCCTGGATTCAAGTCCCAGATGGTATAGTTCAAATACAGATACTTGCTGTGTGACCTGGGACAAGGCAGTTAACAAAAGCAGGTGGCCGTATCAGTGAAAGAGGGAGTTTGAGTTTCTTCACCAGGAATTCTCTATATCAATAAAATCACAAGGCCAATTCAACAATAACACATACATAATTTAAAATCATGCTTCTTTTTTTCCTATGAGCAAGACAGACCATTTTCTCTACTTACTAATGAATTCAAACAAAGGAAAGCATTACCTTTTGGAAATACACACATCTCTCATGGAAACTGCAATGTGGGGTTCCAGTTCTCTATCATTCCAGTCTTATCCAAAAGTCTTATTTGAGTGTCTTGGATAGCACCTTCACAAACAGTGAGAGAAAAAAAAAACAAGATTGTATCACACTAAGGCTAAGAATGTAGAAGTGAATCATTTAGGTATGAGCCCCAAGGATCACTAACACCAACCTACTTTTTACTTTATCTCTGTTTCTCTAACTCTTAGCTCTCTACTATTCTAAGATTCCTTAAGATATATCTAAGATTTTTAGGCACTATCTTACAATCATCAGATTGGCTACTATGACAGAAAAAGAAATAAATGTAGGAGGGAATGCAGAAAAATCGGGATGCTAATACAAGACCAGTGGAATTGTGAAGTGATCCAACCATTCTGGACAGCAATTTTGAACTACACTTAAAGGGTTATAAAACTGTACATACTCTTTGATCCAGCAATACCACTATTAGATCTATATCCCAAAGAGATGAAAGAAAAAGTAAAAGGACTTATAAGTACAAAAATATTTATAATAGCTCTTTTTGTGGTGGCAAAAAATTGGAAATTAAGGGGATGCCCATCAATTGGGGAATGTCTGAACAAGTTGTGGAATATGATTGTGATAGAATACTACTGTGCTGTAAGAAATGACAAGAGGGATGGTTTCAGAAAACTGATGCAAAGTTAAGTGAACAGAACACTGGAGAACACTGTACACAATTAATAGCAATATGTGTGAAGATCAGTTGTGAATAACTAAGCTCTAATCAGCAATACAATAATCCAAAATGATTCTGACGGTCTTAAGACAAACAAAGATGAACAAAACACTTCCAGAGAAAGAACTGATGGAGTCTGAATGCAGATCAGAGCATACTTTTAAAATTTTCTTTATTCTTCTTGGTTTTTTTTTTGTTTTCTTTTGCAGGATGGCTAATATGGAAATAGATTAAACATGTGCATTCATGTAAAACATATGTCAAATTAATTTCTTTCTCATGGAGGAGAAGAGAGGAAGAAAATCTGGAAATGAAAAATTTCCAAAATTAATTTTCAAATTAACTTTACATGTAATTTGAAAAAAATCTTTTAAAGATTTATTCCATTTGCCCCTTTGATTTCTAGAAAGATCTACTGTATGTCTATGTCTTCAAGAAAGGATTTTAGATTTCTTAATAAGGAAGGCTATTCTTTAAATATTTATAAATTCACTAAGCACCACTTTAATAACCTCATAAGCCCTTTTTTCATTATTAATACATTCATAGTATGTTTTGGAAAATGTGTTAAAGAGAGACTCAATCTTGTAGAAGCAGGGAGGTGCTATAGAAATCTATAATATGGAAATATTGTACCCAAAGGGTATAATAAATTAAACTCTTTAAGCCTTTTCAGAGAGATGGATGCCTCTGTGACTATAATTAGTATGGAATCAACACAAAGTAGTGGAAGAAGAGGGTCAAAGCCTGAGAACCATTACTTTTCAGTAGATATTATTATTGCCATCAAGTGACACCAGCAGAGTATATATAGTAGAACTGGTCATTGATATTATTTAAACTTCCTTCAAAATTCTTCTACAGATTTAGAAGAGGCAATAGAGGCCATCAAGGGCATTTCTCTTTATTTTACAGACTAGAAAAGTGAGGTCCAGGTAGGTTAAATGGTTTGTTCAGGGTCTCACTGTTATGTCTGGTCATCCTGACTCTGCCTCTGGCCCTTTATCCATGGTATCACACAATCTCTAATGTTGAGAAAAGCAGCATTTCCCAAGCTGTGATGTCAATGAAAATCCAAAAGTCTTTCAGATCTATGTCCATTCTTTGTGGCTTTGTAACATCTATTAACTGAAGAATACATCTAGCCTATGTCTGTCTCTGGAGCAAGCCTTCATTCTAAGAAAAAAGTCATTTCTGGCACCTTGTTGTCATTCAGTCAGTCCTGGCTGATTCTTCATGACTCCTTGAAGAAAGCCCATGGGTTTGTTTTTTTTTTGTTTTGTTTTGTTTTTTGTTTTGGCAAAGATACCGGAGTAGTTTACCGTCTCTTTCTCTAGTGTGTCCCCATTTTACAAGTGAAAAGTTGAGGCAAATAAGTGACTTGTCCAGGGTCACACCGCTAGTCAGTGTCTGAAGTCCCATTTGACTTTGTCAGGTCTTCCCAATTCTAGGTCTGATCCTTTATCCACTGCACCAGCTAGCTGCCTCAAATAATCTAGTACTTTTCAAATAACCTGCCACATTAATATATTATTCAATTAGGAAAACAACAGTTAAAGGTTCTGATAAAGGCTTCATTTCCAAAATATATAGAGAATTAACTCAAATTTATAAGAAATCAAGCCATTCTCCAATTGATAAACGGTCAAAGGAAGTGAATAGACAATTTTCAGATGAAATAGAAACTATTCCTACTCATGTGAAAAGGTACTCCAAGTCACTACTGATCAGAGAAATGCAAATTAAGACAACTCTGAGATACCACTACATACCCGTCAGATAGGCTAAGACAACAGGAAAAGATAATGATGAATACTGGAAGATGTGGGAAAAGTGGGACACTGATACATTGTTGGTGGAACTATGAACAGATCCAACCATTCTGGAGAATGATTTGGAACTATGCTCACAAAGTTATCAAACTATGTATACTCTTTGATCCAGCAGTGCTACTACTGGGCTTATATCCCAAAGAAATACTAAAGAAGGGAAAGAGACCTGTATGTATAAGAATGTTTGTGGCAGCCCTTTTTGTAGTGGCCAGAAACTGGAAATTGAATGGATGCCCATCAATTAGAGAATGGCTGAGTAAATTGTGGTATATGAATGTTATAGAATATTATTGTTCTGTAAGAAATGACCAACAGGATGAATACAGAGAGGTCTGGAGAGACTTACATGAACTGACGCTGAGTGAAATGAGCAGAACCAGGAGATCATTATGTACTTCAACAACAATACTATATGAGGATCAATTCTGATGGAAGTGGTTATCTTCAACAATGAAAGGATCCAAATCAGTTCCAATTGATTAGTGATGAACAGAACCAGCTACACCCAGCAAAAGAACTATGGGAAATGAGTGGAGACCACAATATAGCATTTACACTCTTTCTGTTATTGTTTGCTTGCATTTTTGTTTTTCTTCCCAGGTTATTTTTACCTTCTTTTTAATTCTATTTTTCTTGTGTAGAAAGACAACTGTATAAATATGTATACATATATTGTATTTAACATATTATTTTAACATAGTTAACATGTGTGGGACTACCTGCCACCTGGGGGAGAGGGTGGAGGGAAGGAGAGGAAAAGTTGGAACAGAAGTTTTTGCAAGGGTCAATGTTGAAAAATTATCCATGCATATGTTTTGTCAATAAAAAGCTATAATAAAAATATTATATTATTCTCATCAGTTGATATGACCAAAGAAAAATTATACTTTAGTGAATTACCTAGTTTTCATGATGGACCGCAAGAACATTGTGTATTTTAAAGATGTATGGGATAAATTGAGTGAAGAGTTCTCATGGGAATATGGCCTTAAATTATGCCCTAATTGTGATTGGATATTTTGCAATAACAAGTTGAACTACAGCTAAAAGTTGCAGGTGTTCAATTGTCTTGGAACATTTTTCCTCCTGCTTCCCACTACCTCTTAATTAGCACTTAAGTACTTATTTTATGGGTGATGATGGCTTTGGGAATTCAGGTAACAATCAAGAATATCTCCTTGTATAGCAATTCTCTAGGGAAATTTGAATTAAGAGTTAGTTATTTACTAGTATTCTTTTGTTTCTAAGATGGACTTCCATGTTTAGAGTGTTCAGGGGGATGGAGACTTCTAGTCTATTTAATCTTATGTTTTGCAGTTTGGGCTTTGCACTGCTCTACTGACACCTTGTCTGTTGGGAGTTGCCTTTTCTCCTGAGATCATAGTAAATTCCTTTTTTGCTTTTATTTACTTGGAGAGTCTCTGATTTTAATTTGGGTAAGGGCCACCATCCCACATAAAAGAGATACATGTCTGTATATAAATGACCCTTTCGCCCTTTCAAGCCTGGGGTATTTTTAATACTGCTGCCTTTGTGAAGAGACAAAATTCCTAATTAATAAATGATGGAGAGAATATTGAAATAATATTGCAGACATGTTAGTTTTCATACCTCAATCAATCAATGAGCATTTATTAAGTGTTAACCAGTGTCAAGTACAGTGCTAAGTGCTGGGGATAAAAAACCAAGGGCAGTTCTGGCCCTCAAGATGCTGCTCAGTCAGATAAAGATCAGATTATGCTTAATTATATAGGAGACAATTGAAAAGCCCCAGGAATAAAAGTCATAAGGGAGTTATGTTGATATGTTCAGTTCGGAAGGAGAAAAAAAAAAAAAAAAAACACCTCAGCAAATGGAGAAGGAGTGAATTACCAACTTCTCCTCATCAAGGGAGGGAGAATTAATTCCTCCAGCATGACCAGTAAGGTTTGTGGACTCATAGCAAGATTTTATGTATATATAGTTGAATGGCTGAATTAAAAAAGCCATCATTAATGGTTTGATCCCAACTTTGAAGGTGCTCTTCAGTGGACTACTGTCCTGCACTTGTGACCTGCACTTGGCCCTTCACATTTTTATCAGACTTAAATAAAGGCATTCATGTTACCAGGCCAGAAGAGTTCTCTAAAAATCCTATATACAATCAGAATCCAAAAAAGACGCCGACATAATATAAATCCAAAGTCTCACTCCTAGGTTCAAAAACTTAGCTTCACATACAAAAAATGTTAGGTGCATGGGTTGACAGCAGTTTGGAAAAAAAAACTAAGAGTTTTGGTGGCTGGCAAGCTCAATGTCAGTCAGTAATATGATATGGCAGACAAAAAAACTGGTCTGGGATTGGGCTACTTAAGAGAGGTACAGCCTCCTGAAATAGGAAAGTGAAATTCCCATTTTACTCTGGCCTAGACACGCCATATTTGGAATACGTGTTTTGCTCTTAGTACTGATTTTAGAAAACACATTGATAGTTGGATAGTTCTTCAGATGAAAGATAGCAAACAGTCTTTAGTCCACATCATATGAGAATTGGCTGAAAGATGATAAGGATGTTTAGCCTTGAGAAGGGAAGACAATATGAAAAGAAACATAATGGTTGTTTTCAAACATTAGAAAAGCTAAAAGGGATTAGACATCTTCTATTTGGCTTCAAAGGGCAGAACAATGAGCAATGGATGTGATGTAATAAGACTTTGTGTGCCCCTGATCTTTGGGGGAGGGAGGGCCACCTGGTCTCCGGGAAACTCCTAAAATGATCCCCACTTGAATCTCAACCCCTCCCCATCCTCCCACTTGGCTTCAGGAAACTCCCAAAATAATCCCAACCTTCAATTCATTTGGAGATCTTGGCCTGGGAAATAATCACCACCCATTATTGACCTAGAAATTAGCCATTCAGAGATTGCTCTCTATCCCGGGCCCATAGAAAGCTAAATAAAATTGAACCCTGTACCCCAAATCTTTGCTATCTTCCTAATCAGCATCCTAGCCCACTGAAATTGCTCAGTGAAAATAAACCCATTTTTGCCAAAACCTCACTTGGAGAATGGGACTGCGAATTCTTTCACAAAATCTAAAACACTGGCCTGGGGCCCCCCAAACTCTGTTAGAGTACCTCAATCCTCAATAGGTGGAAGCCACAAAGGAAAATTAAAGCTTAAAGTCAGGAAAAATTTTGAAACAACTGAAGCAGTGAACACACAAGTGGGGGCTGCCTCAGGAAAGAAGGGAGTTCTTCAAGCAGAGTCACAATGAGGTATCTTCTAGCTCTAAAAATCTATGATGATGTGAATAGATTCTTTAAGGGTCTTAAAGTCCTTCAACATTTTCTCTTTCTCAAGACTTGCTCCAGCTTGCCAATGTCCTTCCTCAAATAGGGTTCTTACAACACCTTTTCCCTTTGTTTTACCAGTCCTATGGGACTGTTTCTTCTTCATTCTATTTGGACATTCTTTACTTCTTTTAATGTAGCCTAAGGTTCTAGTAGTTTTATTTGATACATACTGGACTTAAGGTATCCTAAAATCCCAATATCTATTTTAAAAGTTTATTGATGATTTTTCTTTCTACATATTATAGTTATTTTTCCCTTAAAACTTCATGTTTTTCATTTTTACAGTCAAAGGTTCCGATAAAGGCCTCATTTCCAAAATATATAGAGATTTGACTCTAATTTATAAGAAATCAAGCCATTCTCCAATTGATATGAACAGACAATTCTCAGATGAAGAAATTGAAACTATTTCTAGTCATATGAAAAGATGTTCCAAGTCATTATTCTTCAGAGAAATGCAAATTAAGACAACTCTGAGACACCACTACACACCTGTCAGATTGGCTAGAATGACAGAAAGATAATGCACAATGGTGGAGGGGATGTGGGAAAACAGGGACACTGATACATTGTTGGTAGAGTTGTGAATACATCCAGCCATTCTGGAGAGCAATTTGGAACTATATTCAAAAAGTTGTCAAACTGTGCATACCCTTTGACCCAGCAGTGTTACTGCTGAGCTTATATCCCAAAGAGATCTTAAAGAAGGGAAAGGGACTTGTATGTGCAAGAATGTTTGTGGCAGCCCTCTTTGTAGTGGCCAGAAACTGGAAACTACGTGGATGCCCATCAACTGGAGAATGGTTGAATAAACTGTGGAATATGAATGTTGTGGAATATTCTGTAAGAAATGATGATTTCAGAAAGGCTTGGAGAGACTTACATGAACTGATGCTGAGTGAAATGAACAGGACCAGGAGATCATTATACACTTCAACAATGATACTGTATGATGATCAATTCTGATGGACGTGGCCATTTTCAACAATGAGATGAACCAAATCAGTTCCAATACAGCAGTAATGAACTGAACCAGCTACACCCAGCAATAGAACTCTGGGAGATGACTATGAACCACTACATAGAATTCCCAATCCCTCTATTTTTGTCCGCCTGCATTTTGGATTTCCTTCACAGGCTAACTGTACACTATTTCAAAGTCCGATTCTTTTTGTCTAGCAAAATAACTGTTTGGACATGTATACATATATTGTATTTAATTTATATTTTAACATATTTAACATGTATTGGTCAACCTGCCATCTGGGGGGGGAGGGGAAAAATTAGAACAAAAGGTTTGGCAATTGTCAACGTTGTAGAATTACCCATGCATATATCTGGTACATAAAAACTATTAAAAAAACACTTCATGTTTTTTTAAGATAAAATATTGTGCTCTTAACTCAGGTATAAGACAATATTTATTTATACTAGTTTTATCTCATCAGTCTTATTCCCCATCTAGCCTGTTGAGATCTTTTTGGTTCATAATTCATTCACTGTGTTAGTTACCCCTCCTAGCTTTGTGTCAACTGAAAATCTGAGAAGTATGCTCTTTCTTCATTCAAGTCTTTGATTAAAAAATGTTGAACAGCAAAGACCCTGATATAGTGCCTCTGTTATCATCAACCTATTAATGACTGTTCTTTGGTTCAATCATTGAAATGATTTTTAATTCACCATCATTTAATATAGTTCTCTCTCCTCCCCTACCTCTTTCCTCCCCAATGAGCATGTTATTTTGAAGCAAGGGATACCGATTCCAGCAGAGAACAGACTCATGTTCTACACAGACATGAATAAAGACAGGTAGTTACTTGAGGGAGGAAGCAACTTCTAGGAAAGTGTCTTCTGGTAGATGAAAAGGGAGCCAACTGTGGGCTCCAAAGGAAGTAATCCTTGACAATCCAGAGAACAGACCTTCTGAGACCAGCTCAGCAGAGATGAGGGGATCTGCATGAAAACTCTATGAAGTATAATAGTAGGTCCTTTCAGTACTGAAGTTGAAGTAATACAAAGAATCATAAGCACACTGATTTAGAACTAAAGGGATGTTAGAATTCAGTCCAATCTCTTCATTTTACAAATAAGAAAACTGCCAAAGAGATTAAATGACTTGCTCAGTATCACACAGCCAGAGCCTGTCTGAAATGGGATCTGAAATAAGGTCTTCCTACTTTTAAGTACATGCGTTAGGTACCTTGCCATGCCTCCTGTGTGAATGCATCATTGCCAGTTTGTTCTGAGATTATGCCAGTCTTTCCACAGATGTAGTATATATACAGGTGAGGATATACCATGTTATATGGGGAGGGGGTTGTTTATAGTTGATGCTTTTAACAAAATTTAGTAAAGTTTACTATAATTATATCTATTTTCCTCTCTGTTTAATAGGAAACATACTGGCAGTGAGCTATGTATTTATGAGTTCACACCTACAGTGTACCTCTTTGAACCTGAAATAGTTATCTTCCTGTAAGAACTTTACCTAAAGATCAAATGCAAATTGGAGGAGTATCCAGATGGGATGATACATTAGAAAAACTTCATATTGGACATATTTGGATATCCTGTGCTTTTGCAGAGAGCCACTAGATTCTCCACCTGAAATTCTCCTCTGATGGCTTAGTGTGGTAACAGTCTCTTGGAGAAAAATCCACAAATTTACCCCACAAGTAATCAAAATGATGTACATAGCTATTGCTCCATATGATTACTTTCTCACTTTAAAATCTTAATGCAAATTATCTATATTTTATTGAAGGTATGCTTAATGAGAAATGACAAGAAAACAGAAGGCTTTTGAAAATGATTTTCTATAGTATCTTTACAGTCACACAGTTGATTGAGAAATATAGAAAATATTCTTCCCAGGGCATATCAAAATCGAAACTTAGCATTGGCACACAGAGCCTTCTGCAAATTTATCTTCAGTCTATTTTTTCCATTTTGTCTCCTCCAAATCTCCTTTATATGCCAGAGGCTCTAAAGCTAAGCTTCTAAAACTATGGTCCACAACTCCATATGAGGTTTTGTGGGGGTCATAAAATTCTGATTTATTATCAGCAAATATTTGATCTGTATGCTTATTTTATATACCCATATACCTGGGTTATATAAAAATTTCTCAGGTAAAAATGAGTCACTAATAGGAAAGTTTAAGAAGCCCTGCTCTAAAGAATATCACTATTTCCTAAAATCCTCTCATCCTTCATTGTTTTGACATCCCTGCTTATCCTATTCTTGCTGAAAGTGTCCTTCCTGCCTGTATCCAACTGTTTAAATTCTATCCATTCTTTGAGGATATGCTTAAATGTTAACTCCTCCAAATTCCATTAACATTCTTTTTGTACCTCTCTGGCAGCACTTATCATATTTTCCCTCATATTATAACTGTTTGTGTAGGTATTTTATTTCTTAATGTACTGCAGATTACAATAGACTTGGGATGGATGCCATCTGCATCCAGAAAGAGAACTATGGAGACTGAATATGAATTGAAGCATAGTATTTTCACTGTTTTTGTTTGTTTTTCATTTCTCATCTCTAAAATTTACCAAGTTCACAAAAGCACTTTATAACAAGTAGTACAATAAATGCTTCAGTTAATCTCTCCTCACTGGAAAAAGAATAAAACCATCTTCTTTTGAGTTGAGAATGAGATAAAGGCCAAAGGAAGGTAAGGGGAGGATTTTCTGGGATGTAAGATAAGGCTAGAGGCATAAAGTCCAGATATTTACTTCTCATCCATATCTTTACAAAAAGCCTTGTCTCAAACAAGTTTCCTATGCAAGGGGAAAAAAAAGAGCCTAAGACTCTCCCCACCCTGGGATCTCTGTTCTCATAGAATCCAGGAGACTTTTGACACAAAGAAAGAGGAATTAGGACTTCCTAATTTCCTTTTTGGAATTGTGTCCAAACAAAAATTTCAGAAAGTCTCTCCCTCACTCATAGAACTCATTTCCCCTCTTATTTCCTGTCACTTTCCAGGAATAGGAGACCTGAGAACATATTCTAAACTATGTTATGACAAAAATTTTATAAAAGAGACTTCCTGATTCTGGGTCCAGTGCTCTGACCAGTGTGGGAACATGCTCAAAAATCATCAAGTTCCATTAATGTGTCATTCATGTACATGACAATTCATATAAAGACAGGCTAACCCACAAGATTCAAATTGGATAGTCAACAAATATTTATTAAGGGCTTACTAAATGCTAAGCACAGACAATATAAAATGCAAGCAAAAAGATAATTCCTGCTTTCAAAGAGTGAACATAGTCAAAGCTATGCTTTAGGAAAAATCACATCGGTAGTTGTCTCAATAGAGTAGAATGGGGAGAAACTTGAGGAAAAAAGACCTATAGGAGGCTATAGTAATTATATAGGCAAGAAGTAATGAGAGCCTAAATTAAGGTAATGGCTATATTTGTGGAAAGAGGAGTATGGCTACTAGAGATATGCAAGGAGCAACTATAGTATCTGGCAAATGCTTGCATGTGTAGAGTGGGATTGAGAGGATTGTGATACTTTTGACAGAGATAAGGAGGTTAAGAAGAGAATTGGATTCATATAAAGAGTTATTTTGGATATACAGAGTTTGAGATGCCTCTTCCTGTAGGGTTTGGGGACTGAAGACTTCAGTGAAAGGTTAAATCTATCTAAGATCAAGGCCTTTCCTCTTTGTCTTTCTAGAACTGAATGTGGACCACAGCATAGCATTTTCACTCTTTCTGTTATTGTTTGCTTGCATTTTTGTTTTCCTTCTCAGGTTTTTTTTTTTTTCTTTCTCTATCCGATTTTTCTTGTGCAGCAAGATAACAGTATAAATATGTATACATATATTGGATTTAACATATATTTTAACATATTTAACATGTATTGGACTACCTGCCATTTAAGGGAGGAAGTGAGGGAAGGAGGGGAAAATTTGGAATAGAAGGTTTTACAAAGGTCAATGTTAAAAAATTACCCATGCATATGTTTTGTAAATTAAAAGTTATAATTAAAATTATAAAAAAAGAAATAAAGAATAACTCAAATAGCTGGAAGATAAAAAAAAACCAACCAACTAGGTTGGTAAGTTTGCATGATGGCTATTAAATAACAAGATGTAATATGCTGAAACAAGATATGTTTAATATCTGCCCATAGTACTGGAAACAATTGATCAAAGAAGCATTGCTAAGGATGTGCTAAGGATGTTTCTTCTTGTTCATTCTTCATTTTCAAAGAGAAACAATGACATCATGGGGGGAATGCATTGATTCGTGTATGGATTGGATTTAATGAGGCAGAAGTGCACAAAGACATCAGCCTGATTCTCTGGGTCCTGGGAGTTCAGTGGCAAGACCAAAGTCAGGATGGCTGGCAATGGTCTGGAATGCAGTAGATGGCCCTGAGGACTTTTATGTCTGACCAAGCTCTAAGCATTCCACAGTACCTGCTTCAGCTGTCTTCATGGAACAAATTGTTCCTATCTGTTGAATTCACTGTTGAATTGGAGTAGATGTCACCCAAACTCACTGATAGACTTGAGGCCCTTTGGATACCCTTAACCTGGCTTAACTTTTCTGCTAAAATGGTTTTACTAGAGTGTGGCCATTGTTCATGTTACAGCTTCTTAGAGGCACAGGTGAGAGTTGGGTAGGGTAGACACCAAAGATAGATAAGCTTGGTAAGAGCTTGGTAAGTTCTCACGCCAAAAATGCTACCCTTCTAAAATACTCCATATTTACCACTAAGGATACAAAAATTGAAGAAATAGGAAAATCTGTGGAATAAGATCACTATTTTTTATTGTTTTCAATTTCTATACTTCAGATATGTCTCTATGTTCTACTTTATGAATTTCTCTAAAAGAATAAGTTCTAATAGTCATATAAATGCCAGTTATCATTCAAATTTGACTTTAAAAAAAAAAGAACATGCAATTTTACCAGCTTGAACTTAAACACTTACTTTCATCTGTCTCATATTCTCAATCTTCAAAATGTATTTTCAATATTTTATGTAACATTTTTATGTTTAGAAGCATGCTATGACTTAGTAATATTTGAAAGTAAAACATGGGTGGATCCAAATGTTTTCAAACTATCTATTTATGGCTTACATAATTTATTTTATTACTAGTAGTTCCTCTTTCAAAAACAGAGTTTCAATCAGGAAATTTATTTGACAGTTCAGTGGTACAAATTGTAATCTCCAAGAAGTTCTCACATAGAACAGGAACCAGATATCTGTCTGACAATGTGAACAATTAAATTTTTTTCAATTATGTTGTTTAAATGTCTTATTATACTAGCAATGCAACAGATTGTGGCTATTTTGCCTTTTACTTCATTCTCATAGACCACAAAATGTTAACATTTTGTGAGCTATTACCAAAAGATGGTGGAAAAAGATTTGAAATCTATTGTGGTTAGATTATGGATTGAGGATCAACAACTCTTTAATAGTACCCACCTCTCAAGGTTGCTGTTGTGAAGATCAAATGAAATGATATTTAAATGTTTATCACAGCGCCTGCCACACAATAGGTTTTACATAAATGCTAGCTATCATCTTCATTATCATCATAATTATTATTAATAACAGGTAAAACCTGTTGCGAAACTTATATAGTAAAGACATACATCCATATATCTATAAGTAGAATTTTGCTAGATATGAGATTTTTACTTTGATCTGCAAATGTATCCCTCCCTGACTATTCTACCCCAACTAATTTTATTAGATGAGTTTGCTGTTTTATTCATTTCCTCCAATTCTGAACCAAAAGCAAGAGTTAGAAAAGTAGGATGTAAAGAAAGGAGCTAAAAAAAAAGTAGAAAAGAAATTCATTCAATAATCCTCATAAAAATACATATCACAGGTCCAAATTATATTTCAGAGAGTCTGACTGTCTAGTTTACTTCATTAAACTACTTGGGCTTTCCAACAGAATTTTTGAAATTCTTTCATTTCATATTTTTCCTGAATATTAAAAACAAAAATACAAAAGGGTCCCTCGTATTTTTTTGCCCCTTCCATTTTTGCAGTGATAGTGGGAGAGTGAAGATAATATCTGTTGAATAGAAAGTAAAGAATTTCTATGAAGAAATAAATAAGATTCCCTAAATTAATTCAACATATGCTTCAATACTCAATAACTTCAATGCAAAGACAGATAAAGGATAGGAAAGTGAAAAAACAATTTAGATATCATGAATTCTTTCTTCAGTAAGAGAGCTGGGAAACACTAAACATGATGAATGAATGTTAGTCATAGTCATAAAAATTGAAAGGAACTACATCTTAATAGGAAATGATTGGTTACCAATGGGGAAATAATTTCCTAATCAGTCATCTGTGTAAAGTTGGCCTATTACTTTGTTGATGAAAAGAATAAAATTCACACTAAGTTTAAAGAATAACAGTGAAAAGACAGAGCAGGTTCAAAATATCTCCAGTATTATCTATTTAGACCAGCTACTGATGTTGAAAAATAAGAAAATAAAGAAACAGGAATTGACAAAGACTATCACAATTTCCTACAGAACTTTAACAAATATAAAGGAATTGCCAGCATGGGAAGGTCAACTTAAAAATCACTTCACATAGCAAATTTTTGATCTTTCCAAGTGGTAAACTTTTGTAACTGAGGGCAACAATGGTAGAATATAAGTTTATCAGTAAAAATAGTACAGGGAAGGATTACAGAAGATTATTAGTAGTAAACTTCAAAAAAATCAATAAGAAAAAGAGAGATTGATTTAACGCTTTTCAACAATACAATGATTCAAGACAGTCCCAAAAGACTCATAATACAAAATGCTATCCATAACCAGTGAAAGAACTATGGAGGCTGAATGCAGATTGACACATACTATTTTCACTTTGATTTTGTGGCATTTCCCTTTGGTTCTGTTTTTTTCTTTCACAATATAACTATTGTGAAATAAATTGCACATACAAAATCTATGTCAGATTGTTTGCCATTATGGAGAAGGGCTTGGGAAGAAGGGAGGGAGAAAAAAAATTAAACATTAAAAAATGAAAGTTTAAAACTATTTAAATATGTAATTGGAAAAAATAAAATACCATTTCCCAAAAAGGAAAGAGGAAAATGAAAAGAGTAGAGAGAAAAATTTCAGTTTATAGAAAGCTCAGCATGTAGCCTAATTAAGATCATCCTAAGAGCATTTAAAAATGAAACTAAAAAGACAACAGAGATGACAAATAGATCACTCAAGATTTCTATAAAAAAACTATATTGTCTATCTTTGTGTGCAACCATCACATTCAAATTCTAGCATCATGATCCTTATTGTGCTTCTTAAAAGGATGAGATTTTTCTCATGCCAGTGACATGTATTTTTCACTGAAAGTAACACATAATTTTGAGAGTTTCAAGGGATATTTAAAATAAAGATGCCAAATTCCTGAATAAAATAATTTTATTGCTATTAAAAATATGCTATGAATTAAAGACTTATTAAATGAACATTACTTAACCTTCACTTGACCATACCATCCCTAAGATAACATACTATACCTTTCCCTCTGGAAAAAAATGATTATATGAATTATTTCAACTTTACCCCCAACTTACTTCTTTTCTGCCATGCACAAAAAATAAAACTTTTCAAAGTCAACAGTGATTTCTTTATTGTTAAACCCAATGGCCTTTTCCCTGTCTTCATTTTTCTGGATCTTTCTTTAGCTTGTGATACTACTGATCACTCTTACCTTTGGGATAGTTTCTCCTTTCTGGTGATTTATGACATTTATTTGTCATCACTCTTCTTGCCTGTTGGATGAATCCTTCTTAGTCTTTTCTGGAGGTTCTTAAAAGAATCTATATCTCTCCTATTTATGGATGTAATCTAAGGTTTTTTCTTCTGAGATCACATCAAATCCCATGAATTCAACTATGCAGATACATTTTAGGTCTATATAAAACCCATCACATATAGGCAGTTAGGTGGCACAGTGAATGGAGTGCCAGGCTTGGAGTCAGGAAGCCCCAAGTTCAAATCCAGCCTTAGACACTTACTAACTAGGTGACCCTGGGCTTAACTTTAAGTTAAAGACTTAACCTTGTTTGCCTCAGTTTTCTCACCTGTACAATGAACAGGAGAAGAAAATGACAAAACACTCCAGTATCTGTGTAAAAAAAAAATAAAAAGGAAAAAAAAAAACCCAAATTGCCTTGGATTATTGTGTTGCTGAGAAAAGCTAAGTCTGTCATGGTCGATTATCACACAACATTGCTACTGTTGTTATTGTGTACAATGTTCTTCTAATTCTGCTTACTTCACTCAGCATCAGTTCATGTAAGTCATCCAAGGAAGCTATTGCTAAGAAGTCTCCATCAATACCTATATTTTTATAGCAGCATTTTTTGTATTAACAAAGAATTAGAAACAAAGTGTCCTTTATGATGACTGGGAAGTGGTTAAACAAATTGTAGTACATGAATGTAATGAATATTACTGTGCTATGAGAAATGACATATGAGAGAAGCATAGAAAGAATTGATTCAGAGTGAAGTAAGAAAAATCAAGAAAAATAGTAGTCTCAATGACTACAATAATGTAAATAGAAAGAATAATCATATACCAAAAATTCAAAAATGAATGTAACAAAATTATTAAAGATAAAACTTAAATGAAATGAAAAGATATGAGAAGACACTCTCAATTATTTCCTTTTTGGAGATAGAAAATCCATAGTTATTAAATATTGTATATTCTTAGACTTTTTCAAAGTACTGATCAGTTGTGCTGATATTTTTCCTCCTTAAATATTAATATTTCTTATATAGGATTTCCCTGGGAGGTAGGAGAAGAATTATATAAAACTATGATGATGTAAGAATCAACATCAATTAAAATAATTTTTCTTAAAAAATCAAATGGGGTCACAAAGAATTGATGTTATATGTTGTCTCATTACTGTCATTTTCTTGGATGACATCAATTTTTTATAATTTATTCTTTGATGCATTTGGTACTAGCTAAGAAATAAAGTGGTGGATCAGTGGAATAGATTAAATACTCATGACACAATAATCAACAACTATTATAATCTAGTATTTGATAAACACAAAGACCCCAGTTTCTAGGAAAAAATTCTCTATTTCACAAAAATTACTGGGAAAACTGGAAAATAATATGTCAGAAACTCAGCATAGATCTACATCTCACATCTCATGCCAAAATAACATCAAAATGGGTATATGATTTGGGTTTAAAGAGTGATATCATAAGCAAATCAGGAGAGCAAGGGATAATTTTCCTATCAGATCATTGGAGAAAAGAGGAATATTGACCAAAGAAGAACTAGAGAACATAATGTAATGCAAAATGGACAATTTTAATTACATTAAATTTAAAAGATTCTGCACAAACAAAATTAAAAGGGAAGTACAAAGCTGGAGAAAAAAATTTACAGCCAATATTTCTGATAAAAATCTCATTTCTAAAATATATAAAGAACTATGACAAATTTATAGTCACTCCCTAATCAATAAATGGTCAAAGGGTAAGAACAGAAAATTTTCAGATAATGAAATAAAAGCCATCTGTAAGTCATATGAAAAGGTGCTCTAAATCACTATTGATTCCAGAAATGCAAATTAAAACAACAAAATTAAAACACATACCTCAGATTGGCTAAAATGACAGAAAAAGATAATGAAAAACATTGGAGAGGATGTGGCAAAACTGGGACACTAATGCATTATTGATGGAGTTGTGAACTGATCCAACCATTTGGGAGAGCAATCTGGAAACGTACCCAAAGAGCTCTAAAACTGTGTATACCTTTTGATCCAGCAGTCTTACTATTGGATTTATATCCCAAGGGAATCATAAAGAAGGGGAAAGGACCAGCATGCAAAAACGCTTGTAGTGGCTCTTTTTGTGGTAGCAAAGGATTGGAAAATGAGTAGATGCTCATCAATTGAGGAGTGGCTAAACAAGTTATGGTATATGAAAGTAATGAAATATTATTGTTCTACAAAAAAAGATAAACAAGCTGATTTTAGAAAGGCCTATAAAAAGATTTACATGAATTGATGCTGAGCAAAATAAGTAGAATCAGGAATACTGTGTACATAGTAGCAAGAAGATTGTGCAATGCAAAACACCAATTGCATCCAGAGAACTATGGAGAATGAATGCAAATCAATACATGCTATGTTCACTTTTTTTTCTTCTGTTTTTTTTTTTTTCTTCCCATGGTCTTTCCCTTTTGTTCTGATATTTCTCTCCCTACATGATTCATAAAGAATTGTATATATATATATATATATATATATATATATATATATATATATATATATATATATATATATATATATATATATATATATATATATTTTTTTTTTTTTTAAATCAATATACATGTATAACCAGGAAAAAAAAAGAAAACTAATTTTTTTCAATTTTTTTTCCTTTTTTTTTAAATTAAAGCTTTTTATTTTCAAAATATATACATGGATCATTTTTGGCATTCAACCCTACAAAACCCTGTGTTCTAATTTTTTCTCCACCTTTCCCCTCACCCCTTCCCCCAGTCAGCAAGTGATCCAATATATGCTAAACATGTGCAATTCCCTCTATACATAATTAATATATATCATGCGGCACAAGAAAAGTCAGGTCAAAAGGAAAAAAAAAATTAAACAAAATAAAATGCAAGCAAACAACAAAAAAAGAGAGAAAATACTCTGTTGTGATGATTTTCATTTTTGCACATGTGGGTCCCTTTCCCTCCTTTATGATCTCTTTAGGACATCATAAACCCAATAGAAACACTGCTGGTTCAAAGAATATGCAAAGTTTGTTAGCCCTTTGGTCATAATTCCAAATTGCTCTCCAGAATGGTTGAATCAGTTCACAACTCCACCAACAATGTATTATTATCTCTGTTTTCCTACATCTCCTCCAACAATGGTCATTATTGGAAAACAATATATTTTTTAAGGGTGCCTAAAATAAGAGTTAATATGTTCTAGTTAAAGTGAAGGAGCTTGAAAGAATGAGCTTTGTGAAACAAAGATTGATAACACAAAACATTTCAATTTTTCTTTAAAAAATAAAGTTGTTTTCAAAATTTACAAAATTCCATTATATTCATATACCATAACATCTTCAGCCATTTCCCAACTGATGGAAATTCACTCAATTTCCAGTTCTTTGCCACTACAAAAAAAGGCTGCTATATTTTTGCATGTGTGGGTCCTTTCCCCCTTTTTTATGATCTCTTTAAGAGACAAACTCAGTAGAGACACTGCTGGTTCAAAGAGTATATACTGTTTTATAGCCCTTTGGGCACATTTCAAATTGTTTCAGAATTATTGGATCAATTAATTCACAACTCCACCAACAATGTAGTAGTATAAATTTATTAATTTTTTTTGCATAATTCCAAATTGTTTTCCTGAATGATTGGGCCAATTCACATCTCTATTACCTTCTTATTAGTATGTCTCTCTTCCCACAGTAGCAAACAATAACTACTTTCAATTTGATGGGTGTAAAGTGAAACTTCAGAATTGCTTTAATTTGCATTTCTTTTGATATAAACAATTTGGAGCAATTTTTCATATGGTTGCTAATAATTTGCATTTCTTCTTCAGAAAACCGGTCACAGTCTTTGATAATTTATTTACTGGGAAAGTTTTGTGGTCTTACATATTTGTGCTAATTCCCTAATTCTTGAATATATTAGACTTTTAATAGAAGTATTTGGTCCAGTTATTTTTTTATTAAAGCCAAGTGACAGTTTTCCTTCTTATTCTAGCCACACTGATGATGTTTGTGTAAAATTTTTTAAATTTTATGTAATGGGAATTATTATTTTCTCCAGGTTAGTCTTTTAAACAACTAAAATAAAATCAGTGTAAAAGCTACAGTGACACCTTGTGCCCAGCAGAAAGCATTGTTTAGCTAGACAGTTCTCCCTTTTGGCAGAGGTTTGAGGAAACAAATTCATAGAATTTCAGCATTGTAAGGGACTTTCCACCACATTTACTAACCCCTAAATTTTACAAATGAGACAACAGATGCCCATAAAATCAAGTTGATTCCCTTAAAAACTCCCTAGGTAAAGCTAGGACAAGAACCCAATTCAGAATTTATACAAGTATAGATCCTGATATTCCTAACCCTCATTTTTGTTCTTCAGCTAGCTCATAAGATCATATAAGATCTGTTCATTCTTCTTTTAGCCACACAGAGTAAGATCTACATCTGATCACCAATCTTAATTCAATAAATGCTTATTAAATATCTTTTTAGCATGGATGATGCTATGTGCTGAATGCAGTCTATGGAAGAGTGGGATATTGAATTATAGTTTTTGGTGGTTGCAGGAACCTAACTTTCTATTTCCCATAGATTCAATGTATCAACATTTGTGTTCTTTCTTTCATTGTTTTCTAAGAATGTCATCCTTGAAAAAGTTGAGACTATTACTTCTTTGGTAATCCAATGTTCCATCATTTTTCCAGAGGTTATCCCAGCTCTCAAAGGCAATCCCCATGAAATATAAGCTCTGATAAGTCCTACCAAGTTAGAAATGTTCCAAAAACAGGCCAAGTCATTGACTGTTACTCCAAAAACTACCTCAGTTGGTGGAACCTCATTAGTAGAAAGCTGCATGTTAAGTGATGATTTTATTTATCGAAGCATTTAATAAAAATCAACTAGAGACAATATTATCTTTACCTGCACAGGGTGATGAAAAATAAATCTTTTCACATAGAATTCTAAAAGACTTAAGAATTCTGATCAAAACAACAACATGATTTCAGAGGAGCCATGATGAAACAAACCTTCTAAAAAAAAAGTAATGGACTCAAGACACAGAAAGAGATATACATTTTAAAAACAGCCCAAGTGGACTTTTTAGCTGGTTTTGATTCCCCTTTAGTCCACTTGAAAAGGAAAAGATTATTTTAAGTAAACTAAGTAACCAATACAATCTATAGAATTAACTGTCAGTTGTGGAGGTAAAAGATAACGCCTAGGTGAGTTTTTTAGCTTGGTTGTTTTGCTGTTTTGCTTGGTTGTATTTAGTGTTGAACACATCTTTAAAAACAGATAACTAAATATGTTGAGTTTAACATGTACTCAAAGTAATGGAAAAAACATTTACAACTACAGAGTTTAAAATTCGCAAGCACTTAGATTGTGCTAGTCCAAATCACATTTGTACTCACTCATCTATCTACTGAAGTTTTATTTGAAAAACCCAAAATATTTTTCAAATTCAAATTTTCACCATTAAAAAAAGGGATTGTAATTCAGTATTATTAACCATTTCTTAGAACACAGAATTTAGGGTAATAACTGAACTCAATCAATTCAATAAACACATTAAGCATCTTCTATGTGCAAAGGACTATGCTAGGTGCTTGAGACAGAAGAGAAATTTAACATATATACAATTGTCGATAATATAAGATTAATGTATAAAATGCAAGGGAGATTTTTTTTAAGAGTGTGAAAGTACATAGAAGAGGTAATAATGGTATAATATTTCTTTAAAATAATGTCAGAACTTATGGCAATGCTAGAATCACAATATTTTAGAGATATAAAGGACTTTAGAGGATATATGGTCCAACCATATTTGATTAGAAATCTCCTCTAAGATCTTAAAGGAAGGAAAGGGACCCACATATGAAAAAGTGTTTGTGGCAGCCCTTTCTGTAGTGGCAAGGAACTGGAAACTGAGTGGATGCCCATCAGTTGGAGAATGGCTGAATAAATTGTGGTATATGAATATAATGGAGTATTATTATTCTGTAAGAAATAATCAGGAGGATGATTTCAGAGAGACCTAGAGAGACTTACATGAAATGTTGCTAAATGAAGTGAGCAGAATCAGGAGATCAATGTACACGACAACATCAATATTATATGACTATCAATTCTGATGAACGTGACTCTTTCAACAATGATATGACTGATGCCAGTTCCAATGGTCTTGTGATGAAAAGTTCCATCTACACCCAGAGCAAGGACGTGGGATCTGAATGTGGATCATAACATAACATTCTTATTCTTTTTGTTGTTGTTCGCTTGCCTTTTGTTTTCTTACTCATTTACTTTTTTTTTTGATCTGATTTCTCTTATGCAGTAATACAGTTGTATAAATCTCTTTATATTGGATTTAACATATATTTTATTATGTTTAACATATATTGAATTGCTTGCCATGTAGGGGAGGGAGTGGGGGGAACGGAAGGAAGGAAGGAAGGAAGGAAGGAAGGAAGGAAGGAAGGAAGGAAGGAAGGAAGGAAGGAAGGAAGGAAGGAAGGAAGGAAGGAAGGAAGGAAGGAAGGAAGGAAGGAAGGAAGGAAGGAAGGAAGGAAGGAAGGAAGGAAGGAAGGAAGGAAGGAAGGAAGGAAGGAAGGAAGGAAGGAAGGAAGGAAGGAAGGAAGGAAGGAAGGAAGGAAGGAAGGAAGGAAGGAAGGAAGGAAGGAAGGAAGGAAGGAAGGAAGGAAGGAAGGAAGAAAGAAAGAAAGAAAGAAAGAAAGAAAGAAAGAAAGAAAGAAAGAAAGAAAGAAAGAAAGAAAGAAAGAAAGAAAGAAAGAAAGAAAGAAAAGAAAAGAAAAAAAACCCTCTAAAATATCTCTGGAGTGAATAGAAATTCTCTATTTCCCAAGGCAGCCAATTTCATTTTGGAAGCTCTAATTTTCAGAGCTTTTTTCTTATATTGAGATGAAATCTGCCTCTCTGAAGTTAGTTTACATCCACTGTATCTGGTTCTGGCCCAAGAACAAGCAAAAGTCTAATCTTTTTTTCCATGACAACCTTTCAATATTTTTTTGTTTGCTAACTCATCATCCATCTTTTCTCCCCTAAGCATAGGAATCATCTAAGATTCTGCACCGGGCTTTCTCTTTTCTCTCTACACTTTCTCCCTTGGTAATCTTCTCAGCTCCCATGAGTTCAATTTTCAAGTCTATGCTGGTGAGTCCCATATCTATATATTCAGTTCTAACTTTTAGTCTTCACATAAATCCCATATCAACAAATACCCACTAGATGCCTTCATTACAATATCCCTTTGGAATCTCATGCAGCACATCCAACATGGAATTGAAAAACTCTCCACAAACCTAGGCCTTTTAAAAACTTTTTGATTTCTATGGAGGGTACCACCATTTCATTATTCCCCCAAATTTATAAATTCAGGGTCATCCTTGATGGTTCCCTCTCCTTTTCTTCTATGTCCAGTGGGATTGGAAGAAAAGGCAGCTTTTCACAGCAGATAAAGAGCCAGCCTCATAGCCAACAAGACAGGGGATTAATTCTGATACATATTGGCTATGTGACCTTGGGTAACCATTTAACCTCTTAGCTCTCTAAGCAACTAAGACTTTTAAGTGGCCAAATTATGTTGGCAAAGGAGCTTATGTAAAATCCTATATACCAACGAAATCACAGGTCCAATTCCTCTCCCTATCTATAACTGATTAGTTGCCATATCCTACTAACAGTTAGTTATTCTACCTGTATAGGAAGAAGACGACACACATAGGGGAGTGATGGTTTGTGAAGTCACAGAAATGGTGAGTGGAGTAATAGGACAGTCAACTGACACTCTTTCCAGAAGCAATAGTAGTGTTGATTTGATGACTATTCCAAAGCAACAGGTAGAAAACTCATAGGATTAAATGTGGTAAAGACACTCAGCATGGCAAGAACATGACAAAATAAAACCTAATTAGGGTCTGGAACCATCTACATGCAATTAAGACAACATAGACCCAGGAAAAAGTTTCTAAGCTGAGTGGCTTAGATTTTCCAGGGTATGATCTCTGGAAGTCCTCTTCAGAGGGTGGAGCACAAGTAGGGCAGCAGGGCAAAAAGACAGTGGGGGTGATATATGGTTAGGAGTCCAAAACCAAGTAGATGCAGGGACTTTGCATCTCCTTGCCAAATAGGTACAGCAGCCAAGGGCAATGGATAGCAGAGTAGAATATACTCTCATTTGCACAATTTCCAAAGAGGATTGTGGAAGATTCTAATTAATACTGTTTTATGGATATTCAGAAGTGTGAAAAGAAACATGAATTTTCAGAAAGCTTGGCATAACAACTAAATAAGCCAGATTATCCCTCAAACTTTCAAAGTTTAAACTTGAATCTATTAAGATTTCTATTTTTAAAAACTAAAACAACCCTTTTCTCCATCGATCACTATAGGACTATACCATCTGATCATAAAATATCCCATGAAGAAAAAAGAAAAAGAGGGAGAAGCTAGACCAGTTCAAGTATATGTAGAGGAAGTCCATAATAGTAGTAAAAGAATTTTGCACATTTTGAGGGATCATTTTCAACTTATTTGAAGGCGGGCAAACTAAAACATGGGAAAAAATAAGAACATTCTTTAAAAGGGGAAGGGGAAGATTGAGAGGACAATAAATATTGATGCCCCTCCTTTTTCACCTCCTTGGGACAGCATGGTTTGGGCAAACAAGAGTTTGCACCATGTATTCAGGAAACCTTATTTGAAACCAGTCTCAGGCATTTGCTAGCTTTGTGATCATGGGCAAGTCGATTATCCTCTCTTGCTCTTTCATCTATAAAACAGGGATAACATCTAAGAAAAGTTACTAAATTATTCATATTCTTTAAAATTCTTCTAGAGATTATATTCCAGAATATGCTGTTAGCAAGACACATGTACAAAAAAAATTCAATATTCCTTAAGAAAAACTTTATTGATGCCTTTTGTTTTTACATTACAATTTTCACTTATTCCACCTCCCTCTAATGAGTCTTCCTTTATATTAAAAAAAAAAAAAAAGTTAAAACCAAGCAATACAGGGACTATACCTGAGTGTTAACATTCTTTGTCTATAATCCCTACTACAAGGAAAGAAAATGTGATTTCTCCTCTGTTAGGGCAAAGATTAGTCATTCGGCTTACTCAATCTGATTTCATTAGCTGTTTTTTTTTTTTGTTTGTTTGTTTGTTTGTTTTTTTTCCCCACTCCCTAACCTGGTTTGAATCCCAGCTTACAACTATTATAATCTAGAATGATCTGTCACTTCACTGGACCTCATGTTCCTCCTCTGTAGAAGATCTCTCCAAGTTCCAGGGCTGTCATCCATTGTTATTTGGCTTGATCAGGCTGAGCAAGACTGGGGACCAAGTTGCTCTCTTCTTCAAGATTCAGCCCAGGTCTAACAACCATTCTTCCTTAGTTCCCTGTTATTAGTGTTCTCTCTCCCTAATCAAACTGCCAGCACTCAGTAGCCAGTTTCTGTCTCTTCCTCAATATCTAGCAGTCTCTGGTACAGAGTAGGCACTGGATGATTATTCAATTAACTGAATGTGGTGGAGTGAAGATTGCTGGATTTGTAATCAGAACATGGAAGTACAAATCCTGACTTTGCCATTTACTACCTGTGTGAATCTGGGTAAGACAATTGCTCTCCCTGGTCCTATTTTCTCAAATGTAAAATAAATCAAGAATTCAAGGGTTTATCAAGCACTGGGGATACAAACTATGCCAAAAAAAACAAAACAAAACAAAAAACCCCTCTGTATTCAAGCAGCTTATATTTGAACGGTGAGGAACAATATTGCTACAAAACATACAAGTTATTGAGTAGATGGAGGATGATCTTAGAAGGGTAGGGGGAAATGATGAAAGACTTCCTAAAAAAGGAAGTCAGAAATTCTGAGAGATGGAGACAAGCATTCAAGGCATGAAGACTAGTTACGTAGATCACGATCTTAATCTGGCTCCTTTCTACCTTTCCAGCCTTACATCTTACACCCCTTTACAAGCCTGATCCACATGCCATTCCACGCACTCCATGCCTTCCAAGCATTTTCACTGGCTCTCCCTCTCCCAACTCTCCCCCCCCTCATCTCCCATCTTGGCTTCCCTGAATTCCTCAGTACCCTACTACAACCCCACAGGCTTACAAGAAACCTTTCTCGATCCTCCTTAAATACTAATACCTCCAATCTGTGGATAATCTCCAATTTAATTTAATCCATCTTTAATCTCCCCGGCTGGGCTGTCAGCTCCTTGGGTAAGAGGAGCTACTTTTTGCCATCGCTCAGCACAAGTGTGTAGTAGAGAGATGGGCTTAAGAAAGTAAGCCTGTTGAAAGTAGATTTCAGAAAATTCGGAGAGGCTTACAGGACCTGATGCTGAGTAAAGTAAGGAAAACCAAGAGAACATCACTCATTCATGATGAACTTTGATAGAGCTGGCTATTCTCAGAAATGCAATGATCTAAGACAATTCGGAAAGACTCATGATGGAAAATGCCATCCACATCCAGAGATAGAACTCTGGAGACTGAATGCAGAGCAAAGCATGCTATTTTCACTTTTTCTTTCTCATGGTTTTTCCCTTTTGTTCTGACTCCTTTCACAACATGACTAATGTGAAAATGTTTAATATGATTATACATGTGTAACCTGTATCAGATTGCTTGTCTCATGGATGGAAAAGGGGAATGGAGAAAAAAAGAAAACTTAAAAAAAAAAAAAAAGTTAAATTTAAAAAAAAAGTCTGCTGACGTTCTGGTGAGTGTAATTGAGCGGCATGTGGATGGACATAAAAAGTGTAAGAAATCTGGAAAGGTAGGTGGAGTCAGACTGAGTTTAAATTTCCAGCGTTTTAGGCAGAATATTGCAAAAGTCTCTCCAGGTTTAAATGACCAAAATTTAAGCTACAACCTCAAGGTGATCTGCGCCTGGAGCTAATTGGGAACCACTGAGTCTAAGTAAAGATTAAGTGATGCAGCGGGATGAGGAACTGGCCTAAATACTAGCCACGTGACTCTAGCTACGTCCCTTAACCAGTCTGCCTCAGTCTCCTCCCCTGTATAACGGGGAAATAGTAGCACCCACTTCCAAGGGTTACGAGAATTTAATAATTTTGATTTATAGTTTAATAAATATTTCGACATAAGTAGCAAGTAATATTCCAACAGCGAATCAGCGTAATATATTGCAATGTAATGCTATGTATTTGGGAACGCGATAGTGAAGGGCTGGCCGGTTCAAAGAAGTCTCTTCCAGTTCCAACCAGTGATTCTCTAACCACAAAAGAATTAAGAACGCGAGCCTGGATTTACAGCAGGACGGGTCCTCAGAGGGTCAATCTCTTTTTTTTTTTTTTTTTTTTTTTTTATTGAGAAGGTAATCGAGGCTCAGACACCAAAATGCTTCACACAAAAGTGGGGGCCCCACATTTCCGCGGTGACCGAACAAGCAGGCCCCCGAGTCTCGATACCTACAGCCATCCCACCTCTTCCAAGAAGCCTCTTGTGGGGCACTGCCCCATCCGCAGAGGTAGCGTCCGGTCAGAAAGGAAAGGCTTTTGGAACCTGACCAAGGTGTGTGAGGAGAGCGTGAGGACACGTCGGCCGCACAGAGGTTCTAACGGACCCCGGCGACTGTTGAACGCGTTCGGCGCAAGCGCGCCGGGCCCCCTGCGCGTGCGCAATGAGTAGCCCCCGGCACGAGTCTCTCCCACCCCACATCCAATCACCACCCACCTGCTTCCATCCAATCCGAGAGACCCGGGAGGTGGAGAGCGGGGGAGGAGAGCAGTGACAAGGATCCGGGGTGAAGGGTGAAAGTTCACGCTCCCGGCTGGCGGCCATTTCTCTACTTTCCGTACGATTGCCGGCGAGAGGGAGGAGGAGGCAGAGGCGACGGCGACTCGCTTCACGTGGGGACAGGAGAATCGGCAGCGGCGGGCGGCCAGTGGCGCTCTTCGGTGGTCACGATGGTAAGAATGCGGCAGCGGCGGCGGCGGCGGCGGCGGCGGCCGTGGTAGCGGCGTGAAGAACGTCCGCACGGGTTCTTGCTTCCCGCCTTGCCCATTCATTTGCTCTGGGGGGCGGGAGCGGCCTCGTTCGGCCCTTTCTTCCTTGTTTCCCCCCCCCCGGTCTCGCGAGAAGAGAGGCTAGCGAGTTTGTTAAGTGCCCCATTTCCTCGCCACACTCCCCCGAATTCCAGTTGGTATCGCCCAAGTCTTCGACTTTAGTGCCTCCTGGAAGCGGTCATTTCTAAGGATGGGCGGGGGGGAGGCGGAGCCAGAAGGAACTTTCCGTAGACTCGTGGGACTTTTCCCGGTTTGAGGAGTTTCGCAGCTGCTTAATTGCAAGACTGTACTGGCTGGAGTCGGCCGTTTGGGCCCATCCCCTCACCTTACACAGCGAGAAACTGAGGCCCTGGGGAGCCTAGAGCAAACCCCAGAGGGAGCCTCACTGACCGCATGGGCCGGTGCAGACCGAGAAACTGAGGCCGCCTAGATTTGGAGCTGGAGGGGCCTCCTGCCGACTTCACTCAGGGGTCTGGGGCTCTCCGAATGGTGCTGTTTTACTGCAATTATGTGTAAATCTTAAAAATAATCCAAGGTCAAGCAACCCTCATACAGCCTATTCCAGCGGTGCTCAGTATCTTTATATTATTTAAAACGGTCGAGGCTTTGTCCAGACTTATTTGTAGGGGTTTGCCATTTTAGAAATAAAAGCTAATTCTGCATTTTCCAACCTCCCAGGATCCTCCGGATCATATTTGAAGCAGCACGGAGCCAGTCGCCCCTTGGCTGTGCTCCCTATAACCCCTTAAGAATCTTGATCCTATTTTAGTCTCGGTCTCTTCAGAAAAAGACACATTTTCATCTTTTTCCTTAATTTGGCTATTTTTTTTTTTTTTAGTTATATCTTCCCGAACTTAAATCCAATTCTCCTGATGTTATGGCCCTCTTCCAGAAAGGACAAACAATAGCCCTCCTTCCCCCCCCCCCCAAGAAAATTAAGTGTCAATATCTGTGGGAATTTTTCTTCACTAATATCCTCCTCCCATATCTTGCGGTGGGCAGGTGACTGATGGTAGGTTGTAAACTTATCGAGACATAATAGAGACCCTACCATCGTCCCTGGTCTGCCCCATCTTAGCTGTGGGATTTTTCGGTAAATAGAAGTGCCTGCTTTGTGCCAGGGGCTGTGCTGAGCAAAGGGCAGCCCGTGCCCTCCAGCAGCATTTAGTCTCCGCTTTGGGTTTTCCTCTGTAAAATTAGAAGGTGGACATTCTAGAGCTCCTGTTATTCTAGTGGCTTGGTAGAGGAGTAGGAATCTGGCTATTGACTAAACTAATGTTAATTTACCCATTTCAGCAAATCGAAAACTAAAGGAGTTTAATGTAGCAAGACTTGATACAGTTTGGGTACTAGGAAATACTAGATGTATAATATAAGGTACTTTAGTAAAGAATGGGTAGTGAACTCCATTTATCTGTCAAATAAAAGTATTGGACTAAATGAATTCTAATCTTCTATTACTATTATCTATTATCCCATGAAAGTTATCTTTTAAAAAATTAGCTTTTTTATTTTCAAAGTCTATGCAATGATCGTTTTCAACATTCACCTCTGTAAAACCTTGTGTCCAAGTGTTTCTCCCTCCTTTCCCTCCTCCCCTCCCCTAGACAACAAGTAATCCAATGTAGGTTAAACATGTGCAGTTCTAAACATATTTCCATATTTGTCATGCTGCACAAGAAGTATCAGATCAAAATGAAAAAAACAAGCATACAACAACCAAGTTAAATACTATGTTGTAATGAGATGATTTAGACCACTTATAATGATCTTGTGATAGAGAGCCGTCTACACCCAGAGAGAAAACTCAATGTGGAACACATAGCATTTTCACTTTTGTTGTTTGCTTTCATTTTGTTTTCTTTCTCATTTTTTTTCTTTTTGACTTGATTTTTCTTATGCAGCAAGATAATAGTGTAAATATGTTTATGAGTGTGTGTGTGTATTATTTTTAACATGTTTAACATAAACTGGATTACCTATTCTCTGATGGGGGGAATATGGAATACAAGGTTTTGCAAGGATTAATGTTGAAAAATTGTCCATGTATGTGTTTTTAAAATAAAGAGCTGTAATAAAGAAAATACTATGTTGTGATTCATATTTAGTCCCCATAGTCTTCACTCTGGATATAGATGGCTCTCTCCATCACATCTCTCTTGGAATTGTAGGCCAGAGGCTTTGATCTACTCCACGAAAGCTATCTTAATGGCTTTTTCTTAACTGATGTATTACTTTCATTACCTCATTCAAACTATTGTTCTTTGTACAGAGTTTACCCCTCAACCCCAAACCTTTCCTGAATGGACTGACAGGGAAGCCAGTGATGGTGAAGCTTAAATGGGGAATGGAGTACAAAGGTTACCTCGTCTCTGTGGATGGCTACATGAACATGCAAGTAAGCTAAAGTCCAGCAGAGTGTGGGTCACTTTACTTACTCTCTGAGAGTTGGGGCATTGTCCATGATTGCTATGGAAAGTAACCATCATTTTAATGAGTGAAGCCTTAATTCCTCTCTTTGTTAGTTTCAGGCTTCAAAGGATTAATTTACTTGAAGAGGGCAACCAGGTGGTACAGTAAAGACCCGATTGCAAATTCAACCTCAGATACTTGCTAGCTGTGTGATTCTGAGCACCTTCTGCCTTCCTCAAGTTTCCTTATCTATAAAACGAGCTGTAGAAGGCAATGGCAAATCACTCCAGTATCTTTGCCAATAAAACTCCAAAAGGGGTCATGAAAAGTTGGGCACAACTCAACAATACCAGAGAGGTACAACTTGAAATATAACATTGGCTGGGTATGTTGGTAGTAAAACTGTTATTTACTTAGTCACTGGAGGTCCTCTCACTGTCCTTTGGATTACTTCATATTTTGGCTTTTCTCTGACTTAAATGTTCCTTGAGTAAACTCATTTAGCATTTATTTTTTGACAGAATGGACAAGTGATCAGTAACATTAAAAGGATTGACTTAAGAAAATGAAAAATTACTGTCAGTAAAATAGAAACTCAGATTTTGAATGTATTGTGGAAAATTTAACCTAATGCTTCATGAGTTTTTCAGTTTAAATGTGATGATTTCTAAAGAATGTAACTGGAGACAGATTTATCACAACTGTTTCTTTAGAATATTGTTTTAGTAAAAGTACAATTGAAATTTATTAGCTGTTGAAAAAAAGTATGTTTTTCTTAAAGGAGTTAGAAGCATGTGATTAAATCTTTAAGAAAAAATTTATTTTCTGTATTTAAAAATATTTTTTTCTGAGAAAAGCCCCATCCTTCATCAGACTCCCAGAAGAGTCCCTGTCACATCCCGACACCCTCCTCCTCCAAAAGATTAACCCTTGCCTTAGTTATTGACTGTTCTCTATCCTTTAGAAGATGGAGCTTCTCTGAATTTGGTAAAGCTCATGCTCCAGCTGCTTTCACAAAGACTACTTACATCTCATTTGGACCTGCCAGTGTGTCTATTCTGCTCTGCAACTTTGTAGAGCCATGTTGTGAGGCATCACGGTACAATTTTAGTAGTGGGTTTAGGACTAATACAAACAAATGGTGGGCCATTTTCCTCATTATCACATATTGGTACAGGTCATTATGAAAGATACTTCTAGGAAGCAGTGAGCAGTGACCACCACTGCAAGCAACTTAGATTTCTCACCTCCATCACTTCTGCTATAAAGAACTTAGACGCCAGGATGCCAGTGGCAAAGTTTTTTACAACTCTTAGCTAGATCATTCGTGGATGAGGAACATCTGGCTCATGGATCAAATATGGCCATCAAAATCATTTGCTCTGGTCCTGCCAAGGCAACTGCCTTCAATGATGAGCAGAAAGCTAAATATAACAATCTTCTGCTGCTTGAGGTTTTAAGTTTTGATAATTTTGTGTGCCCCACAAATGATGTTATAAATATCCAAATGGCTCTTGGCAGAATAAGGCTTTTCCATCCCTGAGCTAGATAATGCCAGAAAAGAAAAATGTGTCTTTCCCAAGTAACTGTTTCATCCAGTTGACAGAATGGATTCTGTTTTACTTTCATTTATAAAATAGTGGCAATTTTGAAAATTAAAAAATAATTTAAAAAAAAAGATGGATTTTGAGGTAAAAATAAGTATAATTACGTCTAAAATAAGTTGTGAAAAACAGAAGTGTAAATGTCCAATACATAGAAAACACTGTTTCCCTTGCCCAATTAATCACATTCCTAGCCCTTGCACCAGATGACAGATTGTCTTCCATGGATGGCACTAATCTAATACCTGATGGGAGAAATTCACCAATCCTTGCCTTTTCTGTTTTTTCACTTTGTGGAAAATAGTTCCATTTCAGACAATTTTTTTTCACATTGAATTCAGTAAATATTGAGTGTTTACTCTGTGGCAAGACAATGTACTAATGTCTGTGAATACAAAGACAAAAAAACCCACAGATCTTTACCCTCAGAGTTTGTATGCTACTGAACCTTATTGTTTTTAACTACTTTTCTCTTTTCCATTCTCTCTTTGAGCTTTTTTCCATTAGAACAGTTTTCTTTTTCATTTGCTTTGTTCCATTTGTGAGCCAAAAAATAATAATGGGAATCAAGGCCAGTGAAAAAGCCGTATGGGAGGAAAACATTTGAATTCAAGAAAAGGAAAGCTAAGCATTTTTTTGAAATTAGACTTCTTACAAACCATTCCCCAGTCGTTCCTAGTATCTCCATAAAAATCTCAATCTGACTGCTTTGTCTCTGTGGCATAATAAACTATTAACTTTACAACAAATGATTTACAAAGGAATTTTTGTATCACAACCTATTTTAAGTTAATTGTTTTGTATGCTTGAATTCTGAGTCTGCCAGAAAAAGAAAATTTTATCAAAGCAACCATTTTGAAGCAAATTATGTAACAGTTTTGCATATCAGTTGCTTGGCTGAGCAGATGTAATAATAAAACTTAATTGTTTTTAATCATTTATGGATAGATATGTTTTATTATTGTAGAATGGCCTCAGCATATTCTTCCAGATTTAGTTGGTTTTTATACAATGTTTCCCCTCATTCAGTTTTGCTAAATCATATTTCTTTTTCTTTAAAAGCTTGCAAATACAGAAGAATACATTGATGGGGCCTTGTCTGGACACCTTGGTGAAGTTTTAATAAGGTAATTCTGTCAGAGAAACAGCATGCATAGAATATAGAAATGTATTGATACAAACTAAGTGATGTTTCACTTAACATATATTTTTTTAAAATGTCATTGACTGTTTAACATATAGGAAATGCATTTGCTATGTCAGTAATCAAATAAAGGATTTAAATTCTTTAATGTTCGTTTTCAAGATTTTCTTTTTGTTGAAATTAAACAGTCGGGGTTTTAGCTGAATACCTATTTCAATATTCATAAATTATAGGAACTTTGGCTAGCAAACAGAAGTTGAGAAAATTAAGTTGTACCAGGAAATTTGTTTTCAATAGAATGTAGTTTATATCTTTTCCACATTTCATTCCCCTACTTTTCTCATATTTAGCAAGTATCTGTTTTCTTTGTTGTGTTTTCTTCCACAACAAAGCAGAATTGCCATATTAATTATACAATGTAAATGAGTGCCATGTCCCTATACCTAATAGCCTCAGCCTGAGAACACTTTAGAAATAGTAAAAAGGCATTCCATATTTAACATTCTGAATTGTATGATCTAAAAATACAGTATAAAACTAATTTACAGCCACCACAATAAATCCTGTGACTTTTTCTTACTTGAAGCAACAAAATAATTCTAGTTCTATTTGCAGGTGCAATAATGTCCTTTACATCAGAGGTGTCGAAGAAGAGGAAGAAGATGGGGAAATGAGAGAATAGTGTCTTTTCTGGGGTGGGGTAGGGTGGGGATTTCTTTTGTATATTTCTAGAAATAAAGATTTGTTTGTTTTTCAGTTTGTATTGGTCTATAGGTCCATAACTTGTTCTCCATGAACTTTTGTGAGTAGAAGGAATTTTCATTTGTTGAACTTAAGAACAAAAACTCCAAACTTAAGAAACAGGTGTTTGTAGAGCTAATAAAAGAAAAACTGCCTTCTTTTCAAGATGTAGCTAGATATTTTCCATGTTCTGAGGATGGGGGGGGAAGATTGACATACCCCTTTGGGAGAATTTTTATAAAGATAAAATAATATTTGTGATTTCAGGAAGGAAAGTTGTAATTATGCAATTGTTTTCTTTTAATTCTGACTTTGGAACTGTTTCTTTTTGATTTTATATTTTAAAGTCTGTATAATTTCTCAACATTTTTGCTTAAAAGATTGCTTAATTTTGTAATCAACGTAATCTAAAATATATGCATATATCTTAATAGCTCATGGCCAAACTGAGCATAGATAGGTCAGGGTTTATTTAGAAAACAATGTTTTTGTTTAAACTTCTGTCCTCAAGGCCTTTGGTTTTCTTATAAATGCATCTAAAAGGCTTATTCCTTCAGAACCAAGCACACTTTGCATACTATATTTGTGATTATAATCGGGAAGATCTCAGTGAAGCAAACCACTAGCCTTTTAGAAATACTTTTCTTGTGTGTGTTTTTTTGGTTTTGTTTTGTTTTTAATCCCCATCCTCTAATGAAAATGTTACAAAATTAATTAAAAGGTTCTGGAAAGATATGGTTTACTGGAATTTGGAGATACAACTCTGAATGACATTCATTCTTTAAAATAAAAATTCCGTTGCTTTAAAAAAAAAAAAACAAACTTAAAACTTGACAAAAATTAATAAATAATTTTCAGGCTTTTGCCTGAAAATTGAGGTATATGTCTGGTTGATTTTGTTCAAGTAAAAAAAAACTGTTCCTCCAGTAATTTTGATTTTGTGTCATCCACAAAGAGTATTTCTTGTTTCATATCCGATAGAGGTTGTGAACGAAAAACTAGTCTCCTTCCCATCTGCAGCAAAGGAAAAAAAGTTAATTTTTCTGTTTAATATAATGACTTCAGTGATTCCAAAAACATTGCCATTCTAAAAACAGACTTAAAATGTTAATCCCCCAAATCATAAAGCGTTCTGGCTACTTTGCCATATCTATATGAGGTCACAAGCATTTTTTTTTTAAATAAATTAATTTGTTTTTTCATTTTGAGTTACAAATTCTCTCCCCCAATATAGAATGCTATCTCGGCTCAGTTTTCATATATGAGCTACCAAAATGAGCTGTTATAAAAGTATTTTGCCTATTTTTCAGATTATGCCTCAAACCTTCACTTGCCTTCAATATTTGCTGAAGTTTATAAAGCTAGTAAATGGTAAAGCTAGGACATCTTAAGATTTATCTCCTGGTTGGTGGAAAACAGCAATGAGTTAATACAGACCTTTTTCTTTGGTTGTGATACTGCTCTTTCTAGGGCAATTCTTATTTTTTCTTCCTGGGATCTCTGCTTTTCTTTTAATTTCTCCTCACGAAGTCTGTTGTGAGAGGGGGAAAAGGTTCTTTAACTATAAATGCTGTAAGAACATTTAGAAGATTGTTTAGGATAAATTCTGTTTTTATATTAGGGATCTGTTGCTTTTCACCATTTGGAAAAGCTTCAGATTTATCTTTGACCCAGACTATAAAAGTATTCCAACACAATGAGAGCAGAAAATGAGAACCCCATATACTTAAGGGAGTGTGGCTAAGCAAGTTGTAGCAAAAATGGCAGACAAGAACATACCCAGGAATACCTGAAGTGATACAGGATGAACTAACTAGAGCATAAAATACTGGCAATGCCTCTATTTAAAAGATTACAATTTCTTATAATCAATCACCAAACATTTTATTAAGTGCCTACTGCAGGGCTGGGAGTACAAAGGACAGCAACATTATGATCCCAGGGTGTTTGCATTAAAGATCATGCCCTACCTGGATATAACATTCATGTATATAACATATATAAAACATAAATCTATGTAGGTATGTGCATATACCTATATTTTATATATATACACACACACATATATGTATTTCTTGGAATCTTGGACATTTCAAAATAAAGAATCTTTTTTAGTTGTGCTGCCTCTTCATGACTTCTTTTGAGGGCTTTTTTGGGTAAAGTACCAGCAGTGGTTTGCCATTTCCTTCTCCAAATTATTTTACAGGTGAAACTGAGGTAAACAGGGTTAAGTGACTTGGGTCACACAGCTAGTAATGGAAGCTGGATTTGAACTCAGATCTTCCTGACTCCAGATTTGGTACTATCTATAGGGCTACCTAATTGCTCTCTTTAAAAAGGGTCATAGCTACAGCCCCTTTTTGTCATCTTGTTAATAGGTGTTTATATTTTTTTGGGGGGGGAGGGTTAAGCTAACTTGGAAAAACAAGTGCCGGTATGTGGCCATTTTATCTTGTATGTCTGGCTTTGTCAGGTTTATTGGGATTGATGCTACTGAAGCTCTCTGATATCACCTCTCTCAGGGATGGGGAGGCTGTTATCTGCTGTTTAGTGAAGTATGAGTGCAGACAGGCATTAAGCAATTGCTGTGAGGTATGAGTTAGCAAAAATCAGCTTTTTTTTTTTTTTTTTTTCTTGGATTATAAAGAAGCTTCAGTGGTCTGGTTGTGTACCTTACATTTATTCAGAAAGGATAATAATCCAATAAAGGAGACAAAAGGAGCTTCCCCATCACAAACCAAGCTGTGGTATAAAGAAAACTTGTGTTGATGGCCAGCAGGGATAGAAGGATTAGATGGGAAGAAGAAAAAAAGGGTTAAGATGGAAAGAGATGGCTATATGAGAAAGGATAAGGATAGAAAAAGGTGAGGAGTCATTAGAAATAGATTTCTACTTGAGATCATTCCAATTTTCTTAGACCTTACTTCCCAGGGTGCACTCTGAACCAGTGATGACGATCTGGCAATGTCATTGATGAGGGTCATGAAAGCTATTTCTAGTTCAAAAGGTAAGTTGCAAGGTGCACATGATGAAATCACAATGGTGTTCTCTTTGCCAAAAGGTACCTTTTAAATTTTGCAACATGCTTTGGAAGGGATCCACTTGCATAGCTCAAAGGAAGGATGGGGGAGATAAAAGCAGGATCTTGGGAATAATAAATGTGTACTGAAATGTTGGCACTGTCTTAAAGATGCTAAGGAGACAGTCTGGGAAAGCCTTTTGTGTGCAATTATAGTTAAGAAGAGTTCACTTTATGACCCCCTTAACTGGTATAAGTCTGAGAAAGCTGACTCTTGTGTATAGTAGCAGAATGGGCTTCTTTTAGCATTTCCTGACAAGGAAAGAGAATAAGCTGCTTTCAGAGTTCATACCACCATGAACAAGACATTCCATCTCAGTTCCCCATGTTGTCCCCTTTAAAAATATACTCTTCAGATGGGCTGCTACATGTACAGAAGGCCAGAAAAGAAACTTCTAGCCATCAGTCCTTGACACTATCACATGAAATCAAGATTATCAACATCAGAAATAGACAATTTTATTAATGGAAATGATATCAAAGAAAATTCAATACCCTCTACCTTTGAGTCAATGAGCCTTATCTTCAGACATACAGCTGAAAACACGTGTATTGTCTTCCCTAATAAGACCTGACTTGAAAATAGGCATATTTTTTTCCTTTAGATTCCTAACGCTTAACATAGTTACTGATTAAATATTTTCCTTCATTCAGCACCAATGCAAACTATACTGGATGTATTTCTGGAGCTTACTAGAAAAATGCATAATAAGAATTATCCTATGTATTAGTCTTGAGGAATCCATTTAAGAATCTTTGTAGATTTCATGATTAAACCAGAGAAATGACAAGATCTGCAGAGTACATCCAACATTCTATGAACCAAGATAAGCTGGAGGTGGTCAAACAGAAGATGAAACGATTCAACATCAACATTTTGGATTTCAGTGGACTTAAATGGACAGGAATGGGTGAATTTAATTCAGTGATCACTACATATATTACTAGGGGCAAGAATCCCTTAGAAATGAAGTAGCCCTTGTTGTAAGAAAAGCAATAGTGCAGTATAAACAAAAATGACCAAATGAGATCTGTTCAAATCCAAAGCAAGCTGGTCAGTTTCACAGACTTATATGATTATCTATTCAAGTTTATGCACCAAGAATATTGCCATAGAGGCTAAAGTTGATTAGTTCTATGAAAATTTACAACATTCAGAAGTAACACAAAAACAAACAGACAAAAAAGTCACAAAGGGGATTGGAATGCTAAAGTAGGAAATCAAAAGGTAATTGGAACAAGCAAATTTAGTCTTGGAATATAAAATGAATTAGGACAGTTTTGTCAAGACCTCATTGGTCAGCAAATTTTTAAAAAATATTTTAATTTTTTCCAATTACATGTAAAAACAATTTTAAACATATCTTTATAAAAAATTTAAGGTCCAAATTCTCTCCCTCCATAGTTCCTCCTTCCTTCTCTTTGAGGTGACAAGCAATTTCATATAAGTTATGCATTTGCAGTTATGCAAAACATTTCCATTTAATCATATTGGGAAATAAAACAGACCAAAGTGAAAATAAATAAATAAAGGATGTAAAAAAAGTAGTATACTTTGATCTGTGTTCAGGCTCCATCAGTTCTTTCTCTGGAAGTAGATAGCATTTTTCATCAGATTAGATTTTAGAGATTCAATCTAGAGCACCTAAAGAACCCTGGACAGAGGTTTGAAATATTGTAAGGAGTCGGCAACAAAAACATTCCAAAGAAAAAAGACAGCAAAATAGCTGTCAGCTGAGGCTTTACAAAAAGCTGAGAAAAGGAAAGGGAAAGATATATCCAACTGCTTGCAGAATTCTAGAGAACATCCAGGAGAAATAAAGTTTTCTTAAATGAGGAATGCAAAGAAATAGAAAAACAAGTATGGTAAAGACAGTTTTTTAAAAAAAATAGAGATTGCAAGGGAATGTTTCATGAAAAAATTGGGCTTGATAAAAGACAAAAATGGAAGTGGAAGAGATTAAGAAGAGGTGGCAAGAATACACAGAAGAACTACACAAGAAAGATCTTAACATCACTGAAAACCATGATGATGTGATGTCTGATCTACAGCCAGATATTGGAGAATAAAGTTAAGATAGTCTTAGGAAGGATTGCTAATAATAAGGCTAGTAGAGGTGATGGAACTCCAGCTGAACTATTTAAAACCCCAAAAGATGATGTGCTCAATATGCCAGCAAAATTGGAAAACCCAAGAGTGGCCACTGGACTGAAAAGGTCATTTTATATCCCAAACCTAAAGAAAGGCAAGCAATATTCAAATTACTGAATAATTTTGCTCATTCCACATGCCAAAAATAGTATGTTAAAGATTCTGCAAGCTAAAAAATGTTTGTAGTAGCCCTTTTTTGTAGTGATAAGAACTGGAAATTGAATGGATGCCCATCAACTAGGGAATGCCTGAATAAGATATGGTGTATGAATGTAATGGAATATTATTGTTCTATAAGAAATGATAAGAAGATTCAGAAAAGCCTGAAAAGACTTTCATGAACTGAGAATGTGTGAAGCGAACAAAACTGAGGGAACATTGCATACAATAACAAGAAGATTCTGTGATGGTCAACTGTGATAGATTTGGCTCTTCTTATCAGTGTGGTGATTCAAGGCAATTCCAATAGACTTGGAAAATGCCATCTATACCTAGACATAGAAGTATGAAGACTAAATATGAATCAAAGTAAATTATTTTCACCTTTTTGTTGTTGTTGTTTACTTTTTTCTTTCTCGTGGTTTTTCCCTGCTTTGGTCTGATTTTTCTTGCACAACATGACAAATATGGAAATATGTTTTAAATTATTTCACATATTTTTAATCTATATCCAATTACTTGCTGTCTTGGGGAGAGGAAAAGTAAAGTAAGAAGGGAGAAAAATTTGGATCACAAAGTCTTACAAAAATGAATGTTGAAAACTGTTTTTACATGTATTTGGAAAAATAAAATACTATTAAATTTAAAAAAAAATAGATTCTGTAAGTGAGGCTTTGGCAAAATGTGAACTGAGAATTACTAGAGCAATCTGACTTATGAAGATGCAGAAGAAGTCGAGATCAAATTGCCAACATTTGCTGAATTATGGAGAAAATTATGGAGTTCCAGAAAATCATTTACTTCTGCTTCATTGACTATGCTGAACTTTTAGTCTGTGTGGATCACAACAAAATGTGGCAAATGCTCAAAGAGAAGAGAATACCAGATCATTTTATTAGTCTCCCAAGAAACCTGAATGTAGGCCAAAAAGAAACATAACATAGAATAAATGATTATTTTAAAATTGGGAAAGGAATACAACAAGGCGGTATACTGTCATCTCATTTATTTAACTTCTATTCAGAGTACATCATATGAAATGCCAAGCAGGATGATTCAAAAACTGAAATTAAGATTGCCAGTAAAGATATCAACAATCTCAGATATGCAGATGATACCTTCTAATAGCAGAAAGTGAAAAAGAATTAGGAAGCCTCTTGATGAGGGTGAAAGAGAAGAGGGTAAAAGCTGACTTGAAGTTTAACATAAAAACCTCCTCCCCTCAAAAAATAATCTCCTACAATCTTGGCACCTGGAACCATTACTTTCTGGAAAATAGAGAAGAAGTGGAAGCAGTGTCATATTTTATATTCTTGGGCTCAAACATCAGAGCAGATGGTGACTATAGCCATGAAATTAAAATCTGCTTACTTCTTGGTTGGAAAGCTGTGGTAAATCTGGACAGCAAAATAAAAAGGAGAGACATCACCTTGTCAACAAATGTCTGTAAAGTCAAGGCTAGGATTTTTTCCAGTAGCAATGTATGGCTGTAAGAATTGGACTACAAGAAAAATTAAGTACCACAAAATCAACACTTTCTCCAGTGGTGCTGGAGAAGATTTTGCAGGGGTTCTCAAACTACGGCCTGTGGGCCAGATGCAGGGGGCTAAGGACGTTTTATGCAGCCCGCCGGGTTATGGCAAATGGGCTGAGGGGCGGAAACAGAGTGTGAGTTTTTGTTTTTACTATAGTCCGGCCCTCCCACAGTCTGAGGGACAGGGAACTGGACTCCTCTTTAAAAAGTTTGAGGACCACTGTTTGACTTTTGAAAGACCCTTTGGCAGCAAGGAGATCAAACCAATCAATACTTAAAAGAAATTAATTGAGGCTACTTGGTGAAAGGTCAAATACTGAAGTTGAACTTTAAATATTTTTGCCACTTAATGAGAGGACAAGATTTATTGGAAAAGGCTCTGATGCTGGGAAAAAAAACTGAAAATAAAGAAAAATGGGGGTGGCAGAGGAGGAGATAGAGTGTATTATGGAAGCAGTGAACATGAATTTGTACAGACTTCAGGAGAATAGTGAATGAAAGATCCTAGCATGCTATGGTCCATGGACCACAAAGAATCGGACATAACTAAATGATTCAACAACACCAATATTCTAGCAGTCAGATGCAATAATTGGGTAGGATTATTTTTGCTGCTCCTATTCTAGAATCATTTTTAACACTATACCACACTAATAAAATGTAATGGTCAGGGAAGGCTGTTATGTAGGAAGTGAAAATTTCTTCACCCACCTATCCAGATCAGAATTTAGAGGGAAAAAATGTTTAAAAAATCAAATACTTATTCTTTCTGATGATTAGAGATAGACAAGTTAAGACTCTTACATCTCCTTAAAAATCCACTACCTTGCAAGGGGTGCTTGATGTAATATGCATTTTTTAACTCTCATCTTGAATTTTCATAATTCATAAAATCCAAAAAAATTTAATTTTAAAAATTTAGATTTAGATTTAGACTAAAAAAGAGCTTAGAAGTTGGCTAAGTCCACTTAAAGAGAAAAAGATGAAGGGTCTTGCCCATGGTCAAATAACTAGTAAATCTCAGAGACCAGATTTGGACCCAAGTTTTCTTGCCTTCAAGGTCAGCATCTTATCCATTCTTCCAGTTATGATCTTAGAAATTCTGTCCAAAGGATATTTTACTACTAATTTCTTAGATGCATTAATATTTGAGGATCTTTTGTTTTATCACTATATTCCCTTCATTGATACAATTTGCAACTCCTCAATGATTCAAGAGTTGGTTTTAGGAGCTGCCATGGCCCCCAAATTCTCCAAATTTAGTGAACAACTTAGTAAAGAATATGTCCAAACTCATCTAGGCCATTATTTGCACAGCAGTCATATAGTTCACCTTGAGGGCCAAACTCCAGAACTTTCTAACTTAACAGGCTAGTGCCCAGCCAATGGTAAATGCTTATTAAATGCTGATTGATTAATTAGAATCTGCCAGAACTTACATTCTTCCAAAACAAAGGCACCTCTAAGTGATGCAGACAAGAAACAATCTATGTGGAAGAGTGAATTCATAAGTAGTGTATAGATATACATATATTCACCCTTATTTAGAATTCACACTTGGTAGCTCTATTGCCATCTCTAACACTACCCTACCAAAAATTATGCATAACTGAAATCAATAATAAGGTTATTTGTTTTGAATGGAAAAGACATAGACTGTACTTTTGTCTTCTTTCTCTCTGTTTCGCCTTTTCAATGACTTCGATGTTTTCTTTAGGGACAGAATCAATCAGGTCACTCAGCTCCACCAGTCGAGATTCTACTTTGACCAACTTTTGAACTGGATTGAGGTTGGCTATATCCACATCTCCAATGCAGACCTTGTATACTTGATTGACTTTTTTACTTAGAGATTCTATCAGTTTTTCCTAAGTTTAAAAAGAAAGAGGTGACAGAAAGCATAAAGATCTATCATCAGTGTAACATTATTTGACTAATTACATACATACATATCAAATTGCATGAGTTTTTGACCAACAGCTGAAACTTTACATATATGCTGCCTTCCCTATTGGAATATAGATACCTTGAGGGTAGGGGCCTTTCAATTTGCCTTTGTATCCTTAAAGTCTAGCATAGTACCTGGCACATAGTAGGTGCTTAACCAATCCTTGTGAAATTCAGGTAAATCTGTTGAATTTGATACAGAGAAATTTTAGCACATAGACACACACACAATCTGAGTACCTCCTTAAACTCTTGTAGAAATGGAGTTTAATCAGTTTCATAATTAAAAACATGTGATTTCTATGGTAACAAGTTGGGTTAGTCTCAATTGTGGCTTAAAAAATAAAGAAAACAATTGAAGACTATTTTGAACAAAAATATTGAACCAAGATGCTCTAATTCCAGAGTTTGAACTTTACTTGATAAAGTTGTTGGGGTACAGTGGAAAACTTTACTCAGATTTTGGAAAACCTCTGATTCTAAAATAAGTTCTCTTTCCAATACATCATGAGAACTTCCAACTGAAAAATCTGGAATCATAAGGATTTTTAAAAATAGAATTTTGAAAGGAAAGTTGGTGAGTTGGATGTCTTGGATTTGCAACCAAAACCAAGAGGATTTTTCAAAAGTCATTTTTTTGCTTCAATCTATCTCTTATGGTTGGGGAATCTGTTTTTCTTTCTTCTCTCTTTATACTTGGTGACCTCATTCTATGGGCTCAATTCAATTATCATCTTTGTGTAAATAACTCCCAAGTCTATCTATCTAACTTCAATTTCTCTTTTGAATTCCAGTCTTGTCCCTCCAACTATTTGCTGGACAAGCACTTGCTTGGCAGTATCTCAAGTCAAGCATGTCCAAAATTAAACTAATTTTCCTTCCTAAACAGGACCCTTTGTTCATCTTCTCTTATTTCCATTGATGGCCATAAGATCCCCCTAGTCATTCAAGTTTGAAGCTTTGGGATCATCAACTTTTTTCTCTCCCCATCTAATTAGTTGCCAGTTCTGTCTCTCCAATCAAACTGCCTCCAACTTATTTGTTGCTTTTTGCTTGGACTTCCATAATAACCTTTTAATTCACATCTTTACCTCCAATCCTCCCTTTCACAGATGTATAATTTTCTTTAACTGAGTCATTTCTCTGCAAATGTCCTGTTGCTAACTGTATCAACTTTGGTCTTAGTCTGGCATTTAATTGTGATCTTCCACAATTTGGTTCCATTCTAGTCTTTTTTTTGTTTGTTTTCATTTTACTTCCCTTTATACTCTCTCTATTCTAATCCAGCTGAACCTAACAACTCTTGACATATTATCTCCTGTTTCTATATTTTTGAATAGACCATGACAGAATGCATATTCTTTTCATCTTCACTTTTTAAAGTCTCAACTTAAGAAGTACCTTTTCTATAATGCCTTTTCTGACTTCTCCAGCAAAATGTAAACTGTTTGGGATCAGAGAATATGTCATTTTTGCTTTAATCTTTGTATTTCTCACAGAGAGAGCAAATGTCATTTTTACTTTAATCTTTGTATTTCCCATAGGGAAAGCCATCCTTTATACATAGTAGGCACTTAATATGTATTTGTTAAAAGTAATGAAGGGGAATCCATCCTAGCAACTATTCCCATGCCTCCCTTTTATATGTATGTTTTAAATGTTTCCTGATTTTTTTTGATGGAAATAAATCAATTGGTCCAAAGGCAGGCTTGTTGAGTTAAATATGCTTAGTCTGATGAGGGATAAAAATAACTTTCTCTTTGATAATTTTATCAAGGAAAGTAACATAGCCTATAATTAAAGATTTGAAAACCAAAATGTCCCTCTCACAGCTGCCAAATACCAGTTAAATAAATGTAGAGCTTCTGACCTTTTTTCTGTCATGACCCTTCAGACAGTCTGGCGAAGGCTATGGAACCCTTCTCAGAATAATGTTTTTTTAAATTTTAATTTATTAATTTATTATAAATATATGTAAAACTATACCACATGTATTTTTAGTTTTTAATTTTTTCTTTGGAAGGAAATAGCATCTTCCTATATAGATCCTTTATAGTTTGAGTATTAATACTGTTCAAAATAACTAGGCTGTTCACAATTATTCTTCAAACAATATTGCTACTACAATATATATTGTTCTCTTGATCCTCTTCACTCAGAATAATGTTTTTAAATAATAAAGTGAAATACATAAGAATTCAAAGGAAATAAATTATATTAAAAGTATAATTATCGATTTAAAAAAGAATAAATTCATGGACCCCATCTTAAAGAGTTTTTGATTAGGAAGAAATTAAATTTCATAGAAAAAACCTTCAATGAATGATATTTTTCTTTTTTCAAAAATAGTATTTTATTTGTCTAAAAACATACAAAGATAATTGTCAACATTCATCTTTGCAAAACCCTGTTTCAAATTTTTCTCCTCTCCCCTTGCCCCTTCCCAACCAAGGCAGCAAGCAATCCAAGAAAGATATTTTTCTAATCACTGTTAAGAAATTTTAAAAGCTCAATCCCCAGGCTTGTATATTTCATGTAAGTGAACCTTCAAAAATGTTACTACCATATGTATAACTATAATAAACTCTCTTGTGGATATCTAGATTGGCTATGGAAAACTAAAAACCAAAATAATTTCCTTTCTCTTTTATTCATATCATCACAGGATGATAAATCCATGATTTTAATTCCTATAGGGAACTCTCAGAAGAGATGGAAGTCACCTCAAAGGCCTTTTGGTCCAATCCCTCTCATTTTACAACTGAGCAAACAGAGGTCCAGGGAAGTGCAGGGGTTTTTTTGTTTTGTTTTTTTTGTTTTTAATAATTTTACAATTTACAAAATTTACAATAAGGTACTATAAACATTCCATGAAAAAAAAAAAAAAAGAAAAAAATTCAGACCTTTTCTCTGGTATGAAGGAAGGACCAAAAAGTTTTACTAGGATTTTCCAAAGCACAGGAATGAAATGTGTATGATGGGAATTGGGGGGCTGTGGGGATGCTGGGACATTCCATTTTAACCTTCCCCAATGTGAAGGGATAACTATAGACAAGAAATAGAAACTAAGCTTAATCATTACCTGAATTTCTGAATTAAACTCGCCAAAACTAAATAGCCGTGACCTTAATTCCAATTCTGCTGCTTTTTCTTCTTCTCGAGCACAGTTATTCTTTAGCATTTCTTTTTGAGTCAATAGAGCTTCTATGTTGCTATTCCTATTATAAAATTAGAAAGAGACAGTATAGTCAGTGAATACAGAGTTTTCATAGGGTGAATTCCTAGAACTGAGGTCAAATGAAAAACTCTCAGCCTCTACCTAAGAAGAACCAAAGGGAATAACTAGACATAGAAATTTCTATATCCTAACATATAATTTATGAATAGACTGTTGAATAAGATTTCCCAAACTCAGTCAATTAAACCAGAGTGTCCCTCGTATCTCTGAAGCTGTAATCTATACAAACAGATCTTATTGGGTGCCATTTACATAGCCATTCATTCACTTTATATGGTGAGGTCCCAATCTTTTATTTATTAATTAATTAATTAATTTTTTTTCCTGAGGCTGGGGTTAAGTGACTTGCCCAGGGTCACACAGCTAGGAAGTGTTAAGTGTCTGAGATCAGATTTGAACTCGGGTCCTCCTGAATTCAGAGCTGGTGCGCTATGTACTGCACCACCTAGCTGCCCCCGAGGTCCCAATCTTTAAAAGGAAAAAAATCAAATATCGTTATGTGGACCCCGCTTTCCTGCCTAGGATTTCTGGTGATCTCATTTTTTCCCACAAAAATCAGAAGTTGGTGGTAATTAGTGGGTCTGTTTTAAGTATTGGGGTACTCTCTGTCACCATACCCCAGGAAGAAGACATATCCATCTGTATCCCTGTCAGAGATGGCTCTTTTATGACAAAGAATTTTATTTTTTAAAAAAGAGTAAAACATTCAGCAATATCTATGAAGACACTGAAAAAATACCAGATTATATATAATGGCTCCCATCTGTGAACAGCCCCCAATGCCCATTCTCTGCAAATAAGCATTATAATTGTCATATGCAATTTATGCCCAATGCACAGAGGTCATGTGCCATGGAGACTGACATTAGACGCAACATGATAGAAGCTCATGGCTAAGTTACATAAATTATATAACCTCTCAGTGCCCCATGTAACTTTATAATGCTGTAAGTTGGAGACAAGGTACTAACAACCCATATTGGGAGACGGAGCTTTCATTTCTGAAAGTTCCCTATAGGAATGAAATCATAGGTCCATTTCTATCCCTATTAGATTTTTTAAAATACCCCAAATACCCAATCCCAGATAGAAAAAGAATGTGAGAAATTTGAGATCCAACTTAGAAATTCCTTCCTTGTTTTGGATGGCTTACACTTTATCTTGTATAACTTTTTCTCTTTTTGATACATCATCCAAAGTTTCATCGACATCTTGGGAATATTGTACCAAAGTAAGATTCTGTTCTTCTAGCTCAGTGAAGACCTGAAGTAACTCTTCTGGTTCTTTGAAGTAAAGCTCTGGTTCCTAATGAGTTTTTAAAAAGACATGGTGTTGTTCATAAAGAGGGAAACTTGGCAACTTCTCTTTAAAGACCAACCCCATAAAGCTGATTTTTTAAAAATAATGTCACAGGATGAAGGAACATGATCTTGAGGAATGATAAAGAATGTGCGGGAGGAAACCATGGCAGAGTAATGCTAAAGGAGTAGAGGGAGATGTATTAGGCAGGGAAGGGGAGTCACCTAAAAATAGAGAGCAATGAAGTGGATATTTGATCAGGCAATTTCCCAATGGGTAATAGAAAAGATAGAGAAGCAGAAGTAGAAGAAAAAAAGAAGGCAGATGTAGACAGCATTGATCGATCAATCAATCAATATAATCAATATAAGTAAGTATTGATTTTGTTGTGGTTGAGTGATTTTTCAGTTGTGTGAAATTCTTCATGATCCCATTTGGGTTTGTTGGCAGAAACACTAGAGTAATTTGCCATTTCCTTTTCCGGTCATTTTACAAAGGAGGAAACTGAGGCAAATAGAATTACGTGACCTGACTAGTTTTACACAGTAATAGGTATTTGAGGCCAGATTTGAAATTGGGAAATCTTCCTGACTTTAGGCGTAGTACTTAATCCACTGTGTCAACTAGCTGTCCCTGAGCATTGATCAAGCACCTACTAGCACTGGGCTAGACAGAGAATACAAAAACACACATGAAACAGACTCTAAACTCAGATAATAAAAAATAGCTAGCATTTAAGCCCTTCACATATCTCATTTAATTCTGAAATGTGTCTAATAATTATTAGCTCCATTTTTTTAAATAATGAAAACTAGGACTCAAAAGTTATATAGCTAGTAAATCTCTAAAGCAGAATTTGAATTGTCTCTCTTAGTCTAGGACAAAGTGTTATCCACTGTGTCATCTCCTAACTCTAGAATATGTTTTATTGAGGTGTGGGGGGATCATATAGACACATATTATATAATATGTTATAGATATCATGTCTATATTATATGTATTTATTTATATATAAATATTATTTATTTATATATTTAATAACAGATATTATGTATATATAAATATTATATATGTATTTATATATATGTAACACATATAAAGGAAAAAGGAGAGAGGGAGGAAATTAACATATATAAAGTTTGAGGATTGAAACAGTCATCACAAGTTAGAATGAACCTGAAAATCACATCCTTTAGACTAATAATATTAAACGGAGCAGATAGATATAAATCTAGCTTAGTAGCCTCTCTATGAGAAGAATAGAATGGCCATCTCTAGCCCCAATCTTCTGCTTTTCCTCCTGGAAGGAATTAAAGTCTGTCTTGGAGAAGGATGGGGAGAAAGGTTAAAGATGTCTTTTTTATTTCCTTTTAAGCCATACACACATCCACATGCTACATGTGAGTCCAGCCTTCAAAATACCAGTAACTTGCACATAGTGAATGTTCAATCAGCTATCTGTTAATAAATGGACCACATGAAAGGGAAAGAAACAAAGAAAAGACCTTGGTTTGAATTCTAGTGGGTTCCACTTAATATGTGTTATGATTTTGAATTTGTATTTTGGGGCCTCAAGTTTCCTCATTTACAAAATGAAGATAATGAATAAGATGACATCTATGGTTTCTTTAAGCTATAAATCTTTTAATTCACTAAAGCAGAATTTGAATTGTCTCCCTTAGTCTAGGTACAAAGTGTTATCCACTGTGTCATCTCTTAACTCTAGAATATGTTTTATTGAGGTGTGTGGGGATTATATAGACATATATTATATAATATGTTATAGATATCATGTCTATATTATATGTATTTATTTATATATAAATATTATTTATTTATATATTCAATAATAGATATTATGTATATATAAATATTATATATTTACATATAATGAAAAGAAGAAAGGGAGAGAAGAAGGCTATGATAAGTAGGGAAATAGAGGAATAAGTGGGAAGAGAAAGTTGGAAAATATTTCATATTTTATGAAAATATTCTTTAGTAATCTGCGGGTCCCCCTCAAAATGCATTTCAGCTAAGTGTGTCTTGATGATAGTATATATAATGTTATATAGATTATTGATTATATTAGTGTTATAATCATAATTAATTATATATTAGACATATGTGTTTATATGTATCTATATAACATTAAGGAAAATTTGGGAAGTGATTAAATTTCCCAAAAGACAATTTTAAAAGAAGCTATGTGTCCATAGTTTTCCCACTGAACAAGTATTTAAATAAATCAAAAAATATCATTTGGTTACCAAATCACAGTCTATTTCATCAATACCAAAATCCAGACTGTCTTCTGAGCTAATACTTGCAGCCCTGTCCAGAGAAAGAAAAAGAAAAATTCAGTTCCTGTCTATTGAGTCTCATCTTTTCCCAACATCTTATCTTGTTATTTTTCCCCCAATGTTTTTCTTTTGGTGGAAACAAGTCATGGAATAGAATTTTATTTGGTTGTGTTTTAGGAATTGGATTCTAGGAAGCAATATCATTTCAGCAGCTTGCCTAGTCTATTAAGAACATAATGAGTTAGTTTGTTTTCAATTTTTCAATCAACCAAATATTGATCACATCATATGAGCCTGGCTACTTGCTTATTTTCTTTTTTTTTTAATTTTTTAAAATTAATTTTATAATTATAAATTTTTTGACAGTACATATGCATAGATAATTTTTTACAGCATTATCCCCTTGTACTCCCTTCTGTTCTGAATTTTCCCCTCCTACTCTCCACTCCCTCCCCTAGATGGCAGGCTTTCCCATACATATTTAATATGTTATAGTATAACCTAGATACAATATATATGTGTAGAACCGAATTTTGTTGTTGTTGTTGTTGCAAAGGAAGAATTGGATTCGGAAGCTAAAAATAACCTGGGGAGAAAAACAAAAAATGCTAACAGTTTACACTCATTTCCCAGTGTTCCTTTTCTGGATGTAGCTGATTCTGTCCATCATTGATCAATTGGAATTGGATTAGCTCTTCTCTATGTTGAAGATATCCACTTCCATCAGAATACATCCTCATACAGTATCATTGTTGAAGTGTATAATGATTCTGGAAAGCAATTTAAAATTACACCTCCAAAGTCAACAAATTTTGCATATCCTTTCTTTGACTTTGAATTCTGCTATTAGGTCCATACCCCACAGAGATCAAAAAAGGTGGGGGGAAGGTTCATATGTATAAAAATATATCTAGCATGTCTTTATTGTCATGGTAAAGAAATTAGAAACAAAAGAGGTACTCATTGGTTGAAGAATGACTCAACAAATTAGGGCTTATATAATACTGTTGTGCTATAATAAATGTTGAAAAGCAGAGTTTCAGAGAAAATTTGTAAGAATTAATGCAATGAAATTGAAACTATTTCCACTCACATGAAAGAGTGTTCCAAATCACTACTGATCAGAGAAATGCAAATTAAGACAACTCTGAGATACCACTACACACCTGTCTGATTGGCTAAGATGACAGGAACAAATAATGATGAATGTTGGAGGGGATGTGGGAAAACTGGGAGACTGATACATTGTTGGTGGAGTTGTGATAGAATCCAGCCATTCTGGAGAGCAATTTGGAACTATGCCCAAAAAGTTGTCAAACTGTGCATACCCTTTGACCCAGAAGTACTACTACTGGGCTTATATCCCAAAGAAATACTAAAGAGCGGAAAGGGACCTGTATGTGCCAAAATGTTTGTGGCAGCCCTTTTCGTAGTGGCTAGAAACTGGAAGATGAATGGATGTCCATCAATTGGAGAATGGTTGGGTAAATTGTGGTATATGAAGATTATGGAATATTATTATTGCTCTGTAAGAAATGACCAGCAGGAGGAATACAGAGAGGCCTGGAGAGACTTAAATCAACTGATGCTGAGTGAAATGAGCAGAACCAGAAGATCACTATACACTTCAACAACAATACTGTATGAGGATGTATTCTGATGGAAGTGGATATCTTCAACATAAAGAAGAGCCAACTCACTTCCAGTTGATCAATGATGGACAGAAATAACTATACCCAGAGAAGAAACACTGGGAAGCGAATGTAAATTGTTAGCACTACTGTCTATCTATCCAGGTTACTTATACCTTCGGAAGCTAATAATTAATGTGCAACAAGAAAATGGGATTTACACACACACATATTGTATCTAGGTTATATTGTAACACATGTAAAATGTATGGGATTACCTGTCATCGGGGGGAGGGAGTGGAGGGAGAGAGGGGATAATTTGGAAAAATGAATAAAAAAAAAAAGAATTAATGCAGATTTTTGTATTTGTTTTCATTTTTTTCCTTTTCGGCCTGATTTTTCTTGTGCACCATGATAATTGTGGAAATATGTATAGAAGAATTACACATATTTCACATATATTGAATTGCTTGATGTTCTAGGAGGGGGGGAGCAAGGGAAGGAGAAAAAATTGAAATATAAGGTTTTGCATGGGCGCTGCTGAAAATTATCTATGCATATGTTTTGAAAATAAAAAGCTTTAATTAAAAAAAAAGAATTAATGTAGAGTAAATTAAGCCGAACATGGAGCACAATTTATACGATAACAAAAGCATAACAAAGATAAACAATTTTGATACACTTAAAGGGTTCTGATCACAATGCATGATTCTAAGAGAACCATCGATAAAGCATGCTACTGCACCTCCAGACAGAAAGGTAATGAACATAGGTTTTTAAACATGGCCAATGTGAGAATTATCTTTACTTGCCTATGTATATTTATTATAAAGGTTTAATTCCGCCCCCAAGGGGAGATTGAAATGAAATAAGTTTTTGTTAATTGGACAAAATAAAGTTTAATTAAAAATAAGCATGTTATAGATACTAAATTCAAGTACCTTATATATTTAGAAAGTGTTTTAGCACTTAGTAGTATTTAATAAATGTAGGTAATTAATAGTAGGTGCTTAATAAATGCTTATTATTTGTCCCAGTACAAAGAATGACATCAACAGAAAAAAAGTCTGATGAGTTATACTAGACTGAATCTGATATCATGGGATTATAGCTGATCACCAGTCAAGAGCTGGAAAAATACTTATTAGAGGTCATCTACGCCAATCCTATTATTTTACAGAGAAGGAAACTGAGACTCAAAATTAACTTAAGTGATTTTCCAAAGTTCATAAAGGAAAAAAATTAGGAAATATGGGGTTTAAACCTAGGATTTCTCATTCAAACAGGATACATGATCTTGTTTCCTTCAGTTTCACTTTGTTCCAAAGCTTCTCACCCTCCCCATTTTGACCCCTTGCATTTCAGCATATAACCTTGCCTCCCAGTGATAGAACCCATTTTCATTTTCATCCTGTTCCACCATAGAGGTTGTATGTACCTTTACTCATTTTTTCCTTCAATATTGCTTGCACTGAACTCATACTTTAATCACTGAAATCACATTTTAATCATGGCAGGGAAGTGATCATAGGCTCCAAAGGTTTTGCCAAGGGTACGCAAGCCGTGGTAGATCCACCAAACTGGATTTTTAATACATGACCATATGTCTCACGGTCTTTTGGCATGGACTTCTGATAACAGCTATAACTATTTCAAGAGAGGTAATTAATTTCATACTTTACTTTGGTGATAGGATTTTCCTTTTTTCAAAACCTGAGGATTTTTTTCCCTTTTTATTTTCTTCCCGAAGGTTGGTTTGTGAGGTTTTTTAAAAAGAAAAAAAAAACACAATTAAAAAAAAATTATAGCCACTGATATACATTCTCTGTGTGGATATATTCACAGCATCTTATTACCATATAGAACATTGTTAAAACTCAATCTCCTCATAAGCTAAAAGCTAACTTCCTCATAGGATCAGAGGTTGACTTAAAATTAGAAGCAATCTTGAAGGTCATGGAGGCTGACCCTTTCATTTTACAAATGGTGAAACTGAGACTCAGGTGGAATACCATAGAACTGAATACCATAAATCTATGCCTGAAATTATACAGCCTTGACTTCAGGGCTCAGGGCTAGGCAAAATTATAAAAGAGATAATATTGGATTTTTGGGGGGGCCACCATTCCTTAGCTCTTTTCTTTCTTCAGGGGGCAAATTCCTGCTCAGACCCTCCAGACTTCTGATGAAAATTCCTTACAGCCAAAATCTTCCATATTAAATATCGTCTTGGCATCTCAATGTTTTCTCTGGAAATTGGGAAGTTGTATCCCTAAAAGGGGGAGGAAAGAGAAAGGGAGAGGGAGGAGAAAAAGGAAGAGAGAGGGGAAAAAGGAAGATGAAGGAGAAGAAGAAAAGAGAGAAGGAAAAGGAGGGAAGGGAAATGATGGAGAGAGGGAAGGGAAAAAAGGGAGAGGATAAAGACAGAAAGAAGGCAATAGGAATGGGGGGAAAAGAGAGAAACCCAGAGAGAGACAGAAACAAAAACACAGAGACAAAGATAGACACAAAGACAGAAAAATAGACACACACACACACAGAGGAGGAAACAGAGGGTAGGAGAAAGAAACAGAGACACAGAGACAGAGAGGTATAATAACTTAGTTATGGAATATAGGATGTAGATTTCCTGCTTACCAGCTCCCTTTAAATGTGGGTGTTCCCTATGGTTTTTTTTCCCTTAGGATTCTTCCCCTCTATTTTTAATTGCCTCTTCTGAAGCGATCTCATAACATGCCTTCAATCATCTCTGCACTGATAACTCCAAAATCTATTCTTCGTTCTATTCCTGAAACTCCAATTGTCCTTAGGACCATCTCCACTTTTGAAATGTCTCATTAGCACCTCAGAATCCACTTGCTAAAAATAAAGTTCATTATCATTACAATGATCATCACTGTCCCTCCTTAAATACCTTGTATATATTGATTGATTATATTGATTTTATATTGATTAATGCATTATCTTATCTGTCTGTTCCTCTATCTATCTATCTATCTATCTATCTATCTATCTATCTATCTATCTATCTATCTATCTATTATCTCTCTCATCTATCTATCTATCTATCTATCTATCTATCTATCTATCTATCTATCTATCTATCTATTATCTCTCTCATCTATCTATCTATTATCTCTCTCATCTATCTATCTATCTATCTATCTATCTATCTATCTATCTATCTATTATCTCTCTCATCTATCTATTATCTCTCTCATCTATCTGTCTGTCTATCTATCTATCTATCTATCTATCTATCTATCTATCTATCTATCTATCTATTATCTCTCTCATCTATCTATCTATCTATCTATCTATCTATCTATCTATCTATCTATCTATCTATCTATTATCTCATCTATCTATCTATTATCTCTCTCATCTATCTGTCTGTCTGTCTATCTATCTATCTATCTATCTATCTATCTATCTATCTATCTATCTATCTATCTATCTATCCCCTTTATATTTGTTCTGCAGAGAGACAGTGGAGAGGTAGATGGTGCACTAGACAGAGAGCAGGGCTTGGAGTCCAGAAAACCTATTTTTCTGAGTTTACTTACTAGCTGTGTGACCCTGGGCAAGTCACTTAACCCTATTTGTCTCAGTTTCCTCATCTGTAAAATGAGCTGGAGAAGGAAATGACAAATTACTGCCAAGAAATGGCAAATGGGGTCATGAAGAATTTGACATGACTGAAACAAATGAATGATAATATGAAACTTAATTAAGGACTGAACAATAGCATGTAGATAATAATCCAAGACAATTTCAAGGAATCCATGATAAAAAATGCTATCCATCTCTAGAGAGAAAACTAATGAACTCTGAGTTTGGACTGAAGCATTTTTCCACTTTCTTTATGATTCTTTTCAGAAGAAGTGATTTCTAACTACATGCTCCCATTGAATATTCAAGTGAAATACTTTATTTTAAAAATTCAAGTGAAATACTTTATTTCTATCCCTATTAAATAATATCTTATCAGATTTGGTACAGAATTCTAAGCAGTCAAAATAGCTTTAGGACTGTGTCTTGTAGCATGGTAGCTACTTTTCCCAGGTTTTTTTTTCATCTGAATATCTGAGATATATGCCATCTATGCCTTTATCTAAATCATTAATAAAAATGTGCCATTTGGGGCAATGTACAAATCCTTGGGGTATTTGTTGAACCATTAATGACTACAATTTTTTTGTCCATTCATTCAATTTCAAATCCACATATCTGTAATATCACCCATTCATATCCTGCCATCTTTCCTTCAAAAACACCAAATGCTGGGCTACCATCCTTGTGAGACACACAGGAGGTATGTCAGAGCCAGTTCCTACTGGTTTACTTTGATTTTTAAATTCTCATTATGAGTATTTACAATTCAGAAATTGCAAACATTACAAATCTGGGCTTGTTTGCTTGATTGCCTAGATTGAAGAAAGATGGAGAAAATGTTAATAATATAATTTAAACTTAAAAGTACAGACCAACAATTTTCTCTCTCTGTAATACATTTTTTAATCAGAGGGAAGTATACTTAGGTTACGCCCAGAAATTTACAAAAAAAAAAATTAGAATCAAACTTAGCAGTATTTGTGCATTTTTAAAAGAACTAGTTAATCATTTAATAGCACACCACTGACCAACTCTATAATATTCCCCTAATTCATCAATTTAGTAACACTATCAAAACAGGAAATAAGGATAGCCTGGAATGATTTTGTTCTTGATGCTGATTCACTGTGATGACTGCTGCTTTTCTAGAGGTTCCTAACCATCCTTTTAAGAATATGTTCCAGAATTTTGCCAGGAATTAAAGTCAAGCTCCCTGTCCTATAGATGGACAAGATCATTCTCTTTCATTTTCTGGAAATCAGAAATCTGCCCCTTTTCAGTACTTAATTATTGATAATTTTTAAATGGAAATAGCAGATTGAGGAAAATAAAAGGAAGACACCTTGGAGTTGGAGAAGAAAAGAATGGGAGATCAAGCATTCAAAGCAAATATGCATATTTTCCTTTCTTCTTATCTCTGACCAATCATATCAAGATACAAAATCAATGTAGAGTTAAACAACTATCAGAAGTACATAAACAGTACTTTATAGGTTATTATCTACTGACAAGGCTTTCTTTAAGATCATTTAAAGCTGAAAAGTTACCATCATCTGTAGTTGTGCTGTATGCTGAAATTTTCCTTTGATTGTCTTTGTCTAATTTTGACCTCTTCAGAGATGACGTTTCTAGTATTGAAGACAAAAAACAAAATTCAAGTTATTCAATCCTCCATAATGGCAAAAGATTTGATAACATAGATGAGAAAAACCCTAGATAGACAAATAAATGAGCCAATTTCTCTAAACATTCCCAACTGTTTCAAAGATTCCAGATGGCTAAAAAGTTGAGAAGGAAAAGTGCTACTCTTGGAATTAGGAGAACCTGGGTTCAAATCCTGCTTCAGATATTTACTATCTGTGTGACTTAGGTAAGTCACTTAACTTTGATCAATGTAAACTCTATGATCCTAAGCAAAAAAAATAAATAAATAATGTCATAAGCAAAATGGAAATCTCAGGAGGCTGTAGTTTTATATATATATATATATTTTTTTTTTTAATGCCTTGCTCCTGCTTCATACTTAATAAAATAATGTTGAACATATGAGCAGTTTGCTCCAATGAGGTATCCACAGTGAGTCTGGAATTAATATGGGAAACTGTTGGGAGTCGAAGATAAAAAAAAAAAGTATCCTTCTCTAAAGCCTGAGAAGCTATCTGAAAAGAAAAATCTCATTAGACTTTCTCCAACATCTCTGAAACAAAGTCATTGCTTCCCTTGATCAGATCAGTCCAGAAAGGACTCTTCCCCTCAAGGAAGAGCAGTATAGTAAGTAATCTCTTCTAAATATTTAGAAGAAATTTGAGTTATTATGATTCACCCAGGATTTTTGATCAGGAAGTCTCTGATTATTCTGGGTCACAGGTGGAAGTGGTAGAGCACAGTCCTTGAGGAAAACATTTCTCAACTTTTTTGTAGCATGAACCCCCCTGCTGTCTGAAGAAAGCTTTGGACCCCTTCTTGGAATAATATATTTAAATACAGAAAATAAAATACAAAGGATTACAAAGAAAGTCAATTATACTGGCATGCAGTTATCAAAATATTTTTAAGAACAAAATTTAAAACCCCAAATTAAATCCTGTAAGAGGGATTGATTATTTTTAGGAAAACCAATCTCTAAGGATTAAAGAACTAGTGTTTTGTTTGATGAAGCAAAATGTTAACTTTTATTTTACCCTGAGTTTTTTTATGTTTTATCATATTGTGAAATTTCCTTATTCAAGTTCTATATTTATAACTTCAAAAATGTCTTATGTTGGATACCCAAGGAATGAGAAGACTCTATCTACCATTTTTCTCTTAAGCAAAACAATGCTTGAATTTAGCATAATGACAAACTAATAAAAGTAGTAAATAATAAAAATGATAAATATCATAATATTTAAATTATATATATAATAAAATTAAAATTAAAATAATAAAAGCAACTAACAAAAGTAATATCTGGAAGAGTTGTGCCTGCCATACAATAGAGTATTAATATTTTTCAACTATATATATATGTACATTTATGTAAATACACACACATTCATCAATTGATCAACAAGATTGGCTACCATGCAATTTTTTGTTTGTTTGTTGAGAATAAAAAAAGCCAATTTGGCTGATATGTAGGATAGGTGAAGGAGAGTATAGCAAAGGTAGAAAAATAAAGTCAGGTGGTTGAGGATTTTGACTGCCAGAGAAGTTTATATTTTATTCAAGACACAAAAGGCAGCCACTGATGTTTATTGAGCAGTAGAGTGACTTAGGAAAAATGTTTTGCCAACTGTAGCAGTATAGTGGATTGAATGGAGAGAAAAGAGATTTGAGATTGGGAGACCAATGAGGAGCTTTTGACAGTAGTCTAAGCAACAGATAATGAAGCACAATAATCAGGAGCTGGATGAGTAGAAAGAAGGGGAGGAATATGAGAGATGTGGAGACTAAAAGCCCAAGACTTGCCAACTAATTGTATACATTGGGGAAAGGAGTGTGAAGAATTAGGAATAAATTGAAAGATGGTAGACTTGAAAAATAATAATAGGGACAGAAGGTATATCAATATAATATTTTCACCTTTTTGTTGTTTGCATTTTTTTCTTTCTGGTTTTTTTCTTTTTTGATCTGATTTTTCTTGCAAGTTAATTGTGAAATATGTATAGAAGAATTGCACATTTAACATGTATTGGATTACTTGCTGTCTAGGGGAGGGGTTGGGGGAAGGGAAGGAGAAAAATTTGGAACATAAGGTTTTACAAGGGTGAATGTTTAAAACTATTTTTGCATTTATTTTGAAAATAAAAAGCCATTAATAAAAATAAAAACAAATATAAAATGATTCTACAGGTAATTGGGAAAATAAAATATTAAATATAAAAATATTAACATTTTTGAAAAAAATTAGTAATGGTGACTTTGGCAGAAATAAGGAAGTTGAGAAGAAATGTGCCTTTGAGGGGAAAAATGATGAGTTGTTTTGGACATGCTCTGTTTGAGAAGCCAACAGACAGGGGGTATTTAAGAAAAGATGTGTGTGTATGTGCATAACATGTGTATATATGTATATGTCTTTATGATACACTTTTAAGTTAAATCTGTATTGTTAATTTTCTTCATTACTTTCTTAAATCCAAACAAATACAACACAATAAATCAGGCCCTAATTTATAGGTTTTGCTATTTTCTGAGTTATAAATGCTTACATTAACAATTGACTCTCAATGTTTTTAAGCTCTCTCCAAGACACACTTGACTTGAGAATATCCAGTTGGAAATATCCAATAGGCAGTTAGTTGGTAATGTGGGGCAGCTAGGTGGTACCATACTGCACAAAGTTGTATCTGGTCTCAGACATTTACTAGTTGTATGACCCTGGGCAAGTCTCTTAACTCGGTTTACCTCAGTTTCCTCTTCTGTCAAATAAGCTGGAGAAGAAAATGGCGAATCACACCAGTATCTTTGCTAAAGCAACCACAAATGGGGTGAGGAAGAGTCAGGCAACAACACAACAAGAAATGTGGGACTAGAGCTCATGAAACACAGACAGATCATGCAGTCATTTACAAAGGGAAATTCAGATTCATGGGAACTGATGAGATTAATGAGAAAACATTTTCCAAATGCATGTAGTTAAGGTAGTTTAAATTATTGCTATCATATGTGATTTTAAAAAATACTGAAGCAGTTCTAATATTTGTACTTTATTTAAATGAAGACTTAATTAAACTCACTTGACACCAGTTTTGGAAGGCTAGGAACTGAAGTAATATCTTTATTTTTCGCTTTCTTTAACGCTTGCTGGATTTGCCAGGATTTGGGAGATAATCTCAGTAAAAAACACCCATATTTCAGATATTCCTTAAGAAGGAATTCGGATTTTGTAATTTCACTGCTCAAAAGAAAAACATAGCAAAGGTTACATTAACCAAGATAGTATATAAACATAATAAGTTAAAATCTTGCTTTGCAAAGTTATATTTTCTTAGCTATGTGCTGATACAAAATCTACTTAGCAAAAATTACTAATTCATTTAAATGCAACCCAATAAGCAGATATTACATGCCTGCTATGTGTGAGATGTGAGACTAATTCATGGTGCAGAGGAGGAAAAAGCTGACTTTCAAGTGAGGAAGACCAGAGTTCAAATCTTACCTTGGAAATACTCTTTATGTAACCTTGGGCAAGTGGCTAAATTTCTCACCATAAATTTAAAAAAACCACTTGGGTGCATGGCCCATACCACCACCACAGCAATAATAAATATCCCGCTGTGTGCAGATGCAGGACAATGCACTAGATGTTAGGAAAGATAAAACATTTGGAGAAGACAAAGTCCCTCCCTTCAGGGAACTTACAGTCTTTAGTGAGGGATTTACTGAGGGAACCAATTCAATCCAGCAGAATTTTATTCCCCTTCTCCTAGGTGTTGGACAGTATACTAGGCATTGGGAATAAAAAGATAAAATGAAAAAGTATCCCTGTGCTCATGGATCTTATATCCTATGGAAACTAGAAAATGATAGAAGTACAGGATCCCCTCACCTTTTCACAACCTGGATTTCCAAATTGGCTTTCTTTAGCTCTGATGTCATTTGGAGTTTGCCAATGGTTTCTTGTGCTGCTCTAAAAGGCAATAAAAATAGTCCTGCTTTGGCATTTAAACAAATAATATACCAAACCATGCTTTGTAATATTACTTGTTAAAAAAAGAGATGATAGAAAGGATGCTAACATTTTCAAGGCATCTACCGATTTCTGGTCATTTTCTCGGAGAAATTCTTCAAAAGCAAAAGCATCTTCTTGAAGTCTTTTTTCTGCATTAAGGAGTTGCTCCTCTTTCATCTCCATACGTCTCTGAAGCTTCATTATTGTTTTCCTTTTGGTTGCTAATGTGTACTATGAAAACAAAAATACAAGACATATATAGATAGATAGATACTGGTGCAATGATTGAGGTTAAGTGATTTCCTCAGGGTCGTGCAATGATTGAGGTTAAGTGATTTGCTCAGGGTCGCACAATTAGTAAATGTTAAGTATCTGAATCCAGATCCTCTTGACTTTAGGGCCAGTGCTCTATCACTGCATCAGGTGGCTGCCCAATACAAGAGATATTGATGACATTATTCCAGGTAAATATCAAATAAATTTGTTTCATCCTTCCACTAAAATGGAAAACAGATAAACGAACAAAGAACAAGCTTCCAAAAACCCAGATCATTGGGAAATGTCATCTTTAGGTAAATCACTTAATCTCTTTTAGAAGTGATATCTTCATTTGTAAAGGGCAAAATAAGATTTGACTATCTCTTATCCTAATAATGATGATAATGATGATTATGATGATAATTATAAAACACATTTGTATAGCACTTTAAAATTTACTTTCTTCAGGATTTGACAGTCTTTCAGGTAGCATCCAATCCTAATAATAATCATGATGATGATAATTAAAAAAACACATTTATATAGCATTTTGAAATTTACTTTCTTCAAGACAACCATGTGATTTTGGGGTTCTGTGAAATAAGTGGATTGTAATTATTTCAATTTTGTTCTCCTCTCACATTTGAATCCATCAACAGCTTTACAAATGTATGAACAGGAGCTAATTAGGCTTTTTTTTTTAGCCTTGCCAGAGCAAAGGCATACCTGGCAGGGAAGCAAGACAAGTTTCTTTTCTCCTACAGGATTTGTTGCCAAACAGTAAAGTGCCATGCTGTTCAATAATTTCAGTCATGACTCTATTTGAGGTTTTCTTAGCAGAGATATTAAAGTGATTTGCCATTAACTTCGCCAGCTCATTTTACAGGTGAGGAAACTGAGGCAGTTAGGGTTAAGGTATTTGCCTTACCCTGCCACACAACAAATGTGTTTGAGGCCAGATTTGAACTCAAAAAGAATTCTACTTTATCACAAAAAGGAAGGCAGTATATTATGATAATTCCATTGCAGGAGCCTATGAGTCCTTCTTTCTATAAGTAGTAGACTATGGTTGCTGAAAATGTTGCCTAATTAGCCATCATTGAAACAACACAGAATATATAGTGGAAGCATTTTTCGTTGTCAATGGAAAGCTCAATAGCTTCAGGAAATCTCACTTGGAAATTTCACACTACTTCAACTTTAGTAGAAATGTCTTCCAACATGTCAACATTTACAGAGCATTGTTGTCAAAAGTGAAGGATATTGATAACAGTAGTGATCAGAAATGTAGACAGACAGACAGGTAAGCAGGTAGACAGGTTAAATAAAGACCTACACCAACACAAGGAATAACAATAACCAAATTTAAAGTCTTGTTTATATTTCCATTGTGAAGGTTTATTTTATGTAAAATTTAGTATGCTGACTATAGCTGGCATAAAAGTGTCGACTGAGTCTGGGCCCCTGTTGTGAAACATATGTTCTGTAACTTTTAAATGTATTTATGAAAATGAAGCACTTTTCATTTGAGCAAGGGCACTGATGGATCTAATCAAGATAGAACATCTTACTTAAAGATACATTTGCTGGATTTACTGATTATTCCTTCCTGTTGCTACATTAGCCATTATTTGGTCTTCAATTCTGTTATATCCATAATTATATAAAAATATGCACTATCTATTAATATATGAATACATATATACATGCATATATAATACAAACACACATACAAAAATACACACATACTCATAGGTAGATGTGAAACAATTCTGTTTTAGATACAGAATAAAATCGAGAACTATTAATAATAATTAATAATAATAATAAACAATTACAGGGCATCTAGGTGGTGCAGTGGATAGAGGGTGGACATTACATAAATGTATATATTACCTGTTCATATATGTATACGTATATACACATACACACACATATATATATATAAAATATAAATACATATATATATATATATATACTTAAATATGAAATAATCACACTTTTTTCTTTCTATGGTCTAGTAATAGATATAAGTTCTAGGTCCAGTAAAAAAGTTAGAACTATTATTATTAACAATCTAAACAATATGCAATTACAGGGCATCTAGGTGGTACAATGGATTATGTGTGGACCTGGAGTCAGGAAGACCTAAGTTCAAACCTAGCCTTAAATACTTACTAGCTGTCACTTAACTTGCCTCAGTTCCCACAACTGTAAAATGAGCTGGAGAAGAAAAGAGCAAACTAGAACTAGAAGCAAAAAATTGGAAATGGAGGGGATACCCATTAATTTGGGAATGGCTGAATAAATTGTGATATATGTTTATGACGGAATACTATTGTTTTATAAGAAATGATGAGCAAGAAACTCATCCTGGAAAGATTTCCATGAATGGGTATAAAGTGAAATGTACTGTGTACAAAGAAACAGCAATATTGTAAGATAATCAGCTGTGAATGACATAATTATTTTCAGCAATACGATGATTCAAGACAATTCTGAAGGAGGTATGATGAAAAATGTCAGCCATATCCAGAGAAAGAATTGATGATGTCTAAATGCAGACAGCAAGTTATTTTTTTACTTTAATTTTTTGAGGGTTTTTTTGGTCTTTGTTTTCTTTCTCAACATGACTATTATGGAAATGTGTTGCAAGACTACACATGTATAACCTATATTGAACAGCCTGCATTCTTAATGAGGTGGGCTGAGGAAGAAGAAGGGAGAGAATCTGGAACTCAACTAGTTTTTAAACAGTATTTAATTTTTCCAAATACATTTCCCTTTATAAAACTCTCTCTCCTCTTTTTCTCCCCTCCTCAAGACAGCAAGCAATCCAAAATAGGTTAAACATGTACAGTCTTATAAACATATTTTCATACTCATCATTCTCCACAAGAAAAATCAGATCAAAAAGGAAAAAATGAGAAAGAAAAAAATAAACAAAAATAACAAAAGGAAAATACTATTTGTTTTGCTGAGGCAATTGGGGTTAAGTGACTTTCCCAGAGTCACACAGCTAGGAAGTGTTAAGTGTCTGAGATTACATTTGAACTCAGGTTCTCTTGACTTCAGGGCTGGTGCTCTCCACTAGCTCGCTGCCCATATTCAGTCTCCATATTTTTCTCTCTGGATGTAGATGTCACTTTCCATCACAAGTCTATTGGAATTGCCTTAAATCATCTCATTGTTGAAAAGAGCCAAGTCCATCGCAGTTGGTCATCACTTAATCTTGTTACTATGTACAGTGTTTTCTTAGTGGAACTCAAAGTTTTAAAAACAAATGTGAAAAAAAATTGTTTTTACATGTAACTAGGGGAAAATAAAATACTAAGTAAAAAAAAGAGAAAACATCCATTAGCAATGCTATTAAATAGCTCTACTCTAAGCTTATAGGAAAAATACATTTCATTACCTCCAGCATAAACCTTTCTCTTTGATCACGAATAAATTCTTGTATGGGCTTTTTTGCATCTGCACTTCCTTTTAAAAGAATTGAAATATATTTAGCTTGAGATCAGTATCAGTCTAAGTTAATCAGCACTAATTTTAGATTAAATGGTAACATGACTGTAATTAATATATATTCAGTATATTCAGTATACCTAGGATGCCATATCTGCACATATCCAATTGTTCACTAAATTTATCACCTTTAAATAAACTCACAGAGCTTCCTCCATCCCCTTGGGCTCTTAAAAACTTGATAGTAATGAGGAGAATGCTAACAAAGTTACAAACCAATGAGACTAACTTTAAGGTTGGTCTGCCTTGTTAAAAAAATATTAATCATATTAAGCACAGATTTAGAGCTGTCTAGTTCAACTTTTTTTATTTTTCAGATGACCCGAGATCACAAAAAATGGTTAAGTATCCTAAGTGTTAGAATCTGGAATTAAACCCCAGCTCTTTGACTAGGGAACTAACAAATGAAGGCCATCAAAAGGGCAACCGTTGGGAGTGCTCCAACACTGGCATCTTCAATGGATACTAGAGTAGGGATTCAAGCGAACACCACCAATCTCATCTAAGACTGTAGTAGATGGTCTGGGAGAGCAGCTATGTCCAAGAAGACCCTGGAGTCTATTTGGATCGTTCTCTCTCTCTGTCTCTGTCTTTGTATGACTGTCTCTCTACCTCTGTCTCTGTTTTCTGTCTGTCTCTAGATCTCTGTCTCTCCTGCTTCTTCAAATTACCTTTTCCACTTGATTATACAGAACTCTCTAGGGTCCAAATAAATTTGCTCTATTGTTTTTCTTCATAGACAGCTTCCTGCCTCCTCTCTCCCCAATCTTTGCAAGCCTGGAATGTTCTTCCTCCTCCAAAAATCCTTAGTGTATACATGAAGCCTCCCTCTTCAGCTACTGATGCCTTTCCTTTGAAATTACCTTGTATTTTTTTTGCCCATTTTGCTTCACACACACATATGTGTATATATATATATATATATTTTATATATAATATATATAAACAGATTTTAAACATGGTACTATGGTATTAAATTATTTTATATACATGTGTGTGATAAGAACAATGGCCCAGGGCAAAATTTCATGACCCCCCACAGGGGATCTATTAACTAAATGATGGGGTGGCGAAATTATGATTATTTATTAGTAAATGTTTGATTTGCTTATCTGTTTATATACCTGAAGTCACGTATAAAACTCTTGGACAAAAAGGGATCGTGAGTAGAAAAAGTTTAAGAAGCCTCAGTCTAGGAGGTGGTGGCTGGTCTTGGGTTCAGCCCAAGTCTCACTTCTCACATCCTTCAAATTAACATCCATGATCCTGGTATCTTATGATATTCTAAATGAGGATAATAATCTCATCTACTTCAAGAGGTTATTATGAGGCTCAACTGAGATTAATTATAGATATGACATATGTGTGATACATTTCTATTCAGATAGCGCTTTAAGGTTTGTAAAGTATATATGTGTGTATATATATGTGTGTATATATATATGTGTGTGTATGTATGTATATATATATATATATATATATATATATATATATATATAGAGAGAGAGAGAGAGAGAGAGAGAGAGAGAGAGAGAAAGATATGCAGAGAGAAAAACAGAGAGATAGAGACACAGAGATATATCTCTCAGGCTATTGTTTAGATAGTGCTTTAAGGTTTATGAAGCACTATGTGTGTGTGTGTGTCTCAGAGAGACAGACACACATACAGAAAAAAGACACAGACACAGGGAGTCAGACAGAGACAGAGACAACGCAGAGAGACACAGAAATAGAGATAAAGAGATAAACAAAAAAGACAGAGACAAAGAAACAGAGAGAGGGAGAGACATAGAGAGAGACACACACAAAGAGACAGACAGTGAGACAGAGAGACACTGAAATAGAGAATAACAGAGAGATAGAGAAGAGAAAGAGAGAGAGACAGAGAAAGGGAGGGACAGAGAAAGAAAGAGAGACAGAGACAGAGACACAGGGAGAGACAGAGAGAATCACACCCGGAGAGACAGGGACAGACAGAGGCAGAGAAAGAGAGACAGAGAGACAAATAGAATGAAGCTTTAGACACTTACTAGTTCTATGACCCTGGGCAAGTCACTTAACCCTACTCCCCTAAGTTTCCCCATCTGTTAAATGAGCTGGGCAAGGAAATGGCAAACTATTCCAGTGTCTTTGCCAAGAAAACTCCAAATGGGGTCATGAAAAGTTGAATGCAACTGGAAAACAACTAAACAACAATAATGTTGTGTTGTATATCTATTATTTTGTTGAACATTTTTCAATTGCCTTTTTTATCTGGTTTCTGGAGTACTGTGGGAAGCCACAAGTTTTGCATGAGAAGGGAAGGGGCTTGCCTAGGATCATATAACCAGTATGTGGTAAGGTTAGGACTGGAACCCAGGATTTCTTTGCTCTAAGCCTAGTTCTTTATTTATTTAATATGTATTATTTCATCTCATATAAATAATATTTTACTATTATTATTCATATGCATGGCAAAGCAAATCAGCTCCCCCAATTAGCATAGTACATGTGGCTCTGAATAACTGATTGTGTCCAGCATCTAATTTTATTTCTCACTTTCTTCTCCTTTTTGTTTTGGAGGCAATCAGGGTTAAATGACTTTCCCTTGCTAGTAAGTTTCTGAGGCCACATTTGAATTGGGTGTCAGGGCTAGCGTTCTAACCATTATACCACCTAGCGGCTCACACAAAAGTTCTTATATTGTGCTATAGAGGGAGATGCTGGTCTGAATATGGATTTGGCCCCAGACTGGACCTTGGAACTTGTTTTTCTTCCCAGGTTATTTTTTACCTTCTGAATCCAATTCTTCCTGTGCAACAAGATATTTGGTTCTGCACACATATATTGTATCTAGAATATACTATAACATATTAAATATGTATGGGACTGCCTACCAACTAGGGGAGGGGTTGGAGGGAAGGAGGGGAAAATTCGGAACAGAAGTGAGTGCAAGGGATAATGTTGTAAAAAAATTTCCCATGCATATATACTGTCAAAAAAAGTTATAATTATAAAATTAATTTTAAAAAGTATTTTTTAAAAATAGAAAACTGAGACTCAAAGTGAGGAATGGAGCTGTCCAAGGTGAGACAGGGAGTCATGGCAAAGTTGGGCTTTGAACCAGCTTGGTGTTATCGGCAGAGAGGGCTGGTTGTAGACTCAGGAAGACATGGGTGAAACATGCCACAAACTCTTGCCAACTGTGGCTAAGTTACTTCTCAGATCAGAGTCCTTTTCTCTAAGAGCAGGGGATTGAACTCAATGATCTTAATCTGGGAGCCCTGATCCAGAGTCAGTTTTCCCAACACTACCCAACTTCTTCACTGAGTTCAATCTCTGCCTCTCTCATATGAATATTTTTTCTCTGCAAAGAGGGAAATGCCCATTGTATTTTGATTGCTTCACATATCATCAAAATTCCATTTCCTTATCTACAAAACTGGACTTAAAGTTCACTCTGAGGTCCACTCCAGTGCTAATTCTTGGACCTTTAAATAAGGCAGGTCAAATCTTTCCACCCACAATCATGAACACGATAATAAGGGAAGAGAAAATACAATTCAAATTTTTCTATATGACTTGCCTGCAGATAGTAGGTACTTATTTATCTTTCTGTTGTATTTTAATGAATCTGGTCCAAAAACCCCTCATTTATTAAGTCCCTTCTATATTTTAAGCCATGGACAGCTGAGTAGCATTGCAGATATTTGGCAAAAAGATTCATCTTCTAGAGTTCAAATCTGACCTCAGACACTAACTGTTATCCTGGGGAAGCCAGTTAACCCTGTCAACCTAAGTTTCCTCATCTGTAAAATGAGCTGGAGAAGGAAATGGCAAACCACTCTAGTATTTTCGTCATAAAAACAACATGGAGTCATGAAGAGTCGGACATGACTGAAAAATGATTGCAGAACAATAAAATGTTCCTAGGGCAGAGGTTGAAACAAATAGAAATGGAGGCCACTAAAAACATATGTAAGAATCCCTCATGAGCCTTGAATTGTATTAATTTTTAAATGTGATATAATCCATCTTATTGTATTTTTATTTATTTTGTTCACATATTTCCCAATTACATTTTAATTTGGTTCTGGTAGAACTTGACAGGGATCCACAGACATGTGAACCGAAAGCCAGAAAGACTCAGATTCAAATCTTGCCTCATTTTCTGGCAGTGTAACTCTGGGTAAATCACATCTCCAACTGCCTCAGGAAAAAAAAAATGAGGAAACAGGTTTAGAGGAGTTGTGACTTAATTCAAGCTTCATAGGGGCAGCTAGATGGTGAAGTGAATAGACCATGGGCCTGGAGTCAGTCCTGAATTCAAATCCAGTCTCAGACACTTACTACTTACTTGTATTACCCTGAGCAAATCACATAACTCTGTTTACCTCAGTTACCTCATCTGTGAAATGAACTAGAGAGGGAAATGATAAACTACTCCCATATCTTTGCCAAGAAAACCTCAAATTAATCACATATGAGAAAAACTGACTGAAAATTTATGTCTCAGAAATCACCAAAGCTTAATTTATTGTTTTGCTGGTTGTCGAGACCAGAGACCAGCTAACTATTGCCAGCAGCTAAAGGCAATAATCCCTGGTGTACACTTAAGAAAGTGATGGAGAAAATGTTAATAATATAACTTATACTTAAAAGTGTATCATGCATTCATAAATTCCCTTCCCCCTCCTCCACTTATTAAACATTTAATAATATCTGGCTGGCCATAACTAAATTACTGCCTTAATTAAAGGTGGCTCACGTAAAGACTTGCTAATTTGTACTTACTTTCTACAAAACTGAGGATGACAGTAGAATCCAGACCAAGATCATGAGATACTGATTCAACAGGAATATGTATTCCTCCCAGATGTGATCGATTCTTCATTCTGGATGAAAAAGTTGTTTTTTCATGTACTTTTCTACTTCGGTTTACCAGTTTTTCCTGCATATATAGAAAATAAAATACGATTTTCTTGTGTAACTGGGTCTGTAATCCAAAGAGATCACAAAAGAGGGAAAAGGATCCTCATGTACAAAAATGTTTGTAACAGCCCTTTTTGTAGTGTTAAGGAATGGGAAATTGAGTGGATGCCCATCATTTGGAGAATGGCTAAATAAGTTATGGTATATGAATGCTATGGAATATTATTGTTCTATAAGAAATGACGAGCAGAAAAGTCTGGAAAAACTTACTGAAATTATGATTTATCATCAGTAAATATTTGATTTGTATATTTATTTTATATACCTATATATCCAGGGACATGTAAAAATTTCTTAGGCAAAAAGGGGGTTGGGATTAAAGGAAGTTTAAGAAGTCCTTCCCTAATACATACAAAATAGAGGAGCTTTAATATTGGACGACATTCCCCCATTAGAATGTAAACTCCCTGAAGGTCCATAATAACCACTTAATGAATGCTTCTTTTTCATCCCTTTATTCATAATATAATGCATAAGAAATAACAAATGCATAAAGGCCTTAAATGAGAAAAAATCTTTTGGTATTGATTGGATTCCCCACATGGTCACAATTGGAAGTACTTACCCTTTCCTTTTCTTCTAGTTCTTTTTTTTTGAAAAGAAACATATCTTCGAAATAGTAAGTATATGGCTTGTTTTTTTCAGAGGAAGATTTCCTTGAATTTTCTGTCAAGAGGAAAGGAAGAAAAATTTATGGTTAGTTTTATAAAAATATTCAGCATACTTCAATTATCATTCAATCTCAGGGCCATAAACAGGACATTTCTCCTCAAAATGCAAAATCTGTGAAGTTTGTTTTCTATGCATGGTCTTCTCCCTGATGTCCCTGGTTCTTTAGTGGAACAGAATTAAATAAGTATTTATTAAGCGCCAACTATTTCCTTAGTGGAACAATGGAATAAGCATTTATTAAGTGCCAATTATGTGCCATTTGATCTTGATAACAACCCTGGGATATAGGGACTGTCATTCTTCCCATTTTATAGTTGAGACAACTGAGGCAGATTGAAGTGAAATGATTTGCTGAGGGTCACATAGTAAGTGTCTGAGGCTGAATTTCAACCCTATCCCCAGGACTCTATCTACGATTTTATGTTCCAGCTGGGTCCTTCTCCCCGAGGTCCTTGTCAATGTTGATGCTCTATCCCTTTCTCAAGTTCTCTTTCTCCCCAAATTTAAAACTCCATCCACCAACTAACAGATTCTATGCCCTAGCACATAAAAAATAGAAGGCCAGAGGTCAAGAGACTGGTAGAGCAGTTTTTATACATTTCCACTAGGGGTCACTGTTTCCCTGAGAAATAAAATATGGAGGAAAAGCTTGTGTATCTTCAATTTTAAGGCAAGATAAAACTGATAAGACACTAAGATTGTAGATTTAGAACTGGAGAATCATAGCCAACTCCTTTTTTCATAGGAAGAATCTGAGGGAAAATAGTGAATTGTTCAGGTTTAGATATCATTTTTCCCTCCATTTAAACATTTAGAAGAGACAAATATCCTTAAAAAGTTAGTGCTGTGGTTGTTGAGTCACTTCTAAAAGAAACATTTTCAGGACATTCATATTTAGGGGGAAAGCATTAATTAAGCACCTACTATGTGCCAGATACTATCCTAAAAGCTTTATACATATTGCCTCATTTGATCCTCATAGCATCCCTGGGAGATAGATGCTATTATCCCCATTTTACAGATGAAGAAACTGAGACAGAGAGAACTGAAATGACTTTCCTAGGATCATACAACTAGGAAGTATCTGAGGCTGGATTTGAAGCAGAAAGAAGTAAAATGACTTGCTTAGGATCATACAGGTAGGAAGTGTCCGAGACTAGATTTGAACTCAGTTCTTCCTCATTCCAATGCTGGTGCTTTGCCTTGTTCCCCACACTTTGAAACATATTATCCTTCTCCTGCACCCTTCACCCCTCCTGCCCATTAGAGTGCCCCACTCCAGTGCTGGTCCCTCTTTCCTGAGCACTCCTGTAACTACACACCTGATGGTCTCTTCTACCAGACTAGAAGCGGCATTTCCTGGAAAAGAAGCATCTTGCCTAGGGATCATTCTAGCCCCAAGACTGCTCCCTTCCTAGTTTTAGAGGGAGTACAATAAAGTCTCAGATTTCTGTTTACTGCCTCATTGAGGAGGGCAGAGAAAGAATTCTCGACCCCTTGATTACAAGAGTAATAGATGATGACTGAATCTCTGATTTCACTGAGGTAGATTTCACATCTACCAACACAGGTTGGCACTTTCTCTGCAATTTAAAGTCTTAAAATTATTGTCTGGAACACCAAGAGCTTTGGCGTCTTGCCCAGAGTCTATAGGCAGAGTGCATCAAAGACAAGATTCTTCTTTAGGCAGAGACAGCTAGGTGCCTCAAGGGATACAGTGCTGGGTTTGGAGTTCAAATCCAGCCTCAGACACCTATTAGCTGTGTGATCTTGGACAAGTCATTTCATCTCTCTCTTCCTCAGTTTCCTCCTTTATAAAATGGGGATAATAAAAGCAATCTATTTCCCAGGGCTACTATGAGGATCAAATGAAATAATATTTGTAAAGCTCCTAATACAGTGTTCGGCACATAGTAGGTGCCTAATGAATGCTTAATTCTTTCCAAGGCAAACCCTACAGCAAGCTAACACTTCATTTCCTCATTATCATGAATTGCTGAATTACCTGAGCTTGAAAAAAGAAAAGAATATGAAAACGAAAAGAGCTAATCTGATGCTCAGGTTAATTGGCTTGTTATTAATGTAAGTGAGATATCTTCTATCTAACTCCCTAAATTCTAAATATGTATCGATTAAAAAAAAACCAAAAAAACACAACACTGGGGCAGCTAGCTGGTGCAATGGATAGAGCAGCAGCCCTGAATTTAGGAGGATCTGAATTCAAATGTGACCTCAAACACTTCCTGGCTGTGTGACCCTGGGCAAATCACTTAATCCCAATTGCCTCAGCAAAAAACCAAAACCAAAACCAAAAAACAACGATGATGAGTCTTCAATTAGTGCTGGAACATAATGTTAACCCAACAGAGTGCCAGCTGTTTGAGACCAGCCTCTGTTTCAATCTTGCCTTTATAAACTGATCACATAATACAATGTTGGCAGGGCATGGGTACTTATTCATTAGTCAATTAATCCACTAACTCCTTCATTCGTGGTTTTATCTCCCTGGCACCAAGTAGGCAGCCACTTCAGCAAATCTTGGTGGACGGGTGAATGGGGAATGAGAAAATACCTCTTGGTTTGTCTTCTCTCTCTCTGGTAGAAGTGGTAGATCTAACGGGTAATGCGTGTGTTGACATGATTACTTCTTCTCACCCTGTCAAGAGAATAATAATAATTAACAATAATAGTAAACATTTATATAGCACCTATTATGTGCCAAAAATTATATTAAGCACTTTACAATTACTATCTCATTGGATCCTCACAGTACTTCAAGTATGTGCCATTATAATCTCTATTTTATGGAGGAGGAAACTGAGGCACATTGGGGTGTTAAGATATAGGCTACAGAATAGGAGATACTAATATTTATCATTGAAACATAGCAAAACCCAAGATAGTCAAGGATAATAAAGGGCCAGTTCCAGAGCAAAAAGACCCAAATTCAAGAGTTACTCTGATACCTTTTGGCTGGATGACCTTGAGCAATTTATTTAATTATCCTGGATTCTAGTTATTCTCTGAGACTGTAAATTGCTGAGAGGGTACCAATTTGCATTGGTAGCGTTAGTTCATCCCTGATGAAACTTCAAACATTATCCCATGATGGCTTTGAAGAGCCAAAAGAGAGGAAGCATCAGTGGTAGAAGGATAAGAGGATACACCATACTGTTGTTACATGAATAGATGGGTAACATTTTTTAAAAGTATTTATTTATGTAAAACTTAAATGAAAGGTAAGAAAAAACAAAACAGAAAAGACAGAAAAAAGAAAAAAATATATTGTCATGTGCTTAGCAGAATATAATGGAGGATTCAAAATATGTAACAATAAATTTCCATTTCAAAAAAGCATATGTAATAATAGAAGATGTATTCAGAACTATCCATCTCTTCTTTGCTTTTTTGTAGCTTTTCTTTTGTTCTCTGCTGTGTAATTTTTATTTTATTCTTTTCTCCTCTTTCCTTCCTTCCTTCTCTCCTTCCTTCCTTCCTTCTTTCCTTCTCTCCTTCCTTCCTTCTCTCCTTCCTTCCTTCCTTCCTTCCTTCCTTCCTTCCTTCCTTCCTTCCTTCCTTCCTTCCTTCCTTCCTTCCTTCATTCCTTCCTTTTTTCCTTCTCTCTCTCTCTTTCTTTCTTTCTTCCTTCCTTTGTCTATCTATCTACCTATTTGTGTCTGTCCATCTGTCTATCTGTCTGTCTGTCTTTCTCTCTATGCATCTGTCTATCTGCCTATCTCATCTATCTGTTTGCCTAGCTACCTATTTCTTTCTATAATCTATCTATCCAGATATGTATGTCTCTATATCTCCATATTTTGGTTGGTATGTATATAGATGTATGTGTGTGAGTAATATGTATACACACATCCATACACCTACATATGTAATATATATGTATATATACACACATGTATACACCTACATATATATCAACACACAATATGATATATGTACATACATATCAACAAAATATATGTACATATGCAAATGCACATACATATACATACATCTAAAATAATATTAATAAAACAATAATAATTAATACATAAAGTGAGCAACATTCTTGGTGTTCCTATCCTGCCTTGATTCCCAGGATGTCTGGTCTGGGCAGAAACTTCCTCTGTGCAGAATAAACCCTCTCTACTTCTTAATATTTAATAAATTGTTGAAACCAATCAATCAGTATCTGTCTGGAAATTAATGTGAAAATTCTATGCCTGTTGTTTTTTATAAGAATAAGAATTTCCCAGTGAGGAAACTTCCTTAACAGAGGAACATCCCTACTAGAACATAAACTCTTTGAGGGCAGGGATTGTCTTTTTGCCTATCTTTGTATCCCTAGCACTTAGCATAGTGCCTAGAATATAGTAGCCCTGTAATAAATACTTACTGATTAGCTCATTCAGTGCAGATTGGCATCTTTCCTCCTGCTCCTTCTTTTTTTTCTGAGGCAATTGGGGTTAAGTGACTTGCCCAGGGTCACACAGCTAGGATGTGTTAAGTGTCTGAGACCACATTTGAACTGAGGTCCTCCTGACTTCATTGCGTCACCTAGCTGCCCTTGCTCGGAGTCTTTAGAGAAATGTTTGGTTAAGAATCCCCTAGTCAGGATTCATGAAAAACGAAACTTGAATCCAGGTCTTTGATGCAGAAGCCATCTCTCATACTACTATATCACTTTAGCAAATTTATGGGTTCTATAGACCTCAGTTAGAGGTAGATAAGACATTTAATTGCAATGCATAGTGCTAAATTGAAAGTAATACAAATCAATTCATTTCAAATAAGGACCACTCTAAGGAACTTATATTTAGCCCCATATGCAAGAGAAATGCAGTAAAAATGGTGAACATATTCAGAGCTGTGCATTTTGCTTTTGCTATAGATTATGCATGTATTATATAGATCATAGAATTGAGAGAATGGCAGAGTAAGAGCCTGGCTCTGAACTAATGATAGCTGGGTGAATATAGTTCCATCTGATTCAGCTAGTATTTAATCCCATTCCATATGTGTATTATGTAGATGGATAACCAAGATACAAAGAGCCTACCTTCTACTGAAGATACAACACATAAATCAGGGGCACATTGCAAGTACTAAACAAAATGAGAGGAATTATCTCCTTTAGGAGACAGTGTGCCTAAGTTACGTCTTGAAGAGAGCTGAGGATGCCAAGAGGTGAAGGAAAGGAGGGAATTCATTTCAAGCAAAGGACAGAGGTGGATGGAAGCTGTGGCTAGGGAGCATTGAATTGACCAATTTGCTTGGAACTCTGCTGATGCATAAGAGGGAATAAAGAAAAATAACTCTTGAAGAGATGGCTGAAGCTAGATTAGGAAAGGCTTTAAAGCATTTGATAAAATCCAACATCCACTCCTATTAAAAAAAAAACACTAGAGAGAATAGGAATAAATGGACTTTTCCTTAAAATAGTCAGTAGCATCTATTTAAAACCATCAGCAAGCATTATATATAATGGTGACAAACTGGAATGATTCCCATTAAGATCAGGAGTGAAACAAGGTTGCCCACCATCACCATTATTATTCAATATTGTATAAGAAATGCTAGCTGTGGCAATAAGAGAAGAAAAAGAAATTAAAGGAATTAGAGTAGGTAATGAGGAAAGCAAATTATCCCTCTTTGCAGATGATATAATGGTATACTTACAGAACCATAGAGAATTGACTAAAAAACTGTTAGAAATAATCTACAACTTTAACAAAGTTGCAAGATACAAAATAAATCCACATAAATCATCAGCATTTTAATACATCACTAATAAAATCCAACAGCAAGAGATACAAAGAGAAATTCCATTTAAAATAACTGTCAATAGTATAACATATTTGGGACTCTATCTGCCAAAGGAAAGTCGGGAACTATATAAGCAAAACTACAAAACACTTTCCACACAAATAAAGTCAGATCTAAACAATTGGAAAAATATCAAGTGCTTTTGGATAGGTTGAGCGAATATAATAAAGATGATAGTACTATCTAAACTAATCTATTTATTTAGTGCTATAACAATCAAACTCCCAAGAAACGAATTTAATGACCTAGAAAAAAATAACAACAAAATTCATCTGGAAGAACAAAAGGTCAAGAATTTCAAGTGAATTAATGGGGGAAAAAAAGCAAATGAAGGTAGCCTAGTTGTACCAGATCTAAACTATATTATAAAGCAGCGGTCATCAAAACTGTTTAGTATTAGCTAAGAAACAGAGTAGTTGATCAGTGGAATAGGTTAGGTTCACAGATCAAAATAGCCAATAACTATAGTAATCTAGTGTTTGACAAACCCAAAGACCCCAGTTTTTGGGATAAGAACTCACTATTTGACAAAAACTGCTTGGAGAATTGGAAACTAGTATGCCAGAAACTAGGCATTGACCTACATCTAACACTGTATACCAAGGTAAGGTTGAAATGGGTTCATGATCTAGACATAAAAAATAATATTGTAAACAACTTAAAACATAGGATAGTTTACCTTTCAGATCTGTGGAGGAGGAAGGAATTTGTGACCAAAGAAGAACTAGAAATCATTACTGATCACAAAACAGGTAATTTTGATTATAAATTTTTGATAAAAGTTTTTGTACAAATAAAACTAATGCAGACAAGATTAGAAGGGAAGCAATAAACTGGGAAAACATTTTTACAATCAACAGTTCTGATAAAGGCCTCATTTTTAAAATACATAGAGAATTAACTCAAATTTATAAAAATTCAAGCCATTCTCCAATTGATAAATGGCCAAAGGATATGAACAGACAATTTTCAGATGAAGAAATTGAAACTATTTCTATTCATATGAAAAGGTGCTCCAAATCACTATTGATCAGAGAAATGCAGATTAAGACAACTTTGAGACACCACTACACACCTGTCAGATTAGCTAAGATGACAGGAAAAGATAATGACGAATGTTGGAGGGGATGTGGGAAAACTGGGACACTGATACATTATTGGTGGAATTGTGAATGGATCCAACCATTCTGAAGAGCAATTTGAAACTATGCTCAAAAAGTTATCAAACTGTGCATACCCTTTGATCCAGCAGTGATACTACTGGGTTTGTATCCCCAAGAGATCTGAAAGAAGGGAAAGGGACCTGTATGTGCAAGAATGTTTGTGGCAGTCCTTTCTGTAGTGGCTAGAAACTGAAACTGAATGGATGCCTATCAGTGGGGGAATGGCTGAATAAATTATGGTATATGAATGTTATGGAATATTATTGTTCTGTAAGAAATGACCAGCAGGATGATTTCAGAAAGCCTAGAAAGACTTATATGAACTGATGCAAAGTGAAATGAGCAGAACCAGGAGATCATTATACACTTCAACAAGACTATATGATGATCAATTCTGATGGATTCAAACCAGTTCCAATTGTTCAGTGATGAAGAAAGCCATCTACACCCAGAGAGAGGCCTGTGGGAACCAAGTGTGGACCACAACATAGCATTTTCATGCTTTCTGCTGATGTTTGCTTGCATTTTGTTTTCCTTCTCAGGTTTTTTTTTCTTTCTAGATCTGATTTTTCTTGTGCATCAAGATAACTATATAAATATGTATACATATATTGAATTTAACATATATTTAACATATTTTTTTAAAAGGAAGGGCTTTAAAGATCAAGCAAATAACTGTTTTTTCTCTGTTTTGAGCTTTGGGGTATAACTGGAAAGCATTTTGGAGGCCATTTGGTCCAACCCCTTCACCTCAGAAAGGAGGAAACTAAGTCCAGGAGTATTAAGTTGATTTGCTCAAGTCACACAGGGAACAGAACCAAGGGCCTCTTGAGTCCAAATGAATTGCCACAAGTCATATTTTGTACATGATTCTGTTATAGTTGGAGAAGAATGATTGGTGACCTGTTTATCAGGCCAGTGAAACTCTGGAATTTGCATTTTCTTGACTTGAAGTTTAAACAGGAAGCTTCTCAAAATTTTATAACTCTTTCTTCCTTTAATGATGTTTTTTTTTTTCTCCCTTCCTCTCTCTTTGGGCCTTACCATTTCCTCCTTCCATCCTCTCTTTTTAAAAGAACCCTCTTTGCCCTTAAAGCATCTGTCCAATTTTTGCCCATTTTCCACCACTCCAGAAAAAATCCTAAAATCAATTGAGATCCAAAGCAGAGATCTGTTTTCCCACTAATTCTCCAATATTTTCTAAGACTTGACAATAGAATTTGTGAAACAGATGTTCCCATGAAGTAATGCTTTGCTCACATTGAAACCAAGGATGGGGAAGAAGGTGAAGAGAGGAAAAACAAAAGCAAAAAAAAAGATTATTATCAGGGATTACCTGAGTAGGGCCAATCCAATGGAGAATTCACAGGAGAAAGTAAATCCAGAAAGTGCTTTTGGTGAGTGGAATAAAAATCAGATGCTGTTCACACACTGTCTCTGTAATAATAATTTTTTTTTAAAAAGGGAAATATATCAGTGTCAGGCAGAGATTTCTTGCTTCAAAATTTTTACAATTACCATTGCTTAATTCTCTCTCCTTTCACCCTATCCCTCTTCAAAAGTGTTTGGGTACTGACCATTCCTTCCCCCAAAATGCCCTCTCTTTTCTCACTCTCCCCACCTTCCCAAATCCCATTCCCCTCCTATTTTCCTGCAGGGGAAGCTCTATTTCTATACCCATATTGAGTGTGTATGTTGTTTTCTCTTTGAGCCAATTCTGATGAGACTGAGGTTCACTCTCCTTTTCCTCCCCTTCTGCCCCTCCTCTGCAATGGATTTTTTATCAGGTAGAGTTTTTAATACCATTTGGTTGGCCAAACTCTTCAGAGCTTCCATTAAGAATTGGAAGAGCCACCTAGTCTAAAACACTCATTTTACAGACAAGTAAACTGAAGCCTGGAGGGTTTCAGTGACCTGTCCCATATCACCAACAAGTTTGTGGCAAAAATGGAATTTGAACATAGAATCATGACATCCCCTCCTCCCCCTTTCAGATTCCAACGACTTTTTGATAAATTACACATTTGGAGAGATTTTTTTATGGTCTATAGCATTTCATCAAATAGGGATCAAAGTGATTGTGAAGTAGGTTGTCTAGGATTAGGGAGCTTTAAAATCATCTTGGAGTCAGGACAAGACTTGGGTTGCAATCCTGCTTTCCATAAGCCATAGACAGATCAGGATGATTTCTTCTCAGCCTTCACTTACTTATCTGTAAAATGGGGGATGGAGGACGAATCTTGTCCGGAGCGCACATGAGATTATATCCGTATAGCACTCTGTAAATTGTAGAGCATTCTATTAATACCCGGTATTATAAGGCATTATTATATATATTATAGAAAACAAATCGGCCTCTTTTAAGGCATTTATGGGGCTGAATTTTTTTTTTACCATTTTAGGGGGTGAGTCTCAAAAAGAGAAGAAAACAAATCTTAGGGTTTAGAAGGGGAGAGAAGAGGGGGCTGTCCCCCAGCTCTCTGGGCATTGCCGAGCTTAGATTTCACCCCGAAGGAAAGGTGGGCTTCAGCCGGAGGCGCCAGGGCATGGTCAGGGGAGACTTCTCCAGCCTCCCCCTCCAGCTGGGTCCGCTCTGCAGGGGACCCCAGCAGGGGGATGGGCGTCTGCCATCCCTAAAGTGGGACTGGAAAAGGGGCGAGTGGGGCCAACGGTTTCCCAGCTGCAGGAAGGCGTGGGGAGCGGCCGGGCGGGAGCGTTCCTGGGGGAGTCCTGCGACCCGCGCCAGTTTCAGCCCAAAGTCCCCGGGGGGCGCACTCCCTCCCCCTCGCACCTGGGAGTCCCGGGTGAGGCTGGACTCCCGGCCGCTCAACAGCTGGGTGCCTTGTGGCGCCCCTCCATTCCTCGAGAGCGCGCGACGCCCGCCCCCCACTTTCCTCGCGAGCACGCGAGGCCCGCCCCGCGCGCCAGCCCCTTCCTTCCCCCACGGACCATTCAGAGCCCCTGAGCATCACTAGTGACAGTGGGGGCAGCAAGAGGGGCAGAACGCAGGGCATGGAATCAGGGGAATCCGAGTTCAAATTCGGCCCCAGATACTTACTGGCTGTGTCAGCCTAGCCAAGTCCCTTAGGCTTCTCATCTGTAAAATGGGCACTTACCTCCCAGAGTTGTTATGGGGAATCAAAAGAGATAATAGTTATAAAGTGCCTAGCACATAAATGTTTATTATTATTATTATTTCCGTGATGGGGCCAGTCACTAACCCCAATTATCTCACTAAAACCCCAAACAATCCCCCAAAAAAACTTACTAATTCTTTCCTTGGATTTTAAATAAATGCCCCCCCCCCCTCAAAAAACGAAAAAAAAAAAAAACCTCCTTTGCTTAAGAGAGGATAGGAATGCTGAATGGCAGGAAGTATGACGTAATGACTAGTACATAAAACCTGGAGTGAGTAAGAGATGCTTCAAGTCCATTTCTGAGCCTTAAAAGCAGTGAGACCCTGGACAAGTTATTATTTATTTTTTGAGCCTCAAGTAATTTTAATACCAAAAGTCAGAATGTGGTTTTATTCAAATGTTAGGTACCCACTAGGTGAAAGGCACCTGGGTGGATCAGCGGATGAAGTTCAAGCCTTAGTTAGTGTCAAGAAGATCTGAGTTCAAATTCAGGTATTAAATTTTGATACCTACTAGAGGTGCATCTGACCACTTAATCTCTATGCTTTAATCCCCTGGTGGTGGATTTTGTTCTCCAAGAGGACATCGGGAAATGATGCTATGATGTGCAAGTAGATTACGTTTCAGTGAGGAAGGGCTGTGCAAGGTCACCTGGCTCACTTTCCCCCCCTCCCCTCCTCTCCCTCCTTCTCCCCCCTCCTGGGGCCAGATATAGATCAGGGCAGTTGGAAATGGATGAAATGAGAGACCTTGGCCTTTTTAAGCTAAGATCTTCAAGAGGTCTCAGTTTGACTGAGGCAACCCCCATTCAGTGGTTAAGCCTGGGTAGCAATTGAGGTACTTTCACCTAGTCCAAAAAACCTGAATGAATGAATCTGGGAGGGGAAAACTCTCTGACCAAAGCAGAGATGGCAGCTGCTTACATTTAATCTGAGTCAATCGGGGCCCAAACAATCACCAAATGGATCTATTGGTGATCAATGAGAATCAGATTGATTTTGGTTTAAGGCCGGGTGCTTAAGAAAGAAATCTAGCCATTAACTCCAAGATATCACGGGAGGATTTAAAGGTGCAAAAGAGAAAAAAAAAAAAAAAAAAAAAAAAAAAAAAAAAAAAAAAAAGCGCTTTTAAGAGCATCTGTAGGTAAGGGTGTGGTACTCTATGTGGGTAGAAGGAGGGAGGGAGGGAAATGATAAATCTTTCCAATAGATTGTCAAGAAAATCCCTGGAATCGGGTTTTTGTGAGTGCCTTTAAAGGTGCTTTTTAAAAGGTAAATGGAAAGCTCTTTCCTGGGTCACACAGTGAAAACTGACCCCTTGGACTCTGGAGCGGACACTCCCCCACCGCCTTCCCCACAGCAGTTGGTCCGGCCAGCCCCGGCGCCTGCTCCTCCCTTGCCCCGGCCTGCTGCGGCCCCTGCCCTCCCTCCTCGCCGGCCCCGCTCCCACGTCCCCAGGCCGGGCCTCTGCAGCCACCGCGCACCGGCACCATGAGCGGGGGACAGAAGCTGCTGCTGGAGAACGCGCAGCAAGTGGTGCTTGTCTGCGCCCGGGGCGAGCCCTACCTGGCCGGGGAGGCCATGAGGAGCCTGGCCGTGCTGGACAACGCCAGCCTGGTGGTGGGCCGGTAGGTCGGCCCTGCTGGGCAGCCCCCGCTTCCGACTGGGGGCCCTGGCCTTAGGTGGGGGAGGGGAAGCCCTGGGGAGGCGGCTGGACTTGGAAGTCAGAGGAGCTGGATTCAAATTCTACCTGCTTACGATCCGGGTAATGTTAGACAAGTTAGTTAATCCCTAGACTCTGATTTTATAAAACGCGGCGCCTGAACTAGGTGACTAATAAGATTCTCAAATGCTTATTGAGAGAGTGACTTCTTGCCTTAAGTCACTGATGCCCTTTGGGCTACAAATCCTACGGGGGGAGGGGGATGGTGTGTGTGAGGGGGGAGGTGGAAAGGGAGAGGAAAGACGGGGGACGAGGAGGGGCAGAGGGAGAGGGGGAGAGGAAAAGAGGGGGAGAGAGAGAGACAGCGACAGAGAGACAGAGACAGAGACAGACAGAGAGGGAGAGAGAGACAGAGAGATAGAGACAGAGAGAGACAGAGACAGAGACAGACAGAGAGGGAGAGAGAGACAGAGAGATAGAGACAGAGAGAGACAGAGACAGAGACAGAGACAAAGACAGACAGAGAGGGAGAGAGAGACAGAGAGAGACAGAGACAGATACAGAGACAGACAGGAGGAAAGGGAGAGGAAAGACGGGGGACAAGGAGGGGCAGAGGGAGAGGGGGAGAGGAAAAGAGGGGGAGAGAGAGAGACAGCGACAGAGAGACAGAGACAGAGACAGAGAGACAGAGACAGACAGGCGGAAAGGGAGAGGAAAGACAGGGGAGGAGGAGGGGCAGAGGGAGAGGGGGAGAGGAAAAGAGGGGGAGAGAGAGAGAGAGAGAGAGAGAGAGAGAGAGAGAGAGAGAGAGAGAGAGAGAGAGAGAGAGAGAGAGAGAGAGAGAGAGAGACAGAGACAGAGACAGGTGGAGAGGAAAGACAGGGGAGGAGGAGGGGGAGACGGAGAGGGAGAGGAGGAAAAGGGGAAAGGAAGAGAGAAGAGGAAAGGGGAAGAGGGAGAGGGGGAGAATGAGAGAGGAAGAAGGGGAAAAGAAGAGAGTCAGGAAAGGGGGAGGAGGAGAGGAAAAGAGGGGAAGAGGGAGAGGAGGGAGGGAGAAGGGAAGGGAGGGGGAGAGAAGAAAAAGAAGAAGGAGGAGAAGGAGGAGAAGGAGGAGGAGGAGGAGAGGGAGAAGGGAGAGAGACAGAGACAGAGAGATACAGAGAGAGAGACAGACAGACAGAGACAGAGAGATACAGAGTTAGAGACAGAGAGACAGAGAGAGAGAAGGGGAAGAGATATACTGGTCTGTATGCCATCTTCTGCAGAAACCCAGGAGCCCACGTCCTTCCTATGGGTATTTGCCAACTTTGCTTTTCTCTTGCTCTAGCCCTTCCAGGGGGTCTGGGGAGGGAAGGGGGAGCTCCTGATCTTCTCCTAGAGGATGCCAAAGTAATTAACTTTTTCTGCTTCACTAATATTATCTCATTTGATCCTTACAACCTGGAAGGTAAATACTGTTATTATTATAATTATTATTATTAATTTTACAAATGAGGAAACTACTAATATTACAGATGAGATGAATGCTGTTTTTTATCTTTATTTACAGATAAGGAAATAGAGGCAGACAGCTTAAGTGACTTGCCCAGAGTTAGCCAGATAGTGTCTGAGGTAGAATTCGAACTCAGGTTTTGATTTAGCTCTCTAATCTCTGTGCTATCTTGCTGCTAGTTAAGACTGTTTCATATCATTAAATCTGGAAGAGACCTTAGCCAACTCTCATTTTACAGATGAGGAAAGGTTACACATAATTTGCCTAGCTGGGATTCAGATTTAACTCCAGGACCAGCATTATTTCCATGACTTCTATTCCAGATAGAAACAATTTAGTTAAAATGGATGGGTCCAGTTGAAATTCCATGACCCAGCAGTTGATTAGGTACTCAGGATGGTACAGCAGAAAGAGTTGTGGCTCTAAGGTGGAAGAATCTGAATTCGAATTCTGCCAGCAGTGCTCTGTGGGTGTAGCTAAAAGGGTCCGCCACAGATGGGTTATAATCACATAAGAAACATAACCTCCCTGCGCCTTGGTTTCCTCATCCTGGAAAATGAGAAGGTAGAACTGAGATGCTGAGGTGCTGTCCAGCTGGTAGCTATGGTATTTCTATTGCACTCTAAGGTTAATAAAGTGTTTTCCTTATAACAACCCAAGGAAGGAATTGATACAAAAATCCATTTTACAGAAGAGAAAACTGAGGATTAAAAGTCATACATCCTTACAATTCAAAGTATTATGATTATTTTTGATGGGGGTGAATGCATAAACCAGAGCTGGGATATCACACTCAGAAACTCTCTCCATTGACGAAAATTGGATAGTTCCTTACTATCATAAACTCTTAGGGAAATGGTGGGGAGCTCAGAAACATTCCATGATTAGATCATAGTCCCCAGGCAGGGGTGGAACATGACCGAATTCTTTCTCATTATGAAGTTGACTCTGTCTCTATTACACTGTCCTGCCACTCAGAGCAAGTACTGTCTCCATTTTACAGATAAGAAAACTGAGGATCAGAGAGGGTAAGGGTAACAGAGACAGCACAGCCTCTGATCTGAAATCTAAGCCTCCTTTCAGTTCTTCCTTCCTGTTTGATCCTTTTGGGCTGTCCCAAAAGTTGTAGAGCAGTGTTAATAGCTTATTACCTTTAATAATAGCTTTTAATAGTTTAAAGTTATTACATTTAATAATAGATTAAAAGCTATTAAATGTAATAATAGCAGTAATAGCTAGTTCTCCAAGAGTTTAAGTTACTAAGTTCTCAGATTTGTGTCAATGGAAGGAGTTTCTGCATGTGAAATCCCAGATCTGGACCACCCCTCCTTCTCTGCCTCCCTACCATAATACTTGCATTAGTTATATGTTGAGCTGGCCATGACAAAGTTAGAGCCTCATCTCTCTGATCCTCAATTTTCTCATCAGTAAAAATGACTTAGTAATACCTACATCATTTACTTCTGTGGATTGAGCTATTAAAGCTTAAAACTGAACTAAGATTTTGGGGCACCCAAAATTAGTACTGATGAGCCTCTGAGGAGTCACAGGCAGGCAAAAGGGAATATCAAAGTAGATAGGAGTAGTATGATTCCATTAAGATGGATCAGAGACCAATGCACATTTCTGTGGGGGTTTTTTAGCAGTATTAGAGAGAGGGAAGTTTTAGGGAGCTCATTTTCTCATAAAGTATGTTGGTCTCTGGAACTTGAAAAGCATGTTCCAAATTTGGCAGCTGAAAACTGAACAGCTGGATGGGGCAGTGGTTAGAACAGTCAAGGAATCTGAGGTCAAATGTGACCTTAGGTATTAGAAAGTCCCAGGGAAGCAATTTAATTTCTCCTGTTTCTGTTTCCACATTTGGAAAATGGGGATTATAACAGCATCTACATCCCAGATTTGAGGATAAAAATGGGATAATATTTGTAAAGCTCTACAAAAATACTGTTTTTTTCTAAAACTGAATGAGTGGGTTGGGCTAGATATCTCCTATTTTAGTTCCATGGGCCTAAATTTCAAAGGTAATAGAATAAGAATAAAAGAAATTTAATAATAATGGACACTTCTATAGCATCTTACAGAAACAATAATAGCTATCATTTTGAGGTTTGCAAAATATTTTCATAATAATAATAATAACTGGCATTAGATCAAGGCATACTATTTTTCATTTTTGTATTTGGTGTATTTACCTTTTGCCCTGTATATATTTAATTTTTCAAAATTTACTTGACAAGATTTTTATTTTTTTCCTCTTCTTTCCTTTCCCACTCCTCAAGATGGCAAACAGTTTGATTTGGGCTATATACGTACAATGAATTTTACTTTATAAATGTCAAGTGCAGAAGCTGGGTTACCCTAACATTGCTTACCGTTATTTCTGTATAGACATTATTTTTGTATATACAAACTCAGGAAGAGAATTGAGATATTTGAATAAATGATTTAGGTTTGTAAACAAAGTCAAAATATCCTTCCATTTTCTAGAAGTTTTGAGGCAAAAATTAGCATTTTTTTCCTTAAATTATTTAGGCAAAAGTGAATGTTTTTTTCTTAAATTATTAAGGCAACTGCTCTAACCACTGTGCCATCTAGCTGTCCCTCAAACTAATCTTTGGAAGTGAGAAAACCATCGTTATCAGAAGGCATTTCATCAAGTACTGGATGCTTTTGTTCAGGGCAATTCCCAAAATTATCCATCAAGGCCCATATTAATTACTAATCACTCTGGTGATGGGTGTGAATTATGGAAGGAATTTTATTTTCTTATCCCATTTTTTCCAGAGATGGTTGCATAAAGGCCATAGGTCCAGCTGATGCCATCAGGAGAGAATTTTCGAAGGTATCATTTGAGGAAAGGATTAATTGCTCTGGAAAATGCATTCTACCAGGTATTTACTTCTACCTTGGTTTAGCCATTAAAATGGGTTTTAATCCCTGCTGTAGTAGTGAAAATTGGTAAAGGGTGATGACAGGCTGCTTGTCCTGTATCTAGAGTTAGCTGTCACCTCAAAGATCGGCTAATTATACCCTTCCCCAATTTCCAGATGGGAATACTGAGACTCAGAATTCATTCTAGAACATATTAACAGAATGTGGCAGTGCAGGGATTTGAACTCATGTCCTTGCCAGTTCTTTTTTTTCCAAGATGAATCTTTAAAAAATTTCAATTGTGTGGGGGCATGAAAAGCAATAGATTTCATATCAGTGCTGTGATCTTGAACAAGTCATGTTGACATTTTGAGCCCCAGTTTCCTCATTTATAAAATGGCCCTCTGACCTCTGAGACCCTTTTCAACTTCAGGGCAATGAGGTAGCCCAGTGGATAGAGCCAAGGAGATCTGAATTCACCTCTGGCATGGTACCAGCTATGTGATTTTGAGTAATTCTATATGCCTCAGAGACTCAAGTCTTTCCATCTCTCTAAACCTCTAAAAATAGGAAGAATAATAGAAATAGCACCCACCTCCCAGGATAGGGAGTTATTGTGAGGATCAAATAAGATAATATTTGTAAAGTGCTTCATAAATCTTAAAGTACTATGTAAATGCTGCTATTATTATTATACTTATCACAAAGTGACTGGAATACTGGCATTCACTGGTCAGGAGCTCCTTGTGCTGGACAGCGTCGGAGATAAAGCTCTAGGGAGCTTAGAACCCTTTAGTTCTGTTATCATTCCAATGTATTTTGAAACAAGGTAAAAATGTCCTCATTTATAACATGCATTATATACAACAAGGGAAGGAACAACATGGGGAACTAGAGATAGAAAACCCAGATTCTGATGCAAGCTCTGTATAGAGTGGCTATGGAACTTTGGACAAGTCCCATAACTGCCTCATGTACAAAGTGATAATATTTAACTGGATTAAGTATTTCTAACTTCCATAACTGCCTCATGTACAAAGTGATAATATTTAACTGGATTAAGTATTTCTAACTTCTAAAGACCCCTAATCTGGGATCCACGAATGTATGTGCATATATATATATATGTGTGTGTGTGTGTGTGTGTGTGTGTGTGTGTGTGTGTGTGTGTGTGTATACACACACATATATATTTGATCATCATATTTCAAGATAATCATTTTCTTGGTAATCCTATGGATTTTATTTTATGTATTTAGAAATACAATTCTGAGAAGTGGCCTAAAGGTGTCATCAATATTCCAGTGGAGTCTGGTAAAATAAAAGAAAAGTTGAGAATACTGGGCTAAGTCATTTAAAGGTCTCTTTGAAATTCTGTGCTTCTGCTTCTTTCCTCTCCCTCATTTCCAATCAACTGCCAAGTCCTGATGATTCTACCTTCATGATTTAAAAAAAATTTTATATTCAAAATTCATTTCCTAATTTCTATTGAGGGTCCCAAGTGAAGTCAATAAATACTTATTAAATATCCATTACATGCCAGGAACTATGGTAAGGACTGGGACTACAAATAAGAAAAAGAAAGACAGAACCTACTCTCAAGATGTTTACACTCTAATCCCAAACAGCTAGGTGACATAATTAAATCCGGCCTCACACATTTACTATTTGTATGACCCTGGGTAAGTCACTCTAGAATCTCTGCCAAGAAAACTTCAAATGGGGTCACAAAGATTCTGATATAATTGAAATGACTGAACAACATCAATCTAATCTACCATCTTTCTAGTCAGCTGAGTGTTGTAACCTAAGACTCTTCCTCAACCCTTCCCTTTACTACTTTCTCCATATCCAATCAGTTGCCAGGTCTGGGTCATTCTATTTTGAAAACATCTCAAATCTATCCTTTTTCTACCTGGACACTCTAGTTCAGGCCCTCACAATTTCCCTAGGTTATTGAAACACTAATTGGTTCCCAACTTCATTTTCCAGATTCTCCCCCCATCCACACAGCTTCCAAAACCATCTTTCTAAAAACAAAGGCCTGATCATGTCATTCTCCTGCTCAGTATCTTTCAATAATTCCCTATTTCCTCTAAAATGAAATACAGATACCTCCATTTGATCTTTCGCAATCTGGCTACTTTTGTAGACTTCTTACATGTCCTTCACATAATCTATATTTCTCCCAAACTGCCCTTTCCTGCTGCTCCAAAAGTTGACTTTCAGTTTCTTGACACTGCATTTAAAGTGTCCCCATGTCTGCAACTCTCTCCTCTGCTGTGATATCTCTTGGGATCCCTGCATTTCTTCAAGTCTCAGCCTATGCCATTTCCTATGGAAAACCTTTGTTGATGTCCCTAGTTGTAGTGTTCTCTCCCTCCTTAAATTACTATTTTTACTTATCCATTGTATACCCAAACAGAATGTAAATTCTTGAGCAGAGATATCAAACATAAGACAATAAGACATTCAAAACCAGGTTATAAAATGTACTTGGGAAACATTTGACAATATACATAAAAATACAACAGAACATAGATAATATTAATATGTCGTTTTCTAAGTTGATAAGCTAGAGGGAGCAGGTCTTTAGGTATGGTTTAATGTTCTCTTTCTATTCAAGTTTGACACCACTATTCATGAGGGGAGAAACAATTTCCTTTTTTGGTCTTTAGTGACTTCCACAATAATTGATAGACAGCAGGTACTTAATAATGATTGATTTTTTACTGATGAGGGAATTGAGATTTCCTCTCTAGAAGAGAATAGTGACTTGGCCAAGTTCTTACATTTAGGAAGGGTCAGAAGGGGATTTGATTCTAAGTTGAGTATTTTTGTCATAGTTTCATGTTTCCTCACATATAGTTATAGTAAATTGGTATGTTGGAGATTGAAAACAAGTAGCATGACAAAGCATTCCAGCTGAATTAAGGAAGTGTTGTGTATTTTACCAAGAGCAAATCACTATGGAATCTGGTTTATATCCAAGTATTTTGAATCACTGAAGTAAGTAAATTTTTTAAAAAAATTATGCATTAAAACATGTATGAAAAAACTATAGATTCAAAATATGCACTTCTATCATGGGTAAACTTGTGTTGCTTGTTTCCCTCAGGTTTGGTGGATGCCCATACTCATCCAGTGTGGGCTGGGGATCGAGTTCATGAATTTGCAATGAAGGTAATATGTGTGGATGGTGACATTAAGACAAAGAAGGATGGCAGATGGTTCTTTTTCTGAAATGTTTATCTCCTGTGTTTGCCTCAATTTTTTATAATCCATACTCTACACAGTTTCCCACATGCAGATTCTTATTTCTGCATCCCTTTGCTTGCTTGGACCATTAGAAAAGCCACAGAATGGTAGAATCTCAGAATCTGAAAGGACTTCACAGGTGGCCAAGAGGAATAAGACTTTCTAAAATAAACCCAACAAATGCTCATCTAGTCTCTGCTTGAAACCTTCTAGTGAGGGAAAACCCATCACTTCCCAAAGAAGCCCCTTCCATTTGCAGATGGTTCTAAATGTGAATGTTCCTCTTATATCTATCCTAAATCAGGGACTCCAATTTGTATCCATTGCTCCTCATTTTGCCCTCTATGGCAAAGCAGATCTAAGCAAAACCCTCTTCCAGGTGGTAGTCCTTCTGATATTTAAAATCCTCATTATTTCCCTTCTAAGTCTTCTTTCCTAAATGTTCTTATGTCTTTATTGTTCTAACTGTGTGAACCCTTGGGAAATGACTTGGAATAGTATCAGATTTAGCCATGGTAGCCGCAAGCTTTCTTCAGAGAGAGATGCATCTATCCACAAGGTCATTTCAGATATGTATATATGTACGTATCTACCTATATGTGTGTGTATATATATATATATATTTATTTAAGATATGCATATCCATATCTATTTTATATTTATACCCATACACATAAATATGGATATAAATATGAATATGGATTTGGATACAGATATGGATAGATGTAGTTATGTATATGTATAGAAAAGGATGCCAATAAATATATAGATATTTCTCTGGCTACTATATGAATTTTATATTTATACACATATACATAAATATGGATATAAATATGAATATGGATTTGAATATAGATATAAATATAGATATGGATAGATATAATTATGTATATGTATAGATAAGGATGCCAATAAAGATATAGATATTTCTATGGCTAAAGATATTTATATATATATGTAGTTATGATACATAGGCATACATATGGACATAAATAGATATATAGATATGGATATGAATATAGATGGATATGGATATAGATAGATTTAGTTATGGATGTGAATAGACATAGAAGATAGAAAGACTCATCTTCCTGAGTTCAGATCAGGCCTCAAACATTTATTAGCTATGGGACCCTGGCCAAGTCACTTAATCCTGTTTGCTTCAGTTTCCTCATCTGTAAAATGAAGGGATTGGACAACATGGCTTCTAAGATTCCTTCTAGCTCTAGCCTGTGATTTTTCTGATTTCTCTTTTCTTAAAATTTTTAATTAATTAATTAACTTTTAATAATAATTTCTTATTTTCAAAATACATGAAAAGATAGTTTTCAACATTCACCCTTGCAAAACCTTGTGTTCCAAATTTTTCTCCCTCTCTTCCCCTGACACCCCTCCCCTAGGCAGCAAACAACCCAATATTCTGATCTTTTAGTTCTAAATTTTGATCTATAAATCTGGGAAGACTTTCAGCATGGGTTTAATGGTATCAAACTCAAATATAAAGGAGTCATTTCAGGTCCCTTACTGACTTAGAAAACCACAAATCAACATCATCTATGTCTTATGTCTTACTGTATTTTTATTTATTTTGTTTAACATTTCCCAATTATACTCTAATCTGGTCCAGGTCATACTAGAGAGTTTGGTTGGCAGTTTGTTGACTGTAAGTTTGCCATCTTGGGTGTACCAAGTTACCAGAAGGCCAAATTAGACTTGATGTCTGAAGAAAGAATCCTAATGACAACTGTCCTAAAGGGAAGAAGACTTTCTGAACAGATGGAGGTTTCCCATCATTAGAGGTCTGCAGCTGAGGCTATGGACAAGCACTCAGATAATTTATAAGAGGGATTTACTTCAAGTCTGAGTTGGATTTAGATGGCTGCTGAGGTCCTTCTGTCTCCCAAATTGTGTGTCTAACCTGAGGACTAGTCTGGCTACCTTCAGAGAGAGTTGTCCACTGGTTAGCCAAAGGGGGCTAAATTTTTTGGACCTCTTGAAACTGTCAGCTGAGAAAGAAGAGTAATGGCTTGTGTCACGGGTTAGAATTCCTACCCTGACAAAAATCACAGATGCCTGATTCTGTCCACAGACACTAGTTCTTCAGGCTTAATTATATTTTTTCTCATGTCCACCTCTTGGCATCCCTAGTTTCTAATCCTTCAAGATTTAGCTCAAATATCACCTTCAGCATGGGGGCTTTTCTGGTCTCCCTCAGTGGTAATGTTCTCCCCATTATCTTTTTTTTTGTTTTGTAAACATCTTTTCCCATACAGATATACTGTGCATGTAAATAGAATATAAATTCTTAAAGGACTGAGACTACCCACTTTTGTCTTGGTACCTTGGTGCCAAATATAATCTTTGACATATAGTGGATACTTGGATAGTACAGCAGTACAGTACAGTATATAGAATACCTGAAATTAGGAAGACACATCTTCCTGAATTCAAATCTGGCATCAACTGCTTACTAGTTATATGATCCAGGGAAAATCACTTAAGCCTTATTTATAAAATGAGCTGGAGAAGGAAATGGAAAACCACTTTCTGCCAAGAAAATCCAAATGGAGTCATGGAAAAACACAACTGAAAGATAACTAAACAACAACAAAATGCTTACTGGTTGATTAGAGAATTTATCAATTGCCATAGTAAGTAGTTCAGCCTAAGATCATCTGATTCTAAATATTGCCTCAGACACTTATTAGCTGTGTGAGTTGAGGCAAATCAGTTGATCTCTTATTCTTATTTTCTTTTTTTTAATAATAGTCTTTTATTTCCAAAATACATGTAAAGATAGTTTTCAACATTCACCCTTGCAAAACCTTGTGTTCCAAATTTTTCTCCCTCCATTCTTCCCACCCTCTCTCTTAGAAGGCAAATACTCCTCTATATGTTAAACATGTATAATTCTTCTATACACATTTCCACAATTATCATGCTGTGCAGGAAAAATCAGATCAAAAAGGGGAAAATGAGGAAAAAAAACAAAAAGCAAGCAAACAACAACAAAAAGGTAAAAAAAAACTATCTTGTGATCCACTCTCTGGGTGCAGATGGCTCTCTCCATCACAAGTCCATTGGAACTGGCTTGAATCACCTCACTGTTGAAAAGAGCCACATCCATCAGAGATGATCGTATACAATGTTCTCTTGGTTCTATTCACTTCACTTAGCATCAGTTCATGTATGTCTCTCTAAAATCATCCTGCTGATCTTTTCTTATAAAACAATAATTATTCTCAGTTTTCTTATGTATAAAATAGGTAGAATCATTGTGCCTAAGGCTTATTGTGAGGATCAAATGAAATTATATATACATATACATACACACACACATATATTCATATGTCCTAGGAGTGAAGTGATCTGTAAAAACCCTGAAGCACTACAGGGCTTAGTTATCAGTTGTTAACAACTAATAATATCACCATGATCATTCTTTGTAAGAGAAATCTGTGTTCAGCTGGCAGGTGCTACATATATGGACATACACCAGGCTGGAGGAGGGATAAACTTCACTGTGGAGTGCACGCGGAAGGCTTCTGAAGAAGAGCTCTTCAGCACTTTCCGCTACCGACTGCTTTGTATGATGAGATCGGGGAGCACTTTGGTCGAATGCAAGAGTGGATATGGCTTGAATCTGGAGACAGAGCTAAAGATGCTGAGAGTCATTGAGCGGGCTCGAAGGGAACTGGACATCAGCATCTCCTCGACCTACTGCGGAGCTCACTCAGTGCCCAAGTAATCAAAACACCTTTCCTGGAGTTAATGGTGTCCCTTCTGAGAGTCTGTTATGGTTTGATATTCCTCTATGACTTTAAAGAAAAATGGATAATGGGGGATAAAGAGGAGTGGGTGGGAAACCATTGCTTTGAATGAGCAGGTTACCTGTGGGATCATGCACATCCTTCCAAGGAGGAGACTGGGTAGATAATTCTTCCAAAGATGCTCCACTCTCCCACGCTGATGTACTATCAAAGGATCATAAAAGGGACCTTAGAGTTGATCAAATCCAACCTCCTCATTCTATATAGGATGAGGAAAATGAGTCCCCGAAAGGACAGAGGATCATGGTTAGAGAACAACAAAGTACCTTGGAGACCACCAAATCCTGTTGGTTATTTAGTCATTGTTGAGTCATTTCACACTCTTTGTGACTCCATTTGGTATTTTCTTGGAAAAATATCCTGGAAAGGTTTTTATTTCCTTCTCTAGTACATTTTACATATGAGGAAACTGAGGCAAACAGGATTAAGTGACAGGCCTAGGATCATACAGCTGGTAAGGTTGGATTTAAACTCAGGTCTTCCTGATTCCAGGCTAAGCACTCCATCCACTGGACCACCATGCTGTTCACTAAATCTAATTCCCTCTCTTACAGATAAGGAAACTGAGACTGAGAGATTAAAATAGAATTTCGCGGAGATGGAATTTGAACTAAGGTCCTTTGACTACCAGTAAATGAATTGCCTCTCAAATGAAAAGATTCTTTCCCCTTCCCCAAAGAGAGAAGGTCCTACTGTATAATTTCTGGAACCTATTCAACCTGACCAAGTTCAGTCCAATCTAATATATTTACTAATATATTAATTAGCTATCTTTTGGGGTACTAAGATAAGATGCTAACAGCAGGATTCTCAAGATGTACCTTAGCCAGGTGAACTTGCTGGAGTCATTCATTCCATTCACCAAATACTTATTTATTGCTTATTAAGTGATACTGGCTTTGGAATCAGATCCCCTGAGTTCTAATCCTAGCACTGTTTTGGTTGATAGCTATATGATCCAGAATAAATCACTAACTTCTAAGGACTTTGGTTTCCTCATTTGTAAAGGAGTTGGATGGGATGATCTCTTCCAGCCCTTCCAGCTCCATGACTTCCAGTTCTATGCTCATCCATGTTTCCTAAATATTCCCATCCTCCTTCTCCCTAAAGGGATTCACCTACTAAATACAACTTTCCAAAATCACTTGATATCCCTTTCCACATTTTCTTTCATCAGAGGGAAAACCGCGACTGAAGCTGCTGATGACATTGTCCACAACCACCTCCCTAAGCTGAAGGAACTTTGCCAACGTGGCGAAATCCATGTCGACAATATAGATGTGTTCTGTGAGAAGGGTGTCTTTGACCTCCAGTCTACTAGAAGGATTCTTCAGGGAGGAAAAGATATAGGGTTACAAATCAACTTCCATGGTGATGAGCTCCATCCAATGAAGGCTGCTGAGGTATACCTTCTTAAAATTTGTGACGATTTTCTGATTTAACCCATTAATTTGATTCAAAAAAAGTTTACTGATGGTCTACTATGTGTAAGGGATACGACAAAAATAACAGGATTTTAAAGTTGGCAAAGCACTTTATAGATTAAATAATAATAGGTGAAGAGGAGTGAAATAAGGCTAGAAATGTAATTTGGAGCCAGAATTAGGCTCTGAGTATCTGGTGGCAGACACCAGAAAAAGCGTGTTTGACTAGCTAGGTCAAGACATTACCTGAAGTCAAATAGTCCTAATTTTGACTTCCCCATGCACAGGACTATTCCCTCCATTCTAGGGCTGCTCACTGGATCTCTGTATAAAAGTCCAAGAAATGCTTTTGGAAAGGGAAATAAATAAAGCAAGTCAGACAAAGGAGATCATGGATTTTGAGCTAAAAAGGACCTTAGCGATCACTTAGTCCAACCCCATTTTATAGAGGAGAATATTGAGATTGAAAGAAAATAGGTGACTTGTCCAAAATCACACAGCTAGAAAGAGGAAGGATCTGAACCTTGAGTTCAAAATCAGTACTTTTTTTCCCCATTGAGCCATGTTATTTTTTCATGATAGACTTCTCAATCCCATTAGCTACTTTCTTCTCACCCAAAAAGAAACAGAGAAAGTAGAACAGGCTACCAGTTCTTGGTAAGAGATGATGAAGTTTCCTGCTTCAGACCATACAGAATTGTTTTACTAGCATCTTCCTAGTCAACAAATGACATTCAAAACTAACACATCAAGGTGAGGGTTTTATCTCTTGAATCTGGGAACAACTGACCTTTATTCAGAACTTGGTTGTTGTTGTTGGTGGTGGTTTTGGCTTATTAAATATTGACTTTTCTTATCTTTCCCTGGTGATGTCAATGGAGAGATATCTTTGTGGTGTTATTCATTAGCATCACATTATTTTTGACTGTTCAATTAAATTTTTTTGCAAGGAGAAAAAAATGACTCAGATTTTCCCTTTTTCAACACTATGATTAATTGATTAGATGAATCCTGAAAATATAGATACATGGATTTCAGCAAAGCATTTGATAAGAGCCTTCACACTCTCCATGTAGACAAGATGGAGAAAAGTGAACAAATGACGATGCAGTTAATTGAATTCAGAATCCATTGGATGACTAAACCCAAAAGCTAATTATAAATATGAATTATAAATAATCAACATGGAGAGATAACTATGATGTAATATCACAGAGATTTTCTCTTGGCTTATTATAACTACCATTGTTACCAGTGATTTGGGAGAAGCTATAAATGCAATGCCTTATTTATCAAAATTGCTGATGGCATGATGCAGGTGAGGCTATTTAACAAGTTGAATGAAAAGAGTAGGAATCCAAAAAGATTATAATGAGAATGATTGACCAAATCTAATAAGATAAAAAAATTTAAGTTTAATAGGTATAAATGTAATGTTCAAAAAATCAACCACATAAATATGAGGTGGTAGAGGTATGGCTAAACTATAGCTTGTGTGAGAAGATGTGGAATTTTAGGGAACTAAATGTGAGTCAGTAGTTTGACATGGCAGCCAGAATAGCCAATGGGATCTTTTTGTGGTTGTTCAATTGTTTTTAGTTATGTCTGAACTCTTTGTGAATCCATTTGGAATTTCTTGGAAAAGATACTGAAGTAGTTTGCCATTTCCTTCTCTAGCTCATTTTACAGATGAGAAAACTGAGGCAAACAGAGTTAAGGGATTTGCCCAGGGTTACACAACTAGTAAGTGTCTGGGGCTGATGAACTCAGGAAGATGAGTCTTCCTGACTTTGGGTCGGGTACTCTGTGCAGTGTGATGCTATCTGGCTGCCCAATGGAATCTTAGGTAAGGACTTAGGGGAAGCATAAATTCAGAGACAAGAGATGCAATATTTCCACTGTCGTCTCACCACATCCAGAATGCTCTGTTCATTTCTTGACACAAAAGGATTTTAAGAACATAGAGCTTGGCCAGAGAAGAATAGCAAACAGTAAAATTTGGAAAACATGCCAGATGTAGACTAAAGTGGTTAGGTGGTACAACAGATATAGAGAACTTGGGAAGGTCTGGGTCCAAATCCCACCTTAGACACTTACTAGTTTTGTGATTCTGGGTCTAATAATACACATATGTATGCATATACATATATAAATAAATATCTGTGTATTTGTTTATGTTTGAACATATATATGTATATTGATTGAACGTATATATATATATTGATCATGTATATATATATAAATATATGTATACATATGTGTATGAATATATACAAAACATACAGACACACACACACTTTTATATATATATATATATACATATATATATACAGAGATAGAAAAAAGAGAGTCTCTTGCTCCTTTATCACAAACTGAACTAGTTACTCTCAAAATATGTATGTAGTTCTAAATTTCTGAGATTAGATCTTATGTATTATTAATTTATCTATTTTATGAAATTATGTCAAGGCACTTCCTATGAATTCTCTCTTACTTTATTTTTTAATATCTTGATACTAACTTTTAATTAGCAGCCTTACTATTTTGTGTCAATATGCTTACTTCATTTTCAAAAGCAGAAGTGTAAGTAAGGTGGAAAAATCAGGGCTTTGTCTCAGGGAACCAGTGTTTGAAAGTGTCTACAGCATCTGTCTTTCATCAGTATAGAAGCAAGAGAGTTCAGACTGCACAGAATCACAGAATCTCAGAATTGGAAGGGACTTCATATATCATCTTATACAATCCATACTTGAAAAAAAAGAATCCCCTCTATAATATCAACCAATAATAATTCAGCAAGCAAGCATTTATTAATCACCTTCTCTGTACCCCAAACTTTACTGGGCACAGGGAATACAAAGACAAAAATAGGAATACTCCCTACTTATCATCAAGAAACTTACACCTGAAAAGTAATAAAACCCTGACTTAGACACCCAGAAAGAACCACTACCTCCCAAGTTATGTCATTGTACTTTTAATAGTTCTAATTTTTAACAAATTTTTTCTGAAATCAAGCCTCAAGGCAAAAGTATTTAAAAGAGGTAAAAGATAAGCCGGTGTGAACTTTGCCACTATCCTACTCCACCATGCTCTGTTTGGCAGTTTTTTAGATACCATCTCTGTACATTTCCTCCATGTAGTGGTGGCTTGATTCACATATGGTATTTTATTTTTTTAGGTGCAATCTGTGCTACTTGCCCTAGGACCAATAATCTTTCCAGTTATAATTCTACACAAAAGTATTCACATTTTTTCTGCCTAGTCTTTGAAACAATAAATTAGTTAATGATCATTTTCAAATGCATTTTCTATTACAAGCTCAAAGAAGCATGATTGCTAAAAAGAGAATAACAATTATTTTTGGAGTGGACAGGGGATGGAACCTCTCTCTCTCTTTCTCTCTCTCTCTCTCTCTTCTCTCTCTCTCTCTCTCTCTCTCTCTCTCTCTCTCTCTCTCTCTGTGGAATATATTGGAATGATCAATATGGATCTTATATGTTGACATATGGATATATTGTTATATAATATCCATTTCTATCATCTATCTGTCTATACACTTCTCATTAGTGATTCACCATTAATGTTTGTAAATCTCTCCTCTGAACATTTTGCATAGCTTGGAGCTGAATTAGGAGCCCGAGCAATTAGCCACCTGGAAGAAATTAGTGATGCAGGTATTGCTGCCATGGCAACTGGAAAATGTTCCGCTGTCCTTCTACCCACCACCGCCTACATGCTGAGGTAATGCCATCTAATGTATTGCTAAGAATAAGCCAAGGATGACTCTACCTTTCTTGAGTCTTTATTGTTCTAACTATATTTAAAGATGCTTTAAGAAACCAGCTCCATCAAGGTCAATTACTGGAGGTCCCCACCATGGCCCCACTAGGGCTAGCCATTACAGCAGGGTGGTCCATGAAATGGGATGCTAAGAGCTCTTAGGCTCAGGTCTTGACCAGGGATTCCATTCATAATGACCTACAAAGGAAATTCAGGTACAAAGTCCAAAGAATAAATCAGAACTTTTCTCCAGCTCCAATCCCTAAGTTTTTCAATGGGGTGAGGGGGGAAAGAAATCATGTTGTATTTCTTTACAACATTCCTAGGAAGTTCCTAAGGAGCTTCACAGCTTCAGGTATAACACTAAAAGGAAGGAAATTGGGTGAACAGTCAAGACAGGTACAGATCAAGAATAAAGCAATGAGTCCAATTAAAGGTTCAAGCAAGAACTTTGACAGGACTATAGAATGAAAATTCTAGAGATGAAAGGAATCTCAGAGGACATTGAATACAATACTTTTGTTCTTAGCTGAAGAAAATAAGACCTATTTAAATTTTTTTTAGATTATTTATGTACAGTCACACAGGTAGCAAGCATCAAAGGTAAGATTTGAAACCAGGTGTACTGATGAATTCTGAAAATCTAGCAATAAACTAGATTTTCAGTTTATTGAAACTTAATCAAATAAATAATTTTTAAAATTTATTTATGTCAAAAAATAATTATTAAGCATTATTAACATCTATTACAGTGGATAGAGCAAAAGCCTGGGGTTAGAAAGACTCATCTTCTTGAGTTCAAATCTGACCTCAGACATTTACTAGTTGTGTGACCCTGGAAAATTCTCTTTACCCAACTTTCCTCAGCTTCCTCCATTTATAAAATGAACCGGAGAAGGAAAAGGCAAGTCACTGTAGGTTTTTGCCAAGAAAACCTCAAATGGTCTCAGAAAGAGTCAGACACAACAATATGGATTTGTGAATATGATTCTTTTAAACTTTTACATATATACATATATCTACATATAGATAGATCTATATGAAAAAAAGTTCACAGACTCAAAGCAAAGGCTGATTTGCCAGCTAATATCACATGATACCAATAGTCCCAATTCTGGAAAGTCATAAAAATATGATTTATCTTGGAAAGAGTAGGAAATTATCTTTGAGGAGTTGCTTTTCCTACCACATCTATTTATTGAACATATTTCTTCAAACAAGTGGATCAGGTGGATCAGGCAGCATCTGTACTATCAGCTGCCCCATAATCTTGTAATTTTAACAGATTAGGGAGCTTTGGGAAAGAACCCTACTAATGTAACTTATAGGGTTACCTAGATTATAGGACACAGAAGTTGTGACTTACTTGTTAGAAGTCACACAGAATGTGTGTCAGAACAGGATGTGAATTCATATCTTTTTGGCTCTAAAATCAGCTTCCTTTCTACTTCAGCCCTTTGTCTGCCAGGAGTTTTCTTTAGTCATTGCCTTTTTTTGATGGTGAAAATAATTAAAGAAGCCTTATTATTCCTTCTATTCCACTCCCTACCCTCACCCCAACCCTTTTCCTTTTACATTCATAGCAAAAACAAAACAAAACTAGACAAAGAAAAATCTGTCATGCTTATAATGTATGTGTTTGTTGGTTGTCTGAAGATTGAAATTGTCTGTTTCCTATCTATCTAGAAGGGTTCTTTGTTTAACTCATTACAAGACTGCTTTCCACTAGATATATACATATACGTAACATGCTTAAGTATATTCACTAAATTACTTCATCTGGCAGGGACCTAGCTTTCTGAAATGTTGCAGTCTGACATTTTACAATATTCCACTTATTTACTGAATATCTATTATGCACAAATACTCTGTTAGGTCCTCCAAAAATAAAGTATGCTATTTCAGAAATATACTAATGGTACCCATGATACAATTATATAGAACCCATAAAATGCAAATATTCAGTGTGGAAGAATGGATAAATTTTCATTTCCTTCATAAATATCATTGTGCTTATACTTTGAAGATATAAATCCTGTCCTCTATAAACTTTCAATGCAAGTTAACAAGTCAACAAGAATTTATTAAGTCCTTGCTATGTCAGACATTGTGGTAAGTCTTGAAAAAGCAAAGAAAGGGAAAGGAAAGTTCTTGCTCTAGAGGAGCTCAGTCTAATGAGGAGGACTTGAAGAAAATAAGAATTTATGTACCTACTCTATGGGGCAACTAGGGAACGCCATAGTGCATAGAGCTCTGGGTCTGCAGTTAGTCAGGAAGACTCATGAGTTCGAATTAGCTGTGTGACCCTGAGCAAGTCACTTAGCTCAGTTTCCTTAAAATGAAAAAATGAGCTGAAGAAGAGAAATGATATACCCATTAATAATAATATATATATATATATAATATATATATATAATAAATAAACTACTTCAGTATCTTTGTCAAGAAAACCCGAAATGGCATCACAGCTGAAAAACAATTGAGCAGACTAGGTACCAAACACTGAGCTTTATGTGATCTCCTTTGATCTGATTGATTTAATAGGGGTAATAACATGCAAAAAACTATGTACAAACAAAATATAGAAAGGATAAATTGAATATCATCAACTGAAGAAAGGCGCAAAATGAACTGAAATTAGGAAAAACTTCTTGTAGAAAGTAGGATTTTATCTGGGACTTGAAAGACAAGAAATCAAGATGAAAAGGGTGAGTTAAAAATACATTAAAGGGAGGAATATGATACATACAGTATATGTGGGGAGAAACCCCTATGTGATCAGTAAATGACAAGTATTGTGGGCAGACAATAAATGTTGAGAAAAAAGAGAAAAAAGTAATTACTTCCTCCTCAGGGTGACCAGAGAAGCATCATGGAACAGGTAGAATTTAAGCTACGTTTTGAAGATGAAAAAAATGAAGACTGACTTTCTTTTTCCTCCTAGATTGAATCAACCTCGAGCAAGGAAGATGTTAGATGAAGGAGTAATAGTTGCACTTGGCAGTGATTTCAATCCTAATGCATATTGTTTCTCCATGGTAAATCGTGTGTGTGTGTGTGTGTGTGTGTGTGTGTGTGTGTGTGTGTGTGTTTTGTTAATGTACAGAGAATCAAAACTTATGACATTTTTTGTATCATTCTTTCCCTGTAGAGACAAGTGTAGCCGAATGGGTAGAAAGCTGTCCATAAATACCTGGGTTCAAGTTCCATTTCTGACACATACTGATTGTGAGACCCTAAACAAGTCACTTCACTTCTCAGTGACCCCAGACAGCTTTCTAAAGCTAAAAGACCCCAAAACAAATGATTTTGTGAAAGGATATAGAAAATGTCTAGAGACTGGGCAAGAATTTCGTCTGACTTTTCTGGGAAGGGATCCTATAGCCCCCACTTGAAGACCTCCAAGAATGTAGAATACGCCATTGCCACACTGGTTATAGACTTTGCAATGACCTAGTTCTTGGAGCCTTCCTCCTGTGGTTGGGATGCTGCATGGGATGGGAAAGACCACGGGGTCTGGTACCCGGGGATCTGGGATCTTATGACCATCACCTCATGAAACTGATTCTGTCCCATGGTTCTGTCCCAGAACCCATTTCTCTTTCACATGATACAGCGACAATATAGGAAGACTCCCCTCATTCAGACCAAGTATCCCCTAGTTCCTCCATGCAAACTTCTTATGTCGTGATTCCCATCCATGTGGCTGTCTAATGTATCAGTATCCTTCTGGAGATATGGTACCCAGAACTGAAGACCGTAGGACTGATGAAGTCATTGCCCACTAGGTGTCGCCATGGCCACAGAGCTCTGGACCTTAAGTCGGGATGAGCTAAAATCAGACATTATCATAGGAACTCACTGGAGGTATCACCTTGTAAACTCTCAGCCTCAGTTTTCTCATCTACAAAATGGGGCTAATAATAGTATCTCCCTCACAGGTTCGCCATGAAACTCAAATGCGATAATAATTATAAAGTGTATGGCACCATATAAACATTATTATTCCCTTTTCCCATCATAAATCACCTTTATATCTTTCATCTCCTCTGTCTTGGACACTTTCCCAGTGCAGTCTATCATGCAATCTTCGGTTGTCATTTCTTATTGCTTACCAAACCAGAACATAAATCTGGACCTCAGAGGCATCTAGCCCAAGTCTCCCATTATATAGATGAGATAAATGAGATTGGAAGAGGCTAAATTTTATGATTTGTCTTGCTCCCTAGTTTATAAAAACCCCTGTGGGCCCGTAAGAACCCTTCTTTCCTTT